>NC_091165.1:33198374-33498374 GCF_040958095.1 Procambarus clarkii | reverse complement strand
AAACTTCCAGTTTCCCGATTGGGGTTGGGGAGTCATGTTACCCGAACAAAGTTCGGGTAGGAAGGGGTCCGCCAAGCGTCACGCCGGCTTGTTGTGGTGGGTGGGAGATGGTCCAGTTTGCCCACTGTGACTTCACAGATTCACGGCCTATTATTCCTATTATTTTGAATTGCCATAAGGCTGGAATGTTCATTCTGTGCTTTTGTTTTACATATCTGCACAATCAAGAAACATCTGTGCACCATGTTGGCTCCAAATGCACGCATTGCGTCAGTGATGGCCGACTGGTGGGTGGATGAACGATGCAACTTAGGTGGGAGGCAGTATGAATGAGGAGGGGGGGAGAATCAGTGACAGAGGGGGAGAGAGAGATGCTAGGAGGGAGGGGGAGAGATGCTAGGAGGGAGGGAGAGAGATGCTAGGAGGGAGGGAGAGATGCTAAGAGGGAGGGGGAGGTAGGGAGAGATGCTAAGAGGGAGGGGGAGGTAGGGAGAGATGCTAGGAGGTAGGCAGGAAGGGACGGAAGTAGTGAGAATTAGGGAGGGAAAGGCAGGCAGGCAGGCTAGCTTGCAGGCAGGCTGGCAGGCAGGCAGGCAGGCAGGCAGGCAGGCAGGGAGTGAGTGGTAGTCACGCGGTTGAACCGCGTGACCTTTAAAAGAGAGTATGGGATGTAGGGGGGCGGGTGGTGGGGGCGAGACCGGCTCATTCCCGAAGATAAGCCTAACACACACTACCCGTTAGCATGATGGCAGGCAGGCAGGCTTGCAGGCTGGGAAGGAGGCAGGCAGGCAGGCTTGCAGGCTGGGAAGGAGGCAGGCAGGCAGGCTTGCAGGCTGGGAAGGAGGCAGGCAGGCAGGCTTGCAGGCTGGGAAGGAGGCAGGCAGGCAGGCTTGCAGGCTGGGAAGGAGGCAGGCAGGCAGGCTTGCAGGCTGGGAAGGAGGCAGGCAGGCAGGCTTGCAGGCTGGGAAGGAGGCAGGCAGGCAGGCTTGCAGGCTGGGAAGGAGGCAGGCAGGCAGGCTTGCAGGCTGGGAAGGAGGCAGGCAGGCAGGAAGCGATATATGGGTGTTGAAGTGAACCATGAACCACGTGACCTTTGAGAGTGTGTGTGTATGGGTTTGGGGTGGTGGGAGAGGGGGAGGTGTGTCGGTGGTGGGGGAGGGACCGGCTGACTCCGTAAGCCTAACCACACTCCACAGACCTGTGACCCAGATTTGTTTCTTAAATGTACAGTACATCATCGTATATTTTAGGCAGGATGTGCCTGCAGGCTGGCAGGATGTGCCTGCAGGCTGGCAGGATGTGCCTGCAGGCTGGCAGGATGTGCCTGCAGGCTGGCAGGATGTGCCTGCAGGCTGGCTGGCAGGATGTGCCTGCAGGCTGGCTGGCAGGATGTGCCTGCAGGCTGGCTGGCAGGATGTGCCTGCAGGCTGGCTGGCAGGATGTGCCTGCAGGCTGGCTGGCAGGATGTGCCTGCAGGCTGGCTGGCAGGATGTGCCTGCAGGCTGACTGGCAGGATGTGCCTGCAGGCTGGCTGGCAGGATGTGCCTGCAGGCTGGCTGGCAGGATGTGCCTGCAGGCTGGCTGGCAGGATGTGCCTGCAGGCTGGCTGGCAGGATGTGCCTGCAGGCTGGCTGGCAGGATGTGCCTGCAGGCTGGCTGGCAGGATGTGCCTGCAGGCTGGCTGGCAGGATGTGCCTGCAGGCTGGCTGGCAGGATGTGCCTGCAGACTGGCAGGCAGGATGTGCCTGCAGGCTGGCAGGCAGGATGTGCCTGCAGGCTGGCAGGCAGGATGTGCCTGCAGGCTGGCAGGCAGGATGTGCCTGCAGGCTGGCAGGCAGGATGTGCCTGCAGGCTGGCAGGCAGGATGTGCCTGCAGGCTGGCAGGCAGGATGTGCCTGCAGGCTGGCAGGCAGGATGTGCCTGCAGGCTGGCAGGCAGGATGTGCCTGCAGGCTGGCAGGATGTGCCTCCAGGCTGGCAGGCAAGCTGGCAGGCTGGCAGGCAAGCTGGCAGGCAGGCTGGCAGGATGTTCCTGCAGGCTGGCAGGAAACATCTAGAGGATGTTTGCCAGTCGTCTTAATAATCAGTTAGGAACAATTAAGGACTTTTATAAAGCGGACCAGGACTTCACTTATTGGTGAGTACAAACAAAACACGGTCGCATTTACGCTATGAACCTGTCGATTTTTTCCCCTAGAATTTTTTCGTAAATTTTTCAGAACAATTTCTTTTTACATTTCTAGTTTATTTTTTCCCCTCTATTTCTCGTAAACGAACTTACATGTTAACCGACGGGTCTCGTCCCCAAGGGGTTCGGAAACCAAGTGGTTCTCTGTAACAAAAATTGATTTATTGTTACACACAATGCTGCAAGATAGCCTTCTTGGCTTGGTGCCTTCTTTTGATAATTATTGTTACACACAGCCAAATTGTGTAACAGGAAGAGGTCTTGGACACAAATTTGTTCCATGCTGAATGTTGAGGAATCAGCTGAACTTTCCTCAAATAAAATAGCCTGCCTCAGCATATAAGGTAAATAAAATAAAATACGCATTTCTCAAATAAGTAGCGGCCTCACCTCACTGCCTTACTGCTACATAGCCTTCCTGGCTTGGTGCCTTCTTTTGATAATTACTTACTGTTACACAGCCAAATTGTGTAACAGGAAGAGGTCTTGTACCATTACCCCCCCCCTCTTTTCTGGGGGGAGCCCCGCCGGCTCCCCGGAGCTATACCAGGCTGATATGCTAATGTCAGACTTTGGCATCAGTCATGTGTATGGAGTTCTTAGGCCTACCGGGGACCACGGCCAGAACCTGGCCGCCTCAGAGGGGCAAGGGGAGCAATGGCCTATAGAAACCCATGTGTGGTTTGAAGCATTCTATGTCTCCCATCGACCGGGTCAAGCATCCAGAAAGGCAAGCATTTCAAAACAAACCCCTATTCTGGTTAAAATTGCTACCAAAAGCCAAACTAGTGGATAGAACTCTCCAACAGAAAACAAGCAAACTAGTATGACGTCACACGTCAACGCGCTGCTGTCTGCGCAGCTCCCCCCTCCCCGGGAGGGGGAAGGGGGAGCCCCAGACCTCTCACGCCGGCTATCCACCCATCAGTTCTTCAGCTGATGCTATAGGCACCGGTTGTGTGCTCCCGCTCCATTAGTTGTTTCAGCACTGTAACTAGAGTGTGGTGTCTGTCCTCTAGGTGGTGCGTGAGCCGAGAGTGAGTCTCCAGTACTCGGGCTGCATGCGCCTAGGGTTACCTTCCCTAGGTGCCCTGTAAGTACTGCCCTTGGGGCTTGGGGCCACCTTCCACAAGTTCCTTGGGTTCTGCCCCTGCTAGGCCGTTTACTGCTTGGTTTTCGGCCGCCCTTTGTGTGCTTGGGTGTTCTGTCTCCCTTGTTCACCTTAGGGTAAGGGGTAGTTTTGCACTGGTGGGGCACAGGGTGCTACACAGCTTGTTTTCACCTATATGGCATCCGGCTCTGTTCTGCCTGGGTACGTGTCCTCTTGCAGGGTTTTCTTTTTATTTTTGTTTATCTGCCTGGTGGGGGTCTGCCTTCGTTCTTGCCCCCTGTGTTTCTTGTGTTCTGAGTATTATTCTGGTGGTTCCCCCTGCTAGGTCCCCATGAGTGTACACGTCCTGGGGGTTCAGCTCTTTGAAAGTTGTTTGGTAGCTTTGGGTGCCAATTAGCAGTACCCTGCCTGGGTTTACCCGAGTGCGAGTCGTATTATAGTAAACGGTCGGGACCCTGGGAAACCCTTGGGGGCCGCGCGGGTTCGATGGATGTGACCCCGGAGTTTCCCCCTCGCTTCCAGCGAGTTTGAGGGTTGCTCTCACCCTTTGTCTCAGGGTGACTCTGTTTTGCCTCCGTCTGCTGCCTGTGGGGTCGGTGACACCTTCGACCCGGAGTCCTGCGAGTTTTGTTGCTCATTGTGGCTCGGTTACCCAGTTGTATGCTGACTATGCGGGTGCAGGCAGTAGGGGCGTTGCACATTGAGCTTCGGTGGTGGCAACGTTCTTGGTTGTTTGCTCCCCGGGAGCCCCCGGGCTGCCCTGTTTTGGTTCGTATTGGGACTTGGGGGTATTGGTTGCTTCGGTTCCTTCCATGCTCCCTCGTCTTTTTCCTGGTTCCCTCCCCCCCTTCCTACCTCCATCCAGTTCATTACTGTCTGTGGGTTTGGGGTCGGGGCGGGGTTTGATGGTTTTGAGATTTGGGCAGTCTCGGGGAGTTCCCCTTCTGGGGTAGTGATGGGGGCATTCAAGCCTGTTCCTCATGCCGTGTTGTAAGAGTCTGCCAGTGGGCTCCCTTCTTTAGTATTTTCGCAGCTGCCCTGGTTTTCTGGTGCGGCCGTGGGATTTGGGGGGACGGCTCGGCCCCGAGGCCTGTCGTGTGGGTTCCCGGGGCTGGGGAGGGGCTGACTTGGAGGGCCTAAGGCCCTATAGGACCCCGCGGGTTTTTTTTCTACCCTCTAGGCGGGGCTTGCGGTTACGCGAGTGAGGTTTTTCCTCGCCCCTCGCCGTACGAGTTGTTGGGCGTCGGCCCCTACCTGGGCTCAGTTCCTTGTCCATTGAGTCGGTTGGTTCTGTCCTGTAGGTGGGTGCTCTTCTCCGTTGCTCCCCCTTTTTTTCTTGGGACGGGATATCTTCGTCATGCTTCCCCATTATTGGGGTTCAACGTGACTTTTGGTCTTGGGGTGCAACTGTACCTTTGTATGCCTTCAGGACTTGTGTTTGCTTCTGTGTTCTCGAGGGTTCGGGTAGGTTTTTCACTACTTCCCATATTATTGGAATGTCTGTCGGCTCCTAGTCCGGGTCGCCAGATTGAACTACTTGTAGCCCAGTTGGGCTACTCGTAGCCCAGTTGGGTTCCCAATGGGGCTCCTTGGGCTGTTCAAAACAACCAATAGGGTTGGTTTGCGGCGCCCACCTTTCTGGGTGCCTATCCCGGTCGATGGCAGATATAGAATGCTCTCAAACACAGGGGGGTTCTATAGGCCATTGCTCCTTGTGCCTCTCTGAGGGGGGCCAGGTTCTGGCTCGTGGTCCTCAATAGGCAAGAACACCAAGTATATTGACTGATGCCAGAAAGTTATACATATCCATTCAGCCTGGATAGCTCCGGGAAGCCTCTGGGACTCGCCCAGAAAATGGCATTTCATTACATTCAACGCTGGTTTTCTTTTATGTCTCATCCAGATTTAATTTAAAAAATAAACCAAACAAAATAAATTAAAAATGGGTATGTATGTCTAAGGTACACCCCTTAGCTATACTTATTACTAGGTGAACAGGAGCATTTGGTGATAGAAATGCTCCCACCAGCCCAGGTTCATCACCTTCTCTCATATTTCATGTTCACCAGTGTTTATTTACTTAATAACTACTGGTATAATTTCCTGCTATTATAAAACTAATTCTAATATCATAAAAGACATATTTACTACAAGTTTCAAGCAGAGAATGCATATATATACAGTAGTTAACAAGAAGGACTCTGTTTTGAAACTCACCAGCTAAAAATGTTTTGTTTATAAAAAAATTAATCCTCCGTGTTGTGTAGTAGAAAAAAATCGAGTTATATCCAGTTTACATAAAGCTACAAGTGGTCGAGGCCGTCCTTAAATCGAGGTAGTGTACTTACGAAGATTTTGCTTTTTAAATTCATATCTGAATATCGATGTAACCGTTGCGAAGGTGCTAATAAGAAAAACATTCGTAAATACATACGTAACTGCTTCGTGAATCTGGCCCCTGGTCTGCTGTTTCAGCTAAGTGGTGGTTTCTTAATATTGTTGGCTTTCTTCACATTGTTGGTGTAGCATGAACCTGGACTTTAGAGTGCTTGGAGCCGCATGTGTACAGGGTTTTCTTCTCGATATGCTTCCTAGTGCTGCCCTGGCTTTTCAGGGTTCTTGTCCCTGTACTGTTTGGGAGTTGTTCCCGTAGAGGCCCTCCTCGCTTCTGATGGTCCTCACCAGGAGTGACTCAGATACCATTAGTTTCTTGCATTTACACGGGTTGGGTGCGGTGCGTGCTAGCTTGTGGGGCCGGGGGTGGCTCTTGGCTACTACCTTCGTGCCTCAGATCTTACTTCTGTGGATGCTTTGTGGGTCAATCCAGTCATCTTGGTTCCCTGTTCCAAGGCTCCTATTTCTCAAATCTTCTGCAATGTTATTAAATCCCCCAGCCTACCCTTACATCCATGATGTTCAGAAGTATGCCACTCTCTCAGCTGAGTTCACTTACATGTTCTGGGCTGATATTCGGGTGCGGGGTTTTTGGAGGTCGAACGGGGTTCTGGCGGCCCAGTAGTTTGTCAATGTTTCAGGGCCCTGGCACCCCTTGTGCGGGTTTGGGTCTTGTCTCATGGCCCGGTGTCTCTTCCTCATCTTGATCCTGCGGTGCTTCCTTCTCCTTGGTAAGTGCCCTGTATTTCCTTCTCTGTAAGTGCCACAAGGTATAAGAGCCAAAGCTCAAGGTTCAAGAGAGCCACAAGTGGCTGCCCCCAGAAAACCAAGAGTTGATTGTAATGAAATGGCAATTTCTGAGTGAGCCCCGGTGGGTTTCTGACACCCTGCCTCCCTCCAGGTCCTCATGGGTAGGGGGGGGGGGGGGGGTTGTCATATCTACAATAGAACCAAGGGCTGTGTCACAGGCCGACCTCGAGCTACCTCCTCCCATTCAATGCTGAGTTTTTATAATTTTTGTTAACTACCGGATATAAGATTATTAACAATACTCAAATTTTGTTACAGCTTTATTTTGGTATTTTTGCAGGTGTCCTGTTGAACATCAACTATTGTACAACTAGCGGCAACAACTTTCAGCTGGTTTTGAAGATATTGTCTACAGTGCTTGAGACAGACACACTCTCACTAGTGAATCGATACGCAGGTGACCCTATGTCTACTGCTGGCTCTAAACCATCCATAACCCCACAAGATCTTGAGCATCTTATCTTAGCTCAACAGCTGGCATTAGAAATTTTGTCGAATATTTGCTGTCCAGAAGGTAAGTATTGAGTTTATTGTACTTACAGTTAGTACTATTCAAATAATTCTTGTTATACTTTGTATAAATTACTTGTTAGTTTCACACCTAAGTTTTACCCTTGGTCTGTAAAGGATGGTCAAATTGTGAATTGGGCTGCTTCTAAAATTTAAACTAAAATGGTGAACACTACTTAATATTTTTATTTTCTAGTATGACCAATTCAGTAGCTCTTGATGCCAGGGTTATATTCCCTGGTTGCCAATCCTTCGGATTCATGTTTTCTGGTAGAAGCCCCATCGGCTCCCTAAAGCTATCAAAGTTATTGTCATACTAATTAGTGACATCAGTCATGAAGTTCTTTATTCCTACCGGGACCAAGAGCCAGAACCTGGTCCCCTCAGAGAGGCACAGGGAAGGAAGCAATGGCCTATGATCACTTTACATTTAAAGGTTATCATCTTTGCCATCACCTAGGAATGGCACCCAGAAAGATTGGTGAATCAAAACACACCATTGCATGGTTTAATCTCTGCACTGTGCCATCCAACAAAACACAGGGTATGGAGGTGCGCTACCTGACCCATAAGCGATGTTAGGATATCTTAAGATTCAAAATGCACGCACGGTATTAACTTGGCACTATCCAATAAAACATTCTTGAAAAATTTTCCTAAGTTGTCTAGACTGGTTCATATTCCCACACATGTTTTCTCATATGAGTCATGAGCAGTATTGTTATTACATAATTATGCCAACAAGGCAAAGAACTCAAGTCCAAGTTTCATGCAGTTCCTAAGAAATGATGATAAATATGGTTTTATTTTAAAATTGGGTTATGTTACGTTACGTTAAAATTGGGCGCCTGACAGCTGGGTGAACAGCGCTTCGGATTCATAGTCCTGAGGTTCCGGGTTCGATCCGCGGTGGAGGCGGAGACAAATGGGCAAAATGTTTCTTTCACAGGAATTGATAAAATCGACAGGGAAGATTTCCTGAGACCTGGAACTTTAAGAACAAGAGGTCATAGATTTAAATTAGCTAAACACAAATGCCGAAGAAATATAAGAAAATTCACTTTCGCAAACAGAGTGGTAGACGGTTGGAACAAGTTAGGTGAGAAGGTAGTGGAGGCCAAGACCGTCAGTAGTTTCAAAGCGTTATATGACAAAGAGTGCTGGGAAGACGGGACACCACGAGCGTAGCTCTCATCCTGTAACTACACTTAAGTAATTACACTTAGGTAATTACACCCTGATGCCCCTGTTACCTAGCAGTAAATAAGTACCTGGGAGTTAGACAGCTGCTACTGGCTGCTTCCTGGGGGTGGGAGGCCTGGTCGAGGACCGGGCCGCGGGGACACTAAACCCCGAAATCATCTCAATCAAATCATCTCAAGATAACGGTAGATTGCGTACGAAATGGAAGCCTGAGACCTCCAGTGAACGGGAGTCATCTTGAAAGAAAATTCCTAGCATGCCCCAGGGCTGTGGGTAGGCTCAGTTTTGAATGAGCAACCATGACTTGCGCACGCGCTTCCTTCTCCCACTCCCCTGTTAGACATGATGTCAAAAGATCGCTCTCTGAAAGTGAAATTCAGACCTTATTGTTTGAAGAAGTGATAGCTTCTTATTCTTATTGTGGGGAGCTTCATATTAATAGCTTCTTATTAACTATCTTATTGTTATATTAGGGTAGTGATATTAATGAAGCAAGGTATGATATAGACCTAACACAATTGTCAGATACAAGTTATACGGCACAGATGAGGACGATACAGTGAGCGTATCCAGTACAGGGTGAATGCCAGGCGTGCTGCAGCCTCCCAAGTCATCGCCCTGGCCATTATTATCACTACCTGTGTCATCTCCAATATTTGAAGACAAATCTTTAAATACTTCAATAATATTCTAAATATTATAAATACTAAAATAATAAATAATATTCAAATAGGTGATACTATAGATGAATCGTTTTCTAGGTTCAGTGATGCTGCTTCTGATACAAGCAGCATAGATGAACAGTGTTAGTGGCTTCCATGGTGGTGTTACTATACCAGTGGTGGTGGTGCCAGTACAAGGAGCATGGGTGAATATGCGAGGGAGGACTCTGATAATTTTTGTACGCCGGGATGCTAAGCCCTGGATGCATGTCAAGGTAACCACACAAACCACAACTTGATGATACTGATGTTGGTGTTGGTGTTGCACCCACTTTCCCATATACAGGTGAAGTTATGAGTGAAAGTGAATATTTTATGGCTTATTTTGATGAGCCACTCATGCAACATCTTGTTGACGAGACCAACAGGTGTGCATTGCAACTGCAACTTATTACCGGTGGCTTATTACCTGCTTCATGTATGACTTGATGGAAGGACACCACTGTGGCTGAACTGTATGTGTTCTTAGCTCTGTGTCCCCATCTCGGGTGCGACGGGGTTTTTGTGCCTTCGTCCTTTGTGTTTGCTTCTTTTTGTTCTCGAAGGTTCGGGACGGTTTTGCTCCTTCCCGTTTTATGGTCCGTCTGTCGTCGTTCGGTGGGGCTTCCCTCCGGTCCTTTCTAGGGCTTGTGGGTCCTATTCCAGGCAGCTTCTGGGTGTTTGGCCTTCTTGTTCTTTTGTTCATATCTCTTCTCTTCGCGCTGTCTCGGCGCTGCTTGTTTTCCTGGGGGCGATTTTGCTCATCTTAATGAGTGTCTTTTCGCTCCTGTCCTTCTGCGGGATGTTGGTGCGGGGCGGCTCCTTGTGCGGGTTCCTTCCCTGTCGGCTGCACTTGTGGCGGTGGAATTGCACGCTTGTGGCATTTTGGTTTTGGTCCTGCGTTTCTTTTTCCTCCTGGGGCTGTCATAGGATTGGCTTACGGAGGATGGAGGGGTGCTTGGGGCCGTTCCTGGGTCTGGCACCTTGGTTTCTGCTGCTAACTTTCGGTATCAACGTTCCTTCTGTGCAGTTTCGCAGGCTGTCGTGCGTTGTTTCACCTCCGGCCTGCTCATGTACTGCCTGTGCCATCCTGGTCTTTGGACAGGGTGCTCTCCAGTTTTTCTGCTCCTTGGTTTGTTGTGGCTCCTTCGGTTCAGGTTTGCTTTGCTATGGCTCTTTTTTTTCTGTTGCATTGGCCTCTGGGGGTCGTGTGGCAGAGCTTCATGCTCTTCTCAGGTGCAGTGGTTTTTGGCTCCTATTGTCATGGCCATAGGTTTCTTCGTCTGCAACCGTCTCCCTTTTTCTGGCGAAAGATGTGCCTGCTGCTTTCCGGAGGGGTCCTTGGGTTGTTGTCTCGACTTGGTGTTGAGGAGTGGTGCACTGACCGCCTCCCGGGTATGTCCCCTTGTTTTCTTAGGTAGTCTTTGGTGAAGTAGCTCCGGGGAGCCGTAGGGGCTCCCCCCAGAAAACCAGCGTTGAATGTAATGAAACGCCATTTTCTGGGTGAGTCCCAGAGGCTCCCCAGCACCCTCCCGCCCTCCGGTCGGCATTTTTGTTTTTTTTGCGGTTTTGATATCCAGCCTCAGAACTGGGGCGGGAATCGCCGGCGCGGGGGTCTGGGGCTCCCCCTTCCCCCTTCCGGGGAGCGGGGAGCTGTGAAGACATGCGGAGCGGCTCGTGTGACGTCATGCTTGTTAGTTCGTTTTTCTTGGGGAGTTCTGTCCACTCGTTTGTCGATTTTTGTTGTCAACCAGAATAGGGGTTTGTTTTGCAGCGCTTACCTTTCTGGGTGCCTGTCCCGGTCGATGGCAGATATAGAATGCTCCAAATCACATGTGCAATTCTATGGGCCATTGCTCCCTGTGCCTCTCTGAGGGGGCCAGGTTCTGGCTCATGGTCCCCGGTAGGCCTAGAACTCCACCCACATCGACTGATGCAAAATACAGGCATACCTCAGTTTAAGAGTTTAACACTTTCTGCGGATGAGGACGCCTCCCGGCGTCCTGTTTCGCCTACCCGCTTCCGCTATGTGGACATAAACTTATGTCCTCTTTTAAAATATTTGTATAAAATTCAATTTTTATCCGATTTACTTTGGGTTTGTTTCAAACTGCGCGCCATGAGGCTCTCTTTCTCACCAATAGGCTGCATGGTACAATAAGTTCATGAAAGGTTCACAAACATAACAAAAGTAAAAACATTTCGTGTGTGTTTGACTCTCACTGATATGTTCCAGCGTTGTTTTATATTTGGCGCTATTCTATCTTACGCTTTGTTGATCTTTTTTACCTACGGGCTCATAGAACATTCTATTGCGAACACATTGACACAAAAATGAATGACGTACATAGAATAATAATGTCATGAAAATGAAATAAGTATAAACTTTCAAAGCGCCGTGCGTCGTCCCGTCACCGGGTAACAATTTCACCACTTCCCACACTCTTGCGGGCGGGCCGCAATCATTATTCTACGCTTATATTCATATCACCGTGTTGGAAATTTCATTGCGAGTCCATTGATACCAAAATTAACGCTGTAGGACAAGTGTGGAGGTGATAACAATCCCAAGAGTAAAAACATTTTGTTGCTGTTGGGCGCTCACTTCGAGTCATCTTCGTAGTTATTTATTTGGTGCTGGTATCCCTATACGTTTCGTGACTTTTTTTACTGATGTTCTTCTAGAGAATTTTATTGCGAACACGTTGGTACCAAAATGAAATACGTAGCTCGAGAACTAAGGTCATGAGAGTAAAAAGAGTATACACATTTTTGTTTTTACGCTTACGCGGCAAAACGCCGGGAGCACTTACGGTTGTTTTTTTTACATTCGCCTGGAGCCGGAAAGTGTTAATTGGTTCCTGGAGACGCCTCGTATTCCGAAAACTCGCATTCCGAAGCTAATTTCCCCATAAGAAATAAAGGGAAATGAATTAATCCGTTCCTGACTACCCCAAAAACCCCACATCAAACTAAATTTTTATACCTAATTCATCTAAATAAACCTACAAAACTATGTTCCAGTTATTACTTACCTTGCTGTCGAGTGCTGTAGGCGTATGGAAGATGGTGAGGAGGGGGGAGGAGGAGAGGAGTTACTGTTTGGAAGGGGAGTCCCTTCCATTATCACATCAGGCAGTGAGGACCTTTCTGGTGTGCTCTCCCTGGGACGTTTTACCTGAGTGCCACTAGGTCCTGGTTGAGGCTCACTGCTCGATTTCCTCACCACAAATCTGTCCATGGAAGCTTGCTTTTCCCTTCTTCGCAAGCTGTCTCTGTAGTAAGGCATCACATTGTCATTGAAAAGATTAAGACAACGGCCTACTACAGCTTTCTCTGGGTGAGTCTTTTCAACAATTGTTTGAATCTCTTCCCACATCTGACACACCTTCTTAATTACTGCAGAAGGGACATTCGCTGCTCCTGCTGCCACCTCCTCCTCCACTGCAGAATCATCCGCTGCTGCGTTGGCTTGCTGTTCCTGTTGAAGGGCTAGGAGTTCTTCGGTGGTCAGTTCTTCGTTGTGTTCTTCCACCAACTCCTCCACATCATCACCATCCAATTCCAAGCCCATTTGCTGGCCTAGACTAACAATTTCCTCAACAATACGCGCATCATTTATAGGCTCAAACCCTCAAAGTCTAGTTCTCTCACACATTCAGGCCACAATTTTCTCCAGCCAGAGATCAGGGTTCTTTGAGTCACTTCTTGTCAGGCTTTGTCAACGAGTTTTAAAGCACTACAAATGTTAAAATGCTGTTTCCAGAACTCTTTGAGGGTGAGGTTTGTGGCTTCAGTCACTTCAAAACATTTCCGGAAAAGTGCCCTTTCATAAAGTTTCTTAAAATTCGCTATGATTTTCTGGTCCATAGGCTGAATTAGAGGAGTGGTGTTAGGAGGAAGGAATTTAACTGTGAGGAATTTATTGTATCTGGGCAACAAATCATCTTCCAAGCCTGGAGGATGAGCAGGAGCATTGTCGAGGAGAAGCACGGCTTTGAGTGGCAAATGTTTCTCCTGCAGATATTTTTCTATGGCAGGGCACACCACTTCATTCACCCACTCCGAAAAAATAAGCCTAGTCACCCATGCTTTTTTATTAGACTTCCACATCACACACAAATGGGTTTTCTGCACTTTATACTGTTTGAAAACCCTTGGATTTTTAGAATGATACACTAGCAAGGGTTTAATTTTCAAATCGCCACTCGCATTTGAACACAGCACAAGCTTAAACCTATCTTTCATAGGCTTGTGTCCAGGCAAGGATTTTTCCTCCTTGGTAATGTATGTCCTCTTAGGCATTCTTTTCCAAAACAGTCCTGTTTCGTCACAATTAAACACTTGTTGCGGTAGGTATCCCTCAGCCTCTACAAACTCTTTAAACTCGTCAATAAATCGTCCAGCGGCTGGTTTGTCTGAGCTGGCTGCCTCCCCATGCCTTGTAACACTATGGATACCACTTCTCTTTCTAAATTTTTCAAACCAGCCCCTGCTTGCCTTAAACTCTTTCGTATCTGCATCACTCGTTGCAGGGGTATTCTTTAGAAGGTCTTCGTGCAACACCCTGGCTTTCTCACAAATAATGGCCTCCGAAACACTATCACCCCTTAACTCCTTGTCGTGTATCCAAATTAATAACAACTTTTCCACTTCTTCAAGTATTTGTGGTCTTTGTTTCGTTATTGTTCTTACTCCTTTTGCCACTTTAGCACCCATAATCTCATTTTTCTTCTTAAGTATAGTGCATATTGTTGATGTGGCTTTGTTGTACTGCCTACAAAGTTCAACAACACGTGTACCGTTCTCATGCTTCCGAATGATCTCTTGTTTCTCCTCTATTGTCATCCTCACATGAGCTTTCTGGCCTTTATCCTTATCACTGGCTTTCTTGGGACCCATGGTGAGATATATAATAACAAATTGTATAGACAAATCACCAAAAATCCAACAAAACACTGAAAATCCGCGAGAACAATTGATGTGGGGGTAGTCACTGAGCGCGAGACAATGGTAAACTGAGGGGCGGCGGGGCAGAGGGGCGACGATCACCGAACCACCACGTGCTAGGTCGGCCTGTACGCGTATCAACAAACTCGCGTCCCGAGGTAACCCTCGCCTTCTGAGACATATTTTTTGAGGAAATCCTGCTCGTCTTCCGAAAAACTCGCATACAGGGACACTCGCATTCCGAGGTACCACTGTAGTTAGGGTATCCATATCAGCCATGGATAGCTCCGGGGAGCCTCAGGGGCTCACCTAGAAAATGGCATTTCATTACATTCAACGCTGGTTTTTTGGCCATTTGAGCATAAAAGTTGTTATTATATATCTCGCCATGGGTCTCAAGAAAGCCATTAGTAAGGTTCAACCTAAGAAAATAGCTGTGAGTAGAGGCAGTAGAGGATGTCCCTTCTTGATTAAGAAAATGTGTGAAGTATGGGAAGAACTGCAAAGTTTTGTTGAAAAAACTCGCGCAGATAAAGATGTAGCAGGTCGTTGCATTGACCTTTTAAATAACAATGTGATGTCTTACTACAGACAAGTGTTAAAATGTAGGGAAAAACAAGTGTCTTAAGACAGTCTTAGTAAGACAAGCAAGTCTTAGTGGTATGCAGGCAAAATGTGCCAGAGTGTGCATACCAGTGAAGTCCTCACTGCCTGATGTTATAATGGAAGGGGACTCCCCTTCCAAACAGTAACACCTCTCCTCCTCCCTCCTCCTTACCATCTTCCATACACCAACAGCAGTCATCAGCAAGGGTAAGTAATAACTTGAACATAGTTTTGTAGGTTTATTTAGATGAATTAGGTATAAAATTTAGTTTGAAGTGAGGTTTTTGAGTAGTCAGGAATGGATTAATTCATTTCCCATAATTTCTTATGGGGAAATTAGCTTCGGATTATGAGTTTTCGGAATACGAGATGTCTCCAGGAACGGTGTCGCTCCTGGAGTCATGGCAGGGGGGGGGTTCCTGGATCCCTCCCTCCCTCCATTCCTCTAACAGCATCATACTCCATATTCAAAATGAAGAATTCATAATAATTGGTGGTGCCAGTGGTGAGGGGATGTATTAGATGGGGTAAGGAGGCAGCTAGCCTCTACGCTGTCAACATTTTTAGGAAGTGTCGGGCTTGGTGAGATGCCTCAAAGTCTGGCCTGAGTGATCAGCTGACTGCTGGCCCACGTGGCTCCCTGCTGCTGCCTCAATACAGCCCATACTAAACTCGAGAAAATTTTACCACCATTTCAATTGTTAACACATCGCTTTTTATATTCCATAGTCAAAATGAAGAATTCATTATAAATAGTGGTGTCAGTGGTGGAGGGTGGTGTCAGTGGTGGGGGATGGTGGCAGAGAAGTCTGGTGGTTGGGGATGGGTCAGAGAAGTCTGGTGGTGGCAGATGGTGTCAGTGGTGGGTTATGGTGTCAGAGAAGTCTGGTGGTGTCAGTGATGGGGGGATGGTGTCAGAGACGTCTGGTGGTGTCAGTGGTGGGAGGATGGTGTCAGAGACGTCTGGTGGTGTCAGTGGTGGGAGGATGGTGTCAGAGAAGTCTGGTGGTGTCAGTGATGGGGGGATGGTGTCAGAGACATCTGGTGGTGTCAGTGGTGGGAGGATGGTGTCAGAGACGTCTGGTGGTGTCAGTGGTGGGAGGATGGTGTCAGAGAAGTCTGGTGGTGTCAGTGATGGGGGGATGGTGCCAGAGACATCTGGTGGTGTCAGTGGTGGGAGGATGGTGTCAGAGACGTCTGGTGGTGTCAGTGGTGGGAGGATGGTGTCAGAGACGTCTGGTGATGTCAGTGGTGGGGGATGGTGTCAGAGAGATCTGGTAGTGTCAGTGGTAGGGGATGGTGTCTGAAGTTTGGTGGTGTCAATGGGGGTGGGGTTACCGGATGTGAGCAACACCCAGCATTAGCAAGGACTTATTGTAATTGATTATAAATTTTTTTAAGAGGGTTGTTAGGGCCGTACAGATGGAATGAATTCCTCACCGGAACGAATCGGCTTCGCCCCATATAGTTCGTTCAAGTGAGGGGACACAGTACCTAAAATTACAATAACCGGGGCCTACGAGAACCGAGGTTCCACTGTATTAGCAATATCAGACTGGATAGCTCTGGGGAGCCTCCGAATCTAACCCAGAAAATGGCATTTCATTACATTCAACCCTGTTTTTCTGTGGGGAGCCCCTACGGCTCCCTGGAGCTTATCGGGCTAATGTATATTATGTTAGACCGGGACATTAGCTAAGGAGTTCAGACCTACCAGGGACCAGCGCCAGAACCTGGCCCCTTCAGAGAGGTTTCAGGGAGCAGTGGCCCTGGAAAACCCCATATGGTTGGGGGTTTTCCTTATCTGCCATCGACCAGGGTTAGGCACCCAGAAAGGTAGGCGTAACAAAACAAACCCCACATGGTAAGAAACTACAACAAAAACCGAACAGAGAGGTAGAAAACTCCCTACAATCCCAAGGAAACTAGCAAACAAGCAAACATCACACTTTACTGCCGCGCCGATCGTCCGCGCAGCCCTCCCCGCCCCGGGAGGGGAAGGGGGGAGCCCCGGACCTACCGCGCCGGCTGCCAAGCTCCAGTTCGTTCGCTAATGTCAACCGGGATTGACGCTTCTCTGGCCTCAGTTTCCTAGGCGGTGTTTGCCTTGTGTGGTGTTCACTGCTGTGTGTTGTGTTGTGCGGTGGCCAGGAGTACTTCATCAGTGCCGGGGCTGCATGTGCTTAGTGGCTGACTTCCCTAAGCGCCCTCTGAGTACTGCCCTTGCGTAACAGGGTTATCTTCCCTGGGGCGTTCAGGAACCATTCCCGTAGAGGTTCTTGCTGCTTGGCATTTGCCTCGCCCTTGGGGCCAGCTGGGGCTTGGGGCCCTTGTTTGGCCCTGGGTAGGGATTGGTATTGTGCTGATTAGGACGTCAAGGTGTTGCGCAGCCTGCCACCTAAGCGGCGGCCGGTTTCTGTTGCCTCTGGAGACAGTGTACTTTTGCGGGGTTTTTCTTTTGTTTTTAATTTTTCATGCCTGGTGGGGGTCTGCCTAAGGTGGTTATAGTTCCACTGGTAGTGTTTGGCGGCCCTCTGCTAGGCCCCCGTGATTGTACACGTCTCAGGGGTTTTCAGTGCTATAATCTACCCTCTTGTTATGTTTGGGTTTCTTAACCGGTTAGCAACACCTTGCCCGGGCTTCCCGTAGTTGTTACCCTACGGGCCCTGGAAACTCGTCTGGGCTCGGGGGACCATTGAATGTGTCTTCCGGGTTCCAACCCGTCTTGTACGGGATCGTTGGTTGCTGTTCCCTTGTCTCCGGGTGACAGTCGCCATTTTTACCTCCGTCATGCTGCCTGTTGGGTCACTGACACCTTGACCCGGAGTCTTGCGAGTGATTCTCTGCTTGTTCTCCAGTACTCTCCTGATGTTATTACTGTTCAGAGTACAGGTGGCATCCGTGTTGCAAGCTAGGTTAGGTTGCTGCAACATGCTAGGTTGGTTCCCACTCGAATGCCCCGTGGCCGCCCCGTTTGGTTAGGTGCTGCTCGCCCCTTTCCCTCCATGTTCCCGGCTCCGGACCGTCTGCGGGTTTCGGGGTAGGGGCGGGGTTTAGTTGCGGCAGAGACTCGGGCGGTTTTCGGGGGCTGCCCCGTTCGGGTTGGGGACGGAGGTTTGAGCCTGTGCCTCCTGCCAAGGCTTCTGGGTCTTACCAGCGGCCCTTTCTTGTTGCCTTTCCCATGGACTCTTGCTTTTCTTTAAGGGCGGAGGACTTGGAGGACGGCTCTGCCCCGGGGCCTCTGTTGTTGGTTCCCGGGGCTGTGGGGGTTGCCTGCTAGCAGTTCTGGGGCGGTTTTGCCCCTTCCGGGGTTTTTCTGCTGTTGGGCGACGTTTTTCGCCCATCCAGTCTGCTAGCTTCCCACATTTGCTGGCGTGTTTTTGTGTATTTAGCGTCAGTCACAGCCCCTGCTGGCGGCCATTTTCGTCTGCCGGTTTCCCGGCGTGGCTACCAGGGCGGCGTTGCGGTTTTGCTTACATGCGTCTGGGTGTGCGAGCGAGCGTCTCGGGTGAGTTTTCAATTTTTTTTTCAGGGTTTTTGTTCTCCTGTTGTTGTTTCTTTGTTTTTCTGGTGTTTTCTTGCCGTTGCCTGTTCCTCTGGGAACGTTTGGGTGTTGATTTTGGGTCTGAGCCTATGGGTTTAGGCTCAGTGCCCCTGGCTGGTATGCTTGCTCCCACACCTTGTCCCTCGGTTTTCGGTCTGTTGGGACCGTTTTCCCAGGGGGTTCTGGTGGGGGCTGTGCTTTGCCTTTCAGTGGTGTTCTCCGCCGGCAAATGTGGTGGTTTGGGCTCCCCCTGGTTCGATTCTGGGTTCCTTTGGGTTCCTTGGTTTCGTTCTGGAGGTTTCTTCCTCTTGGGCCCCCTTTTGTGGGTTCAAGGGACTTTGTTTCCTCGTGTGACCCGGTTCTGCCTTCTGGGGTTCCGGGGTCTTCCTGGCTTGCAGACTGGTCTTTTGGGTCTTGGCACATGTTGTGGTTGTGCTGAGACTTTGCGGTTTTGCTGTCGAGGTGGGCCTTTTGATGCAGTTTTGTGCCTTCTTTGCCTGGCCGGCGTAGTGCTCTCTGCCCACTAGTCGGCGACTTGTACTTTTACAATATATGTCCTCACCTAGTTGTGCTTGCGGGGGTTGAGCTCTGGCTCCTTGGTCCTGCCTCTCAACCATCTATCAACAGGTGTATAGGTTCCTGTGCCTCTTGGCCTCTATCATGTCTACATGTGACATTGTATGGGGGTCAGCCTCGTTACTTATGTGTGGAGTCACCACATTACTTCCTAGTGCTTTCCCGTTACCATTCTGGCACTAAAAAAAAAAAAAAAAAAAAATGTATCTGTGGCTCTTTTGGGTACTCAGTTTCCACCTGTGTCCCCTAGTGCGTGTGCCCCTTGTGTTACATAGCCTGTCCTTATCAACCCTGTCGATTCCCTTGGGTATCTTGAATGTGGAGATCAGGTCTCCCCTCACTTCATCTTCCAGCGAAGTGTGGTTTCATTCCCGTAGTCTCTCCTCATGACTTAGGTAGTGTACTTTTCTTTCAGAAGGGGTTCTGTTCCCTTCTCTGTTGACTGGGCGCTGGGGGAGCTGCTTGCTCTGTTGCCTCTCGCATGGTCCCGCTGTTGGTGGGCGCTTTGGGTTGTCTTCCGGCCTCTGCTGGCGTCGGAGGACGGCTTCTCCCCCTTGGGGGGGGTTCAGAGCTGGCGGGGTGGGCTTCTTCCCCTGCGCTTCGTCATTTCCTCTTCATGGGTGCGTGGGGCGTGGTCGATCCGCCCCATCATTCTGGACTTCTTCAGTCTGCGCCCTGGATCCTCTGCCCTCCTTGGGGGACTGTTGTCTCCTGTTCGGATTCTGTTGGGGCCGGGTGCATGGATGGTGGCCCTGGACCTCCAGGTCACTTCTTGGCACGTTCCTCTCCAGTTTTTCTGGGGCTAGCACGGTTGGTGGTGAGGCTTCAGGTTTGGTGGTGGGGCTTCAGGTTTGCTGTTTTTATTGCTTTCCCTATTTTGTAATGGGCACTTCGTATACTCTTTGCATCTTTACCGGATCTTAGTGCCCTGTCTGAGTCTGAGATTCAGTGTCTGGCCTACCTCGACGACTGGCTGGTGTGGGCTCCCAGTCAGTCCGCTTGTCTGCTCGCCAGGGGATGGTTCTTTCCAGATCGCCAGGTTTGGTTTCCTGGTGATCTGGAGGTTTTTCCATCTGTTTCCGTCCCGGGTTCGGACCTGGGCCTTGTTTAAGGCTCTTGGGCCCCTCATTGTCTTCCCTCCAGAAGTGTTACTGCGGCTGTGGTCCCGCCTTTGCTGTTCAGGAGGGGGTCCCGGGTTGCTCAGCGGTTGCTTGGGCGGTTGTGCGGGAGTCTGCACTTCGGCGTGCTTGTCTGCCCGCGGAGTCGGGTTTGGCTACGGCGTCGGTTGGTTCCTGCGGAGACTCCCCTTCCGCCTCTTGCATTCCTTGGGTTCCACCGGGGATCTTTTGTTGGTGCTGCGTCACCAGCTTCCTCTTTGGGGTTTTCGGGGTTCCGTGCCTTGGCACCTCCCCGAGCCTTCGCTCGATGTATTCACGGACGGGTCGTCTCTCGGCTGGGGCTTTGTGACCAGTGCTCACCAGGTCGGCCGAGGTTGATGGAGTCTGTCTGTCCGTCGGGCTCACAGCACGGTTCGGGTGTTCATGGCTGTCTGGTTTGCGCTTCGGAGGGTTTGGGTCACTAGGTACTCTACCATTCGGCTCTGTTTGGACTGTTCTCTGGTGGTTCTTGCCGGAACCACAGGGGTTTGGCTAACCGTGTGGTTTGTGTCCGGGGTGTGTCTTGCGTCCTGGCGGACAGCTGTCTCGGTTCATTCCTCTTCGTGGGTTGGCCAGTCGTCGCTGATTCGTTTTGTTGGCTCTGTCGGGCATATGGACTCCTGGCCATGGACGTCTTCGGGTCGGCGTGGTCTAGGCGTCGCCCATTTTGTGGCGCCCTTCCCACCTGCAAGGACTTCATGGTGGAGGCTTTCGGCAGGACTGGTCGAGGTGGGGGTACCTGTTCCTCTTCTCCCGGTCCAGCTGTTGTTTCTGGCTTGGTTGCAGCCCATTCCCACGAGAACAGTCCTTATGGTTCCATGGTGGCCAGCCCGGCCTTCTTTTCAGACGCTGCTTGATAGGTGTCCGTACCCGGGGCGTTTTTCCTGAGGCTTCGCCTCTTTCAGCAGGCCGAATCGGTCCTGTCCGTGACTGGTTCGGCCTTCTCCTTGGCTCTTCGTGTCTGGTATTTTGACGCGGGTATCACCATCTCTATGGTGTTCAGGTGGCTTTGTTGACGGTGTCCCACCTGCGAACTTCGTCTTGGAGACAGTATGACGTTTCTTACGTTTTCTCGTGTTTTGTTTCCCCTCCGGCCTGCTCATGCGTCGCCTGAGCCATCCTGGTCCTTGTTCAGGGTGCCTTCTTATCTTCCCCTCAGTTTGTGGTAGCCCCTTCGGTTCATTTTCCTGCTCTTTGGTACTGGTGGTAGCTTTATAGGTGTGCAGCCTTTCTCTGTCCTGGCGCCGGTCGTGACGGCTGCTTTCCGGAGGGGTTCTTGGGGTATTGGTGCTTGATTGGTTTGGCCGGGGGGTGCGTCCTGTGTTGTCCGGTTGTGCTTTTTGCTGTTGCCGGCGTACCGTGTCTGGGGATGCGCTGTGGTTGATCCGGTTCCTTCGTTCCCTGTTTTCAGGGCTCGGGTCTCCCAGGTCGTCCGCAGTTTTTTCCTTCTTCCAGCCTGCGGTCTGTCTTTGCGCCCGTGCTGTTCAGACGTTTGCAGCTTTTGCTGCTGTGTTGGTGACGTCTCGGGCTCATTTCGGGCGCAGGGATTTGTGGGTCGCACAGGTTTTTGGCCGCCCATCCATATGTGTAATTACCTAAGTGTAATTACCTAAGTGTAGTTACAGGATGAGAGCTACGCTCGTGGTGTCCCGTCTTCCCAGCACTCTTTGTCATATAACGCTTTGAAACTACTGACGGTCTTGGCCTCCACCACCTTCTCACTTAACTTGTTCCAACCGTCTACCACTCTATTTGCGAAGGTGAATTTTCTTATATTTCTTCGGCATCTGTGTTTAGCTAGTTTAAATCTATGACCTCTTGTTCTTGAAATTCCAGGTCTCAGGAAGTCTTCCCTGTCGATTTTATCAATTCCTGTTACTATTTTGTATGTAGTGATCATATCACCTCTTTTTCTTCTGTCTTCTAGTTTTGGCATATTTAATGCTTCTAACCTCTCCTCGTAGCTCTTGCCCTTCAGTTCTGGGAGCCACTTAGTAGCATGTCTTTGCACCTTTTCCAGTTTGTTGATGTGCTTCTTAAGATATGGGCACCACACAACAGCTGCATATTCTAGCTTTGGCCTAACAAAAGTCATGAACAATTTCTTTAGTATATCGCCATCCATGTATTTAAATGCAATTCTGAAGTTAGAAAGCATAGCATAGGCTCCTTGCACAATATTCTTTATGTGGTCCTCAGGTGATAGTTTTCTATCTAGAACCACTCCTAGATCTCTTTCTTTATCAGAATTCTTTAAAGATTTCTCACATAATATATAGGTTGTGTGGGGTCTATGTTCTCCTATTCCACATTCCATAACATGACATTTATTAACATTAAATTCCATTTGCCAAGTGGTGCTCCATATACTTATTTTGTCCAGGTCTTTTTGAAGGGCATGACAGTCATCTAAATTTCTTATCCTTCCTATTATCTTAGCATCATCAGCAAACATGTTCATATAATTCTGTATACCAACTGGTAGATCATTTATGTACACAATACACATCACTGGTGCAAGAACTGAACCCTGTGGTACTCCACTTGTGACATTTCTCCATTCTGATACATTGCCTCTGATTACTGCCCTCATTTTTCTATCAGTCAGAAAATTTTTCATCCATGATAGAAGCATACCTGTCACCCCTCCAATATTTTCCAGTTTCCAGAACAACCTCTTATGTGGAACTCTGTCAAAAGCCTTTTTTAGGTCCAGATAGATGCAGTCAACCCAACCATCTCTTTCCTGTAATATCTCTGTGGCTCGATCATAGAAACTGAGTAAATTCGATACACAGGATCTTCCAGATCGAAAACCATACTGTCTGTCTGATATTATATCATTTCTCTCTAGGTGTTCTACCCATTTAGTTTTGATTAGTTTTTCCAATACTTTCACTATTACACTTGTCAATGATACAGGTCTATAATTGAGGGGGTCTTCCCTGCTGCCACTTTTGTAGATTGGAACTATGTTAGCCTGTTTCCACCCGTCTGCTACGATTCCTGTGTCTGTTCTTGGGCGTTCTTGTTGCCTTGGGTCGCAGGTTTGTGGCCGGTTGTCTTGGCTTTGCATTGCAGAGTTTGTGGCGGCCGCCTCCCGGGTTAGCCCTTTCTTTTCCTTCTCTTTGGGTATGAAGCTCCAGGGAGCCGTAGGGGCTCCCCACAGAAAACCAGCGTTGAATGTAATGAAACGCCATTTTCTGGGTGAGCCCCGGAGGCTCCCTGGAAACCCTCCCTCCCACCGGTCGGCGGTTTTTTCGCGTTGGTTGAAGCTTAGCTTCCGAACTGGAGCTTGGCAGCCGGCGCGGTAGGTCCAGGGCTTCCCCCTTCCCCTCCCGGGGCGGGGAGGGCTGCGCGGACGATCGGCGCGGCAGTAAAGTGTGATTTTTGCTTGTTTGCTTGTTTCCTTGGGATTGTAGGGAGTTTTCTACCTCTCTGTTCGTTTTTTGTTGTAGTTTCTTACCATGTGGGGTTTGTTTTGTTACGCCTTCCTTTCTGGGTGCCTAACCCCGGTCGATGGCAGATAAGGAAAACCCCCAACCATATGGGGCCTTCCAGGGCCATTGCTCCCTGAAACCTCTCTGAAGGGGCCAGGTTCTGGCGCTGGTCCCTGGTAGGTCTGAACTCCTTAGCTAATGTCCCGGTCTAACATAACATACATTAGCCCGATAAGCTCCAGGGAGCCTCCGGGGCACACCCAGAAAATGGCGTTTCATTACATTCATCGCTGTTTTTTTTTTTTTTTTTTCGCATTTCAACTTCGGAGCACTGCCAGAATGTCACAATAAAAGCCGAGCAGTACTGGGGTTAAAACAACTATCACCTGAGGACCATATAAAGAATATTGTGCGAGGAGCCTATGCCACACTTTCTAACTTCAGAATTGCTTTTAAATACATGGATGGCAATATACTATAGAAATTGTTCATGACTTGTTAGGCCAAAGCTAGAATATGCAGCTGTTGTGTGGTGCCCATATCTTAAGAAGCACATCAACAAACTGGAAAAGGTGCAAAGACATGCTACAAAGTGGCTCCCAGAACTGAAGGGTAAGAGCTACGAGGAGAGGTTAGAAGCATTAAACATGCCAAAACTAGAAGACAGAAGAAAAGAGGTGATATGATCACTACATACAAAATAGTAACAGGAATTGATAAAATCGACAGGGAAGATTTCCTGAGACCTGGCACTTCAAGAACAAGAGGTCATAGATTTAAACTAGCTAAACACAGATGCCGAAGAAATATAAGAAAATTCACCTTCGCAAATAGAGTGGTAGACGGTTGGAACAAGTTAGGTGAGAAGGTGATGGAGGCCAAGACCGTCAGTAGTTTCAAAGCGTTATATGACAAAGAGTGCTGGGAAGACGGGACACCACGAGCGTAGCTCTCATCCTGTAACTACACTTAGGTAATTACACTTAGGTAATTACATCTTGGGTAAGGGTTTTATTGGGTAATGGTTGAAAAGGTGACACCCCTAAGGTCAACACTTGCAGCAGAGGAGCTCCAGCATATTTCAACAATCCTAAGTATTGTAGTACAGGTTGATGGTAGTGAGTGGTGTCCCAGAGAACATAAAGGTATAGTGCTCTTGAAAAATAAGTGAGATAACAGGAAAGTGCTAAGGGAAGTGAAAAATCGGATGAGAAAAAGTTGCCCTAGTGTTTACAGTGCAGAGAAGAACATTTCAAGATAGCCACTGGCAAGGGGAAAAACAAAACAGAGCTTGATTTTGAGGGATTCAATGAAGAAAGCATTGATATTAGTAGTCTACATAACAAGTTGGTAAATTTAGATACTATAGCGAACTCTCATGTAGAAATAATTAGTAAATTGAAAGAAAGTAATGACCATTTGAATAGCAAAGTTTTATGTCTTGAGGGTTTAGTGAAAGACTTGCGCAAGGATAAGAATTAATTGGAAACAAATTGCAAAGCCATGGAAGAAGAAAATAAACTCTTAAAAATAGCTTTGGAAGAAGTTAAAGTAAATTTAAACATAAATGACTACAATAGGTTAGGCAAGGAAATTCAACAGCAGAAACAGCTTTTATCAGCACAGATGGAGGAAGTTACACAGGTAATAGAACAGTGCAAGAAAGATATGCAACTCACTTATGCACAAGTGGCCAAGGAGAAGGAAAAAATAGAAGAAGCAGTAAAGGAAGTCAAACACTGCAGCAACCAAGATAAAACAAACATTAGGCTGGAAGTGAGAAAAGAATTGGCATCTAACCCGAAGTTGGTGCAAAACACAGTTGATCGGAGTAAGTCCCTGTTAATTTTTGGCTGCAAAGAAAAGGCGATAACATCTAGGTCAGAAAGAGCTGTAGAAGAAGCAAAAGTAGTAGATAAAATTGTTGGCCTCGTGGAAGGTCTTACAACCATAGAGAATGTGTGCGACTACAGGAGAATAGGCAGGTACGTAAAAGGGAAAGATCGACCTTTGAGGATCACCCTAAACGGTGTCAAACAGATGGAAGAAGTACTAAGGAATTCTAGAAAATTGCAAAGTGATGAGGATGGGAAAGGGTGGTCGTTAAGACGAGATCTTTAAAAAGAAGATAGAGAGAAGCTGAAACTGAACCTCGCCGAGGCAAAACATTTAAATGAGAGCAGGAATGAAGAAGAAATAAATTCTTTTTTTCTACAAAGTGATAGGGGTAGGCAAACCAGTAAAGTGGTACATAAAGGCAAACCAACAAAATCAATAGAGAGAGGGGGAGTGAAGAATAAGGAGAGGGGGAACAAGTTCCTGAAGAGTGCATACACCAACATAGATGGAGTGAGATCGAAGATACTGGAGTTAAGTGATGTAATACAGCTGCAGACACCAGACATTGTTGCACTCACGGAGACAAAACTTGAAGATGTAATTTTAAATGAGGTCATATTCCCAAGGGGCTACTCAATTTGGAGACGGGACAGAAAAATTAGGAAAGGCGGTGGCGTTGCTGTGCTGGTAAAAGAACACCTAAAGGTGAATGAAATAATGACTGCCAATCCACAAGAAGTTGACATAATAGCACTAGAGATCTCCCAAGAGGATGATAAACTAATGATAATAAATGCATATAGTCCACCGCCAAGCAGCACATGGTCAAAGGAGGAGCTAGATAGTAAACGTGAAGGTCTTATAACAATAATGAGAGAGAGATTATAGCGAGAGCGGATAACGATAGATCACGACTGTTGATAGTCGGTGACTTCAACTTGAAATCCATAGACTGGGAAGCATATGAAGCTAAAACAGAAGATTTTTGGACCTGTAAATTTGTAGACCTCATCCTGGAAACATTCTTGTATCAACATGTTAAACAAGCTACGAGGATGAGGGAAGGGGACGTTCCCTCCATGCTAGATTTGATATTTACCAGGAAGGAGGAAGAGATATTTGACATTCAGTACCTTCCTCCCTTGGGTAAAAGTGACCATGTCTTTTTGGGAATAAAGTATGCAATGCGTTATAAGCTGGAAGAAAATAAGGAGGTTGAAGCAGTTGAAAAACCAAACTTCAGGAGAGGACATTATGGTGACCTTAGAAATTTTTTTAGTGAGTATAATTGGACAGACTTGATGCTAGGCAAGGAAGTGAATGAGATGTATGTCAAGTTTTGTGAAATATATGATAAAGGCACAAAAAAATTTATACCAAAACAGAGATGCAGAACTAGGAAACAGGATTGGTTCAATAGAAATTGCGAGAGGGCTAGAGATCAAAAGACACAAAAATGGAATCAATACAGGAAGAGGCCGAACCCCCAAACATACCAGCGATACAAAGATGCGAGAAACAACTACACGGCAGTGAGGAGAGAGGCAGAAAGAAATTTTGAAAAAGGGATTGCAGACAAATGTAAAACAGAACCAGGTCTATTCTATAAATTCATAAACAACAAATTGCAGGTAAAGGATAATATTCAGAGGTTGAAAATGGGAAATAGATTCATGGAAGATGAAAAGGAAATGTGTGAAACACTAAACGAAAAGTTCCAAAGTGTGTTTGTACAAAATGAAATCTTTAGGGAACCAGATACAATAAGAATTCCAGAGAACAACATAGAGCACATAGAGGTGTCTATAGACGAAGTTGAAAAAATGCTCAAGGAGCTCGGTAAGAACAAAGCAGCTGGCCCAGATGGCGTTTCACCATGGGTTCTGAGAGAATGTGCATCTGAGCTCAGCATTCCACTTCACCTGATCTTTCAGGCATCCCTGTGTACTGGAATCGTAGCAGACGTGTGGAAACAGGCTAACATAGTTCCAATCTACAAAAGTGGCAGCAGGGTAAATCAATTATAGACCTGTATCATTGACAAGTGTAATAGTGAAAGTATTGGAAAAGCTAATCAAAACTAAATGGGTAGAACACCTAGAGAGAAATGATATAATATCAGACAGACAGTATGGTTTTCGATCTGGAAGATCCTGTGTATCGAATTTACTCAGTTTCTATGATCGAGCCACAGAGATATTACAGGAAAGAGATGGTTGGGTTGACTGCATCTATCTGGACCTAAAAAAGGCTTTCGACAGAGTTCCACATAAGAGGTTGTTCTGGAAACTGGAAAATATTGGAGACAGGTAAGCTTCTATCATGGATGAAAAATTTTCTGACTGATAGAAAAATGAGGGCAGTAATCAGAGGCAATGTATCGGAATGGAGAAATGTCACGCGTGGAGTACCATAGGGTTCAGTTCTTGCACCAGTGATGTTTATTGTGTACATAAATGATCTACCAGTTGGTATACAGAATTATATGAACATGTTTGCTGAGGATGCTAAGATAATAGGAAGGATAAGAAATTTAGATGATTGTCATGCCCTTCAAGAAGACCTGGACAAAATAAGTAGATGGAGCACCACTTGGCAAATGGAATTTATTGTTAATAAATGTCATGTTATGGAATGTGGAATAGGAGAACATAGAACCCACACAACCTATATATTATGTGAGAAATCTTTAAAGAATTCTGATAAAGAAAGAGATCTAGGGGTGGTTCTAGATAGAAAACTATCACCTGAGGACGACATAAAGAATATTGTGCAAGGAGCCTATGCTATGCTTTCTAACAAGAATTGCATTTAAATACATGGATGGCGATATACTAAAGAAATTGTTCATGACTTTTGTTAAGCCAAAGCTAGAATATGCAGCTGTTGTGTGGTGCCCATATCTTAAGAAGCACATCAACAAACTGGAAAAGGTGCAAAGACATGCTACTAAGTGGCTCCCAGAACTGAAAGGTAAGAGCTACGAGGAGAGGTTAGAAGCATTAAACATGCCAAAACTAGAAGACAGAAGAAAAAGAGGTGATATGATCACTACATACAAAATAGTAACAGGAATTGATAAAATCGACGGGGAAGATTTCCTGAAACCTGGCACTTCAAGAACAAGAGGTCATAGATTTAAACTAGCTAAACACAGATGCCGAAGAAATATAAGAAAATTTACCTTCTCAAATAGAGTGGTAGACGGTTGGAACAAGTTAAGTGAGAAGGTGGTGGAGGCCAAGACCGTCAGTAGTTTCAAAGCGTTATATGACAAAGAGTGCTGGGAAGACGGGACACCACGAGCATAGCTCTCATCCTGTAACTACACTTAGGTAATTACTAGATTTTTTCCTCCAAGGAGTACCGGACTAACCGGGCTGTGGTGGGTATGTGGGCCTGCGGGCCGCTCCAAGCAACAGCCTAGTGGACCAAACTCTCACAAGTCAAGCCTGGCCTCGGGCCGGGCTTGGGGAGTAGAACTCCCAGAACCCCATCAACCAGGTAACCCGGAGTATCATGTAGTAAATGGAATTCTATGTGAATTAATACTATGTTATGAAATGTGGAATAGAAAATAGGTTACACACAACCTACTAATTATGTGGAAAGGAATTTAAAAATGCTAAGAAAGAAAGAGATCTCGGGGTATTTCTGGATAGTAGAATGTCACCAAAGGAACACATAAAGGACATTGTACGAGGAACATATGCTGTGCTTTCCAAATTCAGAATCACTTAAAATTACATAGATGATGAAAAATTAAAGAAACTGTTCATGACTTTTGTGAGACCAAAAGTTACCTTATACTGTATGGTGTTAAAATTCAAGAAAATATAAATAACAAATTTCCTTCTTTATTTAATTATTTTTTGCAAATTTTCTTACTTTTATATAGATTGTTTGACTAGTGCAAAATTAATATGTAATTATATGTTTTATACCTGAATGCATTTGCAGCTCATAATATTCCAGATGAGGAGGATTGGGATAGTTGTGAGAATATCTCAAGTGACGGAGAAGCTGAAAATGGCTGTACAGAGAACCCTATGGATTTAGAAGGGGCAAGAGATGTTCTTTCTCCTGAGGTAAGAATTTACAGCAGAACTTTGATGATTCCATTGGTATCCTACAGGGTCACATCACTTGTTGTTGTCCAGGTGATTGAGTAGGAAGTGCAAAATTCATTTATGTTAAAAAAAAAAATGGAATTCCTTACAAGCGTGATCGTCACTAAGCAGGCAGCTCTGGTAAACTGAGGCAGTTTGGCCAATGTCACCAGGAACCACGCGCTCGGTCGACCCAAACGCATATCAACAAAGGTCGTTAATTGAAGACACGGTCGTTAGTCGAGTCGCATTTTCTAACAAAATTTACATTGTAACTTGAAAAATTCGTAAATATGGGCAGTTGTAAGCTGAGGTATTGTGAGAGGCAAGAGCACCCTGTTCTGAACCCATGTTACCTTGAAGTTACCTTGAAGTGTTTCCGGGGGCTTAGTTTCCCCGCGGCTTGGTCGTCGACCAGTCCTCCTTGTTGCTGGACTAGTCAACCAGGCTATTTAACGCGGCTGCTCGCAGCTTGACGTATGAATCACAGCCTGGTTAATCAGGTATGTTTTGGAGGTACTTATCCAGTTCTCTCTTGAACATTGTGAGAGGTCAGCCAGTTAATGCCCCTTATATGTAGTGGAAGCGTGTTGAACAGTCTCGGGCCTCTGATGTTGATAGAGTTTTCTCTGAGAGTACCTGTTGCACCTCTGTTTTTCAACAGGGGGTATTCTGCACATCCTGCCATGCCTCCAGGTCTCATGTGATGTTTTTTTCTATGTGCAGGTTTGGGACCAGCCCCTCTAATATTTTCCATGTATAAATTATTATGTATCTCTTCTGGCTGCACTCAAGAGAATACAAATTTAGGCTCTTTAGTCGGTCCCAATAGTTTAGATGTTTTACTGAGTGGATTCTAGCTGTAAAGGATCTCTGCACGCTCTCCAGGTCAGCAATTTTTCCAGCTTTGAAAGAGGCTGTCGTTGTGCAGCAGTATTCCACTCTAGACAGCACTAGCTTCTTGAAAAGTATCATCATCGGTATAGCATCTCTAGTTTGAAAGGTTCTTGTTATCCAACCTGTCATTTTTCTTGCAGTTGTGATGGCTACTTTATTGTGTTCTTTGAAGCTAAGGTCTTTGAGCACACCCAAATCCTTTACATTGTCTTTTCATTCTATGTTATGATTTGACTGTGTTTTGTACTGTACGTGGTTTCCGTTTTTATACTTTCATTTTTTCCATACTGCATGAGCTGGAACTTATCTTCGTTAAACACTATATTTTTTCTGTAGCCCATAGAAAGACCTGATTTACGTCTGATTGGAGGTTTGCCATGTTCTCTATGTTGTCTGCTCTCATAAAAATCCTAGTGCAATCTGCAAAGGATGATACAGTTCTATAGATTGTGTCCTTGTCTATGTCCGATATGAGGATGAAAAAAAGTACTGGAGCAAGCACAGTACCCTGGGGGACTGAGCTCTTCACGGTTGATGGACCGGATTTTATTTTATTGACTATTACACATTGGGTAATCAGAAAATTGTAGATCTATCTGCCTATTTTTCCAATAATTCCTTTTGAAGGCATTTTATGTACAATAACACCAGGTAACATGTGTCAAAGGCTTTTACGAAATCTGTGTAAATTACATCAGCGTTTTGTCTGTCTTCCATGGCATCTAATGCCATGTCATAGTGGTCCAGCAACTGTGACAGGCAAGATCTCCCTGTTCTAAAACCATGTTGTCCGGGGCTATGGAGATGCTGTGATTCCATGTGTTTTATGATCTTTTTTTTTTTTTTTTTTGAGATATATACAAGAGTTGTTACATTCTTGTACAGCCACTAGTACGCGTAGCGTTTCGGTCAAGTTCTTAATACTATGGTCCCTGGAATACGATCCCCTGCCGCGAAGAATCGTTTTTTCATCCAAGTACACATTTTACTGTTGCGTTAAACAGAGGCTACAGTTAAGGAATTGCGCCCAGTAAATCCTCCCCGGCCAGGATACGAACCCATGACATAGCGCTCGCGGAACGCCAGGCGAGTGTCTTACCACTACACCACGGAGACTCTTACTTCTTAGCACGCTCAAAGATTTTTATGATGTGCAATGTTACTGCTATCAGTCCATAAATTTTTGCCTCTGCCTTATTACGTCCTTTATGGAGTGCTGCTGTCACTGCTGCTGTTTTTAGTATGTCAGGGATAACACCAGTATCTAGGCATTGTCTCTAAAGAATGTGAAGGGTCTGCGATAGTGTTTTTTTTACAGTTCTTGATGATGAAGGGTCTGCGATTGTGGTTTTTTTACAGTTCTTGATGATTATGTAGTTCTAAGAATCAGGGCCTAGTGCAGAGTACATAGGCATACTGTTTATGGCTTCTTCAAAATCCATTGGGGATAGGGTCATGTCTGATATATGATTTGATGTTATTATCATATCCATGAAATATTCATTTGGGTTAATAATCTTTAGTGTGTTTAGTGACTTGCTGAAAAGAGTCGTACTGCTTCCCCAGCATCTCGCTCGTTTCTGTTGTCATGAGTGAAAGTTCCATCTCCCTTTCGCAGGGGTCCAATACTAGATGAGGTTTTTTTTTATCTTGATTTTGCATAGGAGAAAAGTATTTTGGATTTCTCTCTATTTCCCTGATGACTTTTTGCTCTCTTTGCCTCTCCTGGGTTTTGTATGATTCTTATAGCTTTAGTTCAATTGTTTCTATTTCTCTACTTAAACTTTTTCGACGTTCATGAGATAGGGTGCGACTCAAGTTGTTCCACAATTCGTTTTCTATGCCTATAGAGGGAACGACGTTCTTGTTCCAATCTGCATCTCTTCCTCTTTTTTTCTTAGGAGTAAGCGGTTTGAGCATATTTCTAGTAATTACCTAAGTGTAATTACAGGATGAGAGCTACACTCGTGTCTACCCAGCACTCTTTGTCATATAATGCTTTGAAACTACTGACGGTTTTGGCCTCCAACATCTTCTACCTAACTAGTTCCAACCATATACCACTCTGTTTGCAAAAGTGAATTGTCATATATTCCTCCGGCAGCTTTGTTTCGTTAGTTAACCACTTAACTGCGCCAGCCGAGTATTTTCGGTCGGCGGGAAACTGCGCCGACCGAGAAAACTTTTTTTTTTTTTTCCGTACCAATTCTAAATGTGTGCAAGGTTGGTTGTGTACGAAATGGACTCTTAGAACCTCCAGTGAGAGGCAGTCATCTTGGAAAAAATTTCCAGAATGTCCTAGGGCTGCTGGCTGGGTTAGTACTGAAAGAGCAACAATGGGTGGCGCACGCGCCTCTGGCTTCCAAACACCTGTCTGACTCGGTGTTGAAAGATAACGCTCTGTCGGTGAAATTCAAACCTTATTGTTTGAAGAACATAAGGGGTCATAATATTGGTGAAGCTAGGCGCAATAAGGACCTAACACAAAGGTCGGATGCAAGTGATACAGCACCTATGAAGATGATGCAGCGAGCATATTTAGTTGTAGCTCTGAGCGTCATCCTTGCAATCCTATGCTATCTCCAATTAATTTAGATGATACATAGATGAATTCTCTTTCTGCGTTCATTGATTATGCATCCGATACAAGTAGCATAGATGAATAGTGTTAGCGGCTTCCATGGTGGTGTTTTCCATAGATCTTTTCAAGAATACCTGAATCTCTTCCTGACTGACGGACACTCTTTGAGGCAAGCTGAATCTCTTCCTGTGTGGGACCATACAAAGCGATCTTTTCAAGACTACCTTACAAATTGATCTTTTCCTATAATGTTTTCAATACTACCTTATGCTTTTCAAGCTCGGCTACATACAACCTACAAGTACTAAAGCCAAGGGTGTATGTGAGTGCGTTATTTGCGTTATTTTGTAAGTACACGGAACGAAGAAACTGGAAGCGAAAACTTATATGAACTTAGTGCAACGTGAGCGAAGTCGCGCGGTGCACCATGGACTATTTCGTTGATTATTACTCACTTCCAAAAGTACTGAATGTACAATACAGTGTGTTACTGTGTAACTAGTGTGTGAAATTGTACATGTTGTAATTTTAGTGAATTTTTAACAAGTAATATTGTGACAATAAACATTTATTGTGGATACATTACTGAAACATGTATCACAGTTCCATGGAACATTATGAATGTTCTACTGTATACATATTGTAAAGGACACAGATATGCATCATATACGATAAAAAACAAATAAAACCCACATTGGAAATACATAGAACAAATAATTGAAAATATATTTGTGGCAACACCCGGTGCTTGAATGGCCCGCGCGACCGTGTCTGGGCGATTTTGGGCGACCAGGCCCTGATGGCGTCACAGCGCACCTTGTCCACGTCCTCACAGCCAAAGTAAGTGGAATTTGGTAATTATTTTTACATAGACATGTTCAGGGAAGGGAATTTATCATTTTACGAAGAAAAAAATTGGGGGGGGGGGGGGTGGCACTTCATTTCATGAGCACCGGGGGAATTTCACAATAAGTTCGGTGCAGCACGGTGGTTAAATCTATGACCTCTAGTTCTTGAAGTTCCGGGGTCTCAGGAATTCTTCCCTATCGATTTTATCGATTCCTGTTATTATTTTGTTCGTAGTGATCATATCGCCTCGTTTTCTTCTATCTTTTAGTTTTTACATATTTAGTGCCTCTAACCTCTCCTCCTAGGTCTTGTCCTTCAGTTCTGGGAGCCACTCGGTGGCATGTCGTTGTACCTTTAACAGTTTTTTTATGTGCTTCTTAACACTTTCGCGGGATCAGGACGCACCCCGGCGTCCTGTTTCGCCTACCCGCTTCCGCTAAGTGGACATAAATTTATGTCCTCTTTTAAAATATTTGTATAAAATTCAATTTTAATCCGATTTCATTGGGGTTTGTTTCAAACGACGCGCCATGAAGTTCTCTTTCTCACCACTAGGCCGCCCGGCGCGTCGGCCTACCCGGTCACGTGACGGGTCCGGTCACGTGACAGGCTGCATCAACGGGGTTGATGCAGCCTTTAGTGAACCAGGGTTACCATTTGTACATGGATAATTACTACAACTCGGTTACCCTGACAGAAACATTGAGAGAACTTGGGGTGTACACATGTGGCACAATTAGAATGCTACGTGGCGCCCCAAAGGTATTGCAAGCTCTAGCCAAGGGTAAACTTCCACTGGATACCACCGTATACCGCCGCAAAGATAACACCTTCATTCTCCTGTGGAGAGACAAGCGAGTAGTCTCAATAATTACCAACATCCACAATGCAGACACTCAGCAAGTTCAGCGAAGGAAACGAATTCGCAAACGAGACGGAACAAGTGGAATACAACAGGTAACAGTGAACAAACCGACTGCAATTTGCGAGTACAATAAGTTCATGAAAGGTGTGGACCACTTCGATCAAATGGTTAAATATTACCATTTTACCAGGAAAACTCACAAGTGGACCAAAAAGATTACCTTTTATTTCCTGCAAATGGCATTGCATAATGCCTATGTTTTGTACAAATACAACACAACTGATCGAAAAAACTAACATTGCTACAGTTCCACGAAGTGGCAATCTGGGCCCTATTGCACTGGGACACAGAGGACTGGCCTAAAACATCATCATCATCTCAACACTTGCGGCACGCTCCAGACATAAATGATGACACAGCTCCTGCCAATGCTGACGCCATGCCAACTCCCGGACCATCTGGTGTGAGGCGGCCTTTGTTCTCTACACCACCTCAAGATGAAGCAGCAACCGATTCTGAACCCGAGATGTCTGCCACACTGCCATCTGAACCCGACATGTCTGCCACACTGCCAGTTGACGAAACTGTTTTGTCAGATGAATCTGACTCTCCTGCAAATGTTTCACCTCAACCGAGAAGACCTGGCCCTATTGTTGATTCAGAAAATCGCATGAACACAAAACTGAAACATGAACTTTACAGACTGCCCAAACGTCTTAAGTGTCATGTATGCGCACGGTCCGGTAAAAGGAAGGACACGAACATAGGATGCAGGACCTGCAACGTTGCACTCTGTGTTATTCCCTGCTACACCAATTACCACCGGAAAAGGGTGTATTGGGTGGTGAAGAAGTAACCACCCGCAACAGCTTCACTCCACCTACAAACCATCTGTAGAGCAACTTCAGGAATGAAGAACCTGAAGAAGGTGGAGTGAAGAACAAATGCTCAACTTACTGTTCCACAACCAGCCTTCCCTTGGTAAGTACACCTATTTGGTCCAAGTTTGTGTAGTATAATTTAGCTCATAGAACATTCTATTGTGAACACATTGCCGCAAAAATGAATGACATACACACAATAATAATATCAGGACAGTGAAATAAGTGTAAACTTTCAAAGCAACGTTTCGCGCATGTGTCGTCCGGTCACCGTTACCGGGTAACAGTGCGCCCACTTCCCACACTCTTGCGGGTGGGCCGCGACCATTATTCTACGATTATATTCATATCACCGTGTTGGGAATTTCATTGGGAGTCCATTGATACCAAAATTAAGGCTGTAGGACAATTGTAGAGGTGATAATAATCCCAAGAGTAAAAACATTTTGTTGCTGTTGGGCGCTCACGGCGACTCATCTTCGTAGTTATTTATTTCGTGCTGGTATCTCTATAGCTTTCGTGACTTTTTTACTGATGTTCTTCTAGAGAATTTTATTGCGAACACGTTGGTACCAAAATGAAATACGTAGCATGAGAACTAAGGTCAGGAGAGTAAAAAGAGTATACACATTTTTGTTTTTACGCTTAAGCAATAAAAACGCCGCGCACACATACGCTTGTTTCCCTGACCTTCGCCGGGAGCGTGAGAGTGTTAAGATATGGGCACCATACAACCGCTGAATATTCCAGCTTTGGTCTAATAAAAGTCGTGAACAATTTCTTTAGTATTTTCCATCCATGTATTTGAAAGCAATTCTGAAGTTAGAAAGTGTAGCATAGGCTCCTTGCACAATGTTCTTAATGTGGTCCTCAGGTGACAGTTTTCTATCTAGAACCACCCCTAGATCCCTTTCTTTGTCAGAATTTTTTTAAGATTTCTCACATAATTTATAGGTTGTGTGGGGTCTATGTTCTCCAATTCCACATTCCATAACATGGCATTTATTCACATTAAATTCCATTTGCCAAGTGTTACTCCATATACTTATTTTGTCCAGGTCTTCTTGAAGGGCATGACAATCATCTAGGTTTCTTATCTTCCCTATTATCTTAGCATCATCAGCAAACATGTTCATATAATTCTGTATTCCAACTGGTAGATCATTTATGTAGACAATGAACATTACCGATGCAAGAACTGAACCCTGTGGTACTTCACTCGTGACATTTCTCCAGTCAGATACATTGCCTCTGATTATGGCCCTCATTTTTCTGTCAGGAAATTTTTCATCCATGTTAGTAGCTTACCTGTCACCCCTCCAATATGTTCCAATTTATGGAACAACCTCTTATGGAGAACTCTATCGAAAGCCTTTTCTGGGGGGAGCCCCATCGGCTCCCTGGAGCTTTACCAGGCTGATATGCTAATGTCAGACTTTGGCATCAATCATGTTTATGGAGTTCTAGGGCCTACCGGGGACCACGGCCAGAACCTGGCCCCCTCAGAGAGGCAAGGGGAGTAATGGCCTATAGAAACCCCCGTGTGGTTGGAAGCATTCTATGTCTGCCATCGACTGGGTCAAGCATCCAGAAAGGTAAGCATTCCAAAACAAACCCCTGTTCTGGTGAAAATTGCTGTCTAAAGCCGAACTAGTGGATAGAACTCCTCAACAGAAAACAAGCAAAGTAGTATGAAGTCATACGTCACCGCACTGCTGTCTGCGCAGCTCCCCCCCCCCCCTCCCCGGGAGGGGGAAGGAGGAGCCCCAGACCTCACACGCTGACTATCCACCCATCAGTTCTTCGGCTGATGCTATAGGCAATGGTTATGTGCTCCGGCTCCAGTGGTTGTTTCAGCACTGTACCTAGAGTGAGGTGTCTGTTTTCTAGGTGGTGCGTGAGCCGGGAGTGTTTCTCCAGTTCTCGGGCTGCATGCGCCTAGGGTTCCCTTCCCTAGGTGCCCTGTAAGTACTGCCCTTGAGGCTTGGGGCCACCTTCCACAAGTTCCTTGGGTCCTGCCCCTGCTTGGCCGGTTACTGCTTGGTTTTCGGCCGCTCTTAGTGTGCTCGGGTGTTCTGTCTCCCTTGTTCGCCTTAGAGTAAGGGGCAGTTTTTGCACTGGTGGGGCGTAGGGTACTGTGCAGCTTGTCTTTACCAATCATGGCGGCCCGCTCTGTTCCGCTTGGGTACGCTGTCCTCTTGCGGGGTTTTCTTTTTTCTTTTTATTTATCTACCTGGTGGGGGGGTCTGCCTTCGTTCTTGCCCCTTGTGTCCCTTGTGTTCTGAGTATTTTCTGGTGGTACCCCCTGCTAGGTCCCAGTGAGTGTCCACGTCCCGGGGGGTTCAGCTCTTAGAAAGTTGTTTGGTAGTTTTGGGTGCTGGTTAGCAGTACCCTGCCTGGGATTACCTGAGCACGAGTCCTCTTATAGTAAACGCTCGGGACACTGGGAAATCCCTGGGGGCGCGCGGGTCCGATGGATGTGACCCCAGAGTCCCCCCTCGCTTCCAGCGAGTTTGAGGGTTGCTCTCACCCTTTGTCTCTGGGTGACTCTGTTTTGCCTCCGTCTGCTGCCTGTGGGGTCGGTGACACCTTCGACCCGGAATCCTGCGAGTTTGGTTGCTCGTTGTGGCTCGGTTACCCAGTTGTGCTGACTAAGCGGGTGCGGGCAGCTGGGGCGTTGCACTTGACAAAATAAGTAGATGGAGCACCACTTGGCAAATGGAATTTAATGTTAATAAATGTCATGTTATGGAATGTGGAATAGGAGAACATAGACCCCACACAACCTATATATTATGTGAGAAATCTTTAAAGAATTCTGATAAAGAAAGAGATCTAGGGGTGGTTCTAGATAGAAAACTATCACCTGAGGACGACATAAGGAATATTGTGCAAGGAGCCTATGCTATGCTTTCTAACTTCAGAATTGCATTTAAATACATGGATGGCGATATACTAAAGAAATTGTTCATGACTTTTGTTAGGCCAAAGCTAGAATATGCAGCTGTTGTGTGGTGCCCATATCTTAACCCTTACACTGCTCAGGGGTCCTTGAGACATTTACACCTCTGTGCGCAAGAAAAAAAAAAATTCAAAATTTTTTTTTCGTCTTCTAAACATGTTAATTTGTGTCCCCTGAGCACGGAAAAAATAAAAAAAAAATCGTAGGTGACATATTTTGGGCGCAATTGACCGAGGAAGTCTGGCAAAATGTGGGCGTTGACAGAGCGGTCGTCAGACCCGGTCAGCGTCACCCGCGTTGACAGATGGGAGTTGCCACAAAGATATTATTACCTAATTGTTTCAATGTCTCCGATTGATTTTTTCTTAGTTTTTTTGCAGTAATATTATTCACTAGTGTGTATTGTAATATATTTATATAATAAAAGTGGTTAATAATCGCTATACTCAAAAGTATGATGTGCATATTAGTGATTCAATTATTATGTTTATAAAACTATAAACAAATAGTTTTGCTGCTATTACACTCTATACACAGGTTATATATAAGTATTGGCATGTTTTGGTCACCATAACGAACCACTAAGTTGGTATTGAGAGTCGAAAAGCAACGAGGAGTTACCGCCACACACCAGCCAGCCACTCGCTGCCACTCCCTCAACACACGCACTAAACTTTCTCCCCCAACAATACCAGTTGTGGTGTTATTACACTATATACAGACGTTATATATAAGTATGTGTATATTTTGTTCACCACAACTGTACAGCTAAGCTGATATAGTTAGTTCAGGCACTAAGAGTCGTCGCTATACACATATGGCGGCTGGCGGCTCCCTCACTCTTTCAAGGTCACACGCACTAAACTTTCTCCCCCAACAATACCTTTTGCAGTGTTATTACCCTATATACACATATTATATATAAATATCTACATGTTTTATGCACCGTAACTGTACACCTAAGCTTGTAGTGCGCCCAAAGAGCATAGTGGCCACCCTCTAAACAGCTAGACAAATCGTGCAGACGACGTCACCTCCGTCACCCATATGGCTCCTCCCAGCATAATCCTTTTGCTGTTATTACACTAATACACACATTATATATAAGTATCTACATTTGTGTTCACCATAGAGAACCACTGACCTGGCATGGCGAATGCAAACAATAACAGGTGGCCACACAGTCAGTAAACGATGCTGTCTTCCTCCGTCTCTCAGCATCACTCCTCCCACAGCGCTAATTATTACAACAATCCTGCTATTATCACAACCCTGGTTATTTATATCACAGTCATTGGTCATCTGTAATATTGTCATCGCTAAATAATAACAATTATATATTTATTTTGACATTTTTCGGCTATGCTGTGGTCACAAGCTGAACATCAATGCTGTTCGCTCATGCTGCGTGCGCCGGCCTTGGTTGCTCCAACAGTACTGTGCCTCTCACACCTGAGAATATTGCCCACCATTTTTTTTTTTAAATTGCATCTGTTTACAAGAGCCCTGAGGAAGCTACTGTGAACCCCGTGTAGCTGCGGGCCATTTGAATCAGGCCTGGCACCCTATGGCGTATATATACGCCATGCGCACCATGGGACATGTTACTCAGGGCGTATATATACGCCATGCGCAGTTTAAGGGTTAAGAAGCACATCAACAAACTGGAAAAGGTGCAAAGACATGCTACTAAGTGGCTCCCAGAACTGAAGGGTAAAAGCTACGAGGAGAGGTTAGAAGCATTAAACATGTCAAAACTAGAAGACAGAAGAAAAAGAGGTGATATGATCACTACATACAAAATAGTAACAGGAATTGATAAAATCGACAGGGAAGATTTCCTGAGACCTGGCACTTCAAGAACAAGAGGTCATAGATTTAAACTAGCTAAACATAGATGCCGAAGAAATATAAGAAAATTCACCTTCGCAAATAGAGTGGTAGACGGTTGGAACAAGTTAAGTGAGAAGGTGGTGGAGGCCAAGACCGTCAGTAGTTTCAAAGCGTTATATGACAACGAGTGCTGGGAAGACGGGACACCACGAGCGTAGCTCTCATCCTGTAACTACACTTAGGTAATTACTTGAGCCTTGGTTGTGGCAACGTTCTCGTGGTTTACTCCCCGCGAGCCCCGGGGCTGCCCCATTTTGGTTCGTTTTGGGACTTGGGGGTGTTGGTTGCTTCGGTTCCATCTACGCCCCCTTTTCTTTTCCCTGGTTCACCCTTCCTGCCTGCATCCGGTTCCTTACCGTCTGTAGGTTCGGGGCGGGGTTTTTGATGGTGTTGAGACTCGGGCAGTCTCGGGAAATTCCCCTTCCGGGGTAGTGACGGTGGCATTTGAGCCTGTTCCTCCAGCCGTGTTGTAAGAGTCTGCCAGTGGGCTCCCTTCCTTAGTGTTTTCATGGCTGCCCCGGTTTTCTGGTACGGCTGGGGCTTTGGGGGAACGGCTCGGCCCCGGCTCCTGTCGTGTAGGTTCCCGGGGCTGGGGAGGGGCTGACTTGGGGGACCTTGGCCCCGTTGGACCCCGTGGGTTTTTTTTATCCCCCTCTAGGCGGGGCTTGTGGTTACGTGGAGTGGGGTCTTTTCCTCCCCCACTCGCCGTACGTGCTGTTGGGCATCGGCCCCTCCCCGGGCTCGGTTCCTTGGCCTTTGAATCGGTTGGTTCCGTCCTGTGGGTGGGTGTTTCCTCCCACCCTTTTTTGGGACGGTGTTTTCGTCATGTTTCCCCGTTCTTGGGGTTCTACGTGACTTCTGGTCTCGGGTGCGCCTGCGCCTTTGTGTGCCTTCGGGACTAGTGTTGACTTCTGTGTTCTCGAGGGTTCGGGAAGGTTTTTCGCTACTTCCAGCATTATTGGAACGTCTGTCGGCTCCTCGTCCTTGTCGCCGTTTTGGGCTACTTGTGGCCCGGTTGGGCTACTTGTGGCCCGGTTGGGCTACTTGTGGGCCGGTTGGGTTACTTGTGGGCCGGTTGGGCTACTTGTGGGCCGGTTGGGCTACTTGTGGGCCGGTTGGGCTACTTGTGGCCCTGTTGGGCTACTTGTGGCCCTGTTGGGCTACTTGTAGCCCTGTTGGGCTACTTGTTGCTTTGTTGGGCTACTTGTTGCTTTGTTTTGCTGCTTGTGGCCCAGTTGGGTTCCTTTTTGGGCTCTGTCTTTGCTTTGTTGGCTGGTTTTATTATTCCTGCTTCCTCTTTTGGCTACTTTTCTAGTGCAGTAGTCCTGGTTGGCGCCATCCCGCAGAGAGGGTTGTGCGGTTCGGTCAGCGTGTTATGCGCATGCGCTGTAGAGTTTGTTTTGGTCTGGGCGGTGTTTCAGTGTTGGTGCTTTGCGCCCTTTCTGGGGGGGAGCCCCTGCGGCTCCCCAGAGCTATCCATGGCTGATATGGATATCCTAACTATTTTGCATCAGTCGATGTGGGTGGAGTTCTAGGCCTACCGGGGACTACGAGCCAGAACCTGGCCCCCCTCAGAGAGGCACGGGGATCAATGGCCCATAGAATGCACATGTGATTTGGAGCATTCCATATCTGCCATCGACCGGGACAGGCACCCAGAAAGGTAAGCGCCACAAAACAAACCCCTATTCTGGTTAACAACAAAATTGACAAACGAGTGAACAGAACACCCCAAAAGAAAAACAAGCAAACCAGCATGACATCACACGAGCCGCGCCGCATGTCTGCGCAGCTCCCCCCTCTCCGGGAGGGGGAAGGGGGAGCCCCAGACCCCCGAGCCGGCGATCCACACCTCAGTTCCTCGGCTGATGGGATAGTGCATGATCGAGTGGCTCCAGCTCCAATGTTGTTTCAGTGCTGTGACTTGGTTTTCAGTGCTGCTCTTACGGTGGTCGTGTGAGCTGGGAGTAGTATTCTCAGGTACTCGGGCTGCATGTGCTTAGGGTCACCTTCCCTGAGTGCCCTGTAAGTACCACCCTTGGGGCTTGGGGTTGCCTTCCACAAGTCACCTTGGGTCTACCTCTGTTGGCTCTTCGCTGCTTGGCGTTTGGCCGCCCTGAGTGTTGGGGGTTTTCCTCCCTTGTTTACCTTCGGGTAAGTGGCAGTTATAGCACTGGTGGGGCGCAGGGTACTGCGTAGCTAGTTTTCACCTCTAACGGCGGCCGGCTCTGTTCCCTCTGGGTACGTTGACCACTTGGGCGGTTTTTCTTTTCTTTTTGTGTTTGCCTGGTGGGGGGAGGTCTGCCTTGTTTTTCCCCTTCCTTTATATTAGGGTCGTTTGTGTGGTGGCACCCCCTGCTTCGCCCTCGCAAGTGGACACGTCCAGTGGGTTCAGCTTTTAGCAGATTGCTTGGTAGTTTGGGGTGCCGGTTAGCAGTGCCCTGCCTGGGATAACCCATAGCAGACCCAGTCTAGAGGCGCTGGGAAACCCCGCGGGGGCTCTTGGGTCCGATGGAGGAGACGCTTGCGTCCCTTCTCGCTGTGTGCGAGTTTGAGGGTTGCTCTGTCCCCTTGTCTCTGGGTGACTCTCATTGTTTTTGCCTCCATCATGCTGCCTGTTGGGTCGGTGACACATTCGACCTCGAGTCCTGCGAGCTGTGTTGCTTGTTTGTGACTCAATTCACCCAGTCTGCTGATGAGTTACTTCGGGTGCAGGCAGCCCGTGCGTTGCATGGTAGGTTTAGGTTGTTGCAACGCGCACGGGTTCTTGCTTCTCCGGACGCCCCGCGGCTGCCCCGCTTTGTGTATAAGGACCCTGACTTGGGGGTGTTGGTCGCTTCGGCCTTGGTTCTGTCCGCGCCCCCTTGTTCTTCCCCTTCGGTGGTTCATTCGGTCCTCCGCCTCCTTCTGGGGGTTCGGGGCTGACAGGGCAGGCTTCCTCTCCTGCGCTCTGTCAGGTCATCTTAGAGTGGGTGCGCTTGGGTGTGGTCGAAACGACTCCGTCCCTCAGGTGGGTTTCCCGCCTGTTTCCAGTTCCAAAACGGGACTGTGCGGACCTGCGGTTCATTCTGGACTTGTCCCGTCTGAACCCTTGGGTTTCTTGCCCCTCGTTTCGGATGACCACTCTGTCCCAGGTCCGGCTTCTGTTGGAGCCGGGCGCTTGGATGGTGTCCCTGGACCTCAAGGACGCGTATTGGCACGTCCCTATTCATGTGGGGTTCCGGGACTGGCTCGGTTTTGTGGTGGGGCGTCAGTGCTACCGCTTTCGTTGTCTGCCCTTCGGGTTGAACCTGGCACCTCACATGTTCACACGCCTTACCCAGGTCGTGGTGGCCCGTCTGCGTCTGTTAGGTGTTCGGGTGTTGGCTTACCTCGACGACTGGCTGGTTTGGGCTCCCAGTCAGTCCGCGTGTCTGCTTGCCATGGATTTGGGGCTTTCCCAGCTCACCGGGTTCGGGTTCCTGGTGAACTGGCGGAAGTCCCATCTGGTGCCCTCCCAGGTTCGGTCCTGGCTGGGTCCTGTGTGGGACTCTCGGACCGCCTCCTTGTTTCTTTCTTCGATGTTGGTCTTTCCGTGTCATGATATTGGTCTACCCGCCAGGTCGGATTTGGCTTTGTCGGCTGTTCTGGTTCCTTCGGGGACGTCCCTTCCGCCTCTCTCGCGATCGCTGGGTTCGACCCCCGGGGGCTTTGTGTCAGCTGCTGTGTCGCCGGCTTCCTCTTCGGATTTTTCGGGGTTCAGTGCCTTGGCACCTGCCCAAGCCCTCGCTTGCTGTGTTCACGGATGAGTCGTCTCTAGGCTGGAGTTTTGTGACCAGTGCTCACCAGGCCGGCCAGGGGCGGTGGGGTCCGTCCTTCCTTCGGGTCCACAGCATGGTGCGGGAGTTCGCGGCTGTATGGTTTGCGCTTCGGGGTGTTCGAGTCGCCCTCGGATCGACGATCCGGCTCCATTCGGACTGCTCCCCAGTGGTTCACTGTCTGAACCTAGAGTGTTTAATGCGGTCCTTGGCTCTTCGAGGTTGGTTGCTTCGGGTGACTCGTCTGTTGAGTTCTCAGGGTTTAGCTCTCCTGGCGGTTCACGTCCGGGGGGGTGTCCAATGTCCTGGTGGACGGCCTGTTCAGGTTCGTTCCCCTGTCCATGGAATGGACGGTCGATGCTGACTTCTTCAGTTGGCTCTGCTGGACGTTCGGGTGCCCGGAGGTGGACCTCTTCGCGTCGGCGTGGTCGAGGCATCTTCCGGTTTACGTGGCGCCCTTCCCCGACTACGAGGCTGTCAAGATCGACACTTTTTGGCAGGACTGGTCGAGGTGGGGGTTCCTGTACAGTACTTCCTTTCCCCGGTTCAGCTGCTGCACCAGGTCATGGCTCGCTTGGAGACTTACCAGGGTCGAGTGGTCCTCTTGGCCCCGTGGTGGCCGACCCAGCTGTGGTTTCAGGCGCTGCTTGCCCGGTGTCTGTACCTGGAGGGTTTTCCGTGGCTCCGCCTCTTTCAGGAGATCGGGCCGGTCCGGTACGTGACTGGTTTGCTCTTCTCCGAGTTTGGTCTTTTTGACTCGTGTTTATCGCCATCTTTATGGTGAGCAGGTGGCTTCCTTGTTGGTTTCTCACCTGCGAGTTTCCTCTCGGCGGCAGTATGAAATTTCCTGGCGGTCCTCCCGGGTAAGTCCCCTTGGTTCTCTAGGTAGTCTTGTGTGAGGTAGCTCCGGGGAGCCGTAGGGGCTCCCCCCAGAAAACCAGCGTTGAATGTAATGAAACGCCATTTTCTGGGTGAGTCCCGGAGGCTCCCCGGCATCCCTCCCGCCCTCCGGTCGGTGTTTTTTTTCGCGGTTTTTGATATCCAGCCTCTGAACTTGGGCGTGGATCGCCGGCTCGGAGGTCCGGACGTCACCCTTCCCCCTCCCGGGGAGGGGGGAGCTGTGCAGACATGCGACACAGCTCGTGTGACGTCATGCTTCTTTGCTCGTTTTTCTTTTGGGGAGTTCTGTCTACTCGTTTGTCAATTTTTGTTGTTAACCAGAATAGGGGTTTGTTTTGTGGCGCTTACCTTTCTGGGTGCCTGTCCTGGTCGATGGCAGATATGGAATGCTCCAAATCACATGTGCATTCTATGGGCCATTGCTCCCCATGCCTCTGTGAGGGGGCAAGGTTCTGGCTCGTGGTCCCCGGTAGGCTAGAACTCCACCCACATCGACTGATGCAAAATAGTTAGGATATCCATATCAGCCATGGATAGCTCCGGGGAGCCTCCGGGACTCACCCAGAAAATGGCATTTCATTACATTCAACGCTGTTTTTTTGGTATAAGGAGCACACCGCAACTCATAAGCACTTCAGATTAGACATCCTCCCCTGCAAGGGAGGGGGGGGGGGTTGCACTAATGAGAAAGAATACATGAAGTGTTGCTTGTTGGGTTACTTTCATTTCTAAGGGGGGTTATTTTGATATTTTTGGATGTAGATTGCACAGGGTAATTCTGGTTATTAATCTGAATATAGTTCAGATAGCTTCAAGAAGCCTCTGGGTATCAGAAAATTTAGTTTAATTACATTCAACACTGTGTATTTTTATATTATATGTCCGAAAAATTTTGGTTTTATGAGGAATTTTGGTGGTCTGGAAACTTGTCTTCAATTTATAACATTACTCCTATGGAAAATCTCTATTCACATTCTGAACAACTTCATTACAAACAGTCTCGGAACTTAACACTCGTTCTTAAATGGGGAACTACCTTTAATGCAATTGAAGAATTATTTGGGGACTACTAAGAGATGACATTCCCTTTTAAATCTGCTATATCTGGTTATATTCATACACTGTATATGTTTTTTTTTATATAGTACAGTATTTCATTAACTTAAATTTTTCATTTCAGGTCCTTGAAGGCATCACCCACTTCAAATTGTTTGAAAAAACTCTGAATAAGATCAATTATCCCAATGATGATGATGTCCAGCATCTTCAGTCCATGAAATATGGGCCGTCATTGCTGAACAAGTGAGTTTTTATTGGCAAATATTTCTTCATTATAAAAGGAGATCCATTGTTTCTGTAATTGCTCTTGTCTCATTATTTTTCTGTTATTCCTTTGTTCCTTGTCAACACCTTTGTTTCAATTTTCTTTCCTATTTTTTGTGCTGCATTTACTTACTGTTTCTCTTGTGAAACAGCCAAGTAATTGCTGTGTGTGGTCTTCTTCAGCAGTTATGTTTATATTGCTCATTTGAGTTGAAACTTTGAAAGACATTTCAAATGCCTGGATGACCTGGATGATTTTATGCAAAGGTACTCCCTTTCCTCCCTGTTAAGGAAGAGGAGTTCACAGAGCAAGATAGTACTCCCAGTCCTTCTCTGTCGGTAGAGGTGTTCTGAGGAAAATGTATGTTAGTGGAGATGAACAGATAACCAGAAATGTATATTATTGAACTATAATATTATAAACACTGCAAATGAGGATATCCTGGAGGGCTATTTTTGGGCCACCCACAATCATGTTTCAAATTATGTCTACAGGCACAGAATGAGGAAATCTGTAGCTTTGTATCATACCATTAATTTGCAGTGGTAGATAAGTTAGTGAAGAAAGGGAAGAAGGAATGTGGAGACAAGGAGTAGGAAGAGGAGGAGTAGGAGGAGGAGGTAGTAGGAGGAGGAGGAGTAGGAGGAGGAGGAGTAGGAAGAGGAGGAGTAGGAGGAGGAGGAGGTGTAGGAGGAGGAGGTGTAGGAGGAGGAGGTGTAGGAAGAGGAGGGAAGAGGAGTAGGAGGAGGAGGTGTAGGAGGAGGAGGTGTAGGAGGAGGAGGTGTAGGAAGAGGAGGGAAGAGGAGGAGTAGGAGGAGGAGGTGTAGGAGGAGGAGGTGTAGGAGGAGGAGGAGTAGGAAGAGGAGGGAAGAGGAGGAGTAGGAGGAGGAGGTGTAGGAGGAGGAGGAGGAGGTGTAGGAGGAGGAGGAGGAGTAGGAGTAGGAGTAGTAGGAGGAGGAGGAGTAGGAAGAGGAGGAGTAGGAGGAGGAGGTGTAGGAGGAGGAGGAGTAGTAGAAGGAGGAGGAGGAGTAGAAGGAGGAGGAGGAGGAGACAGGAGGAGGAGGAGGAGACAGGAGGAGGAGGCGTAGGAGTAGTAGAAGGAGGAGGAGTAGAAGAAGGAGGAAGAGGAGTAGGAGGAGGAGGAGGAGGAGGAGGAGGAGGAGGAGTAGGAGGAGGAGGAGGAGGAGGAGGAGTAGAAGAAGGAGGAAGAGGAGTAGGAGGAGGAGGAGGAGGAGGAGGAGGAGGAGGAGGAGGAGGAGTAGGAGGAGTAGGAGGAGTAGGAGGAGTAGGAGGAGGAGGAGGAGGAGGAGGAGGAGGAGGAGTAGAAGGAGGAGGAGGAGTAGAAGAAGGAGGAAGAGGAGTAGGAGGAGGAGGAGGAGGAGGAGGAGGAGGAGGAGGAGTAGAAGAAGGAGGAAGAGGAGGAGGAGGAGGAGGAGGAGGAGGAGTAGGAGGAGTAGGAGGAGGAGGAGGAGAGGAGGAGGAGGAGGAGGGAGGAAGAGGAGTAGGAGGAGGAGGAGGAGGAGGAGGAGGAGGAGTAGAAGAAGGAGAAGGGAGGAGGAGGAGGAGTAGGAGGAGTAGGAGGAGTAGGAGGAGGAGGGAGGAGGAGGAGGAGTAGAGGAGTAGGAGGAGGAGGAGGAGGAGGAGGAGGAAGAGGAATAGGAGGAAGAGGAGGAAGAGGAGTAGGAGGAAGAGGAGGAGTAGTAGTAGGAGGAAGAGGAGGAGGAGGAGGAAGAGGAGAGGAGGAGGAGGAGGAGTAGGAGTAGGAGGAGTAGGAGTAGGAGGAGTAGGAGTAGGAGTAAGAGGAGTAGGAGTAAGAGGAGTAGGAGTAAGAGGAGTAGGAGTAAGAGGAGTAGGAGGAGGAGTAGGAGGAGGAGGTGGAGGAGGAGGAGTAGGAGGAAGAGGAGTAGGAGTAGGAGGAAGAGGAGTAGGAGTAGGAGGAAGAGGAGGAGGAGGAGGAGGAGGAGGAGGAGGAGGAGTAGGAGGCTAAGGAGGAGGAGGAGGAGGAGAAGGAGTAGTAGTAAGAAAAATAATAACAAGAACAGGAAAGACAAATAAGGTAGGACATAAAAGATTAAAAGGATGTGGAAACAGAAAATATTGGGGCATTTTGTGAGTTCATTTTGTGCCCCTGTAACTTTTCCCACTACCAAATGTGATGGGTATAGGGGGGGGGGGGCATGACGTGTTACAGTACTGCGGCTGTACCGCACACATGGAATGTGGCACTCGTGTAACACTAAAAATAAAAATGCAGCGTGAAATCTGTGCAGGAGTAAGTAAAGAAATTCTTGGTCCAAAAATGATAACAATTTACTTTATGATCAAAATAAATAAATAATATCTGAAATACACATAAACCCTTTACTTGGCACACAGGGTGGGTGTGGAGCAAGGCTGGTAATTGCATGACTCACCATAGAAGTAAAGTGCCTTGTAGAGTGACTGTTTTGAGCCTCTTGTTGAATCACTTGTGATATAAAGAGAGTATTGATATGTACTGTATATGTATTTATGTAAATGATTGTATATATGTACATGTAAATGTAACACATGTACATATATAACACATGTACATATACCCACATGTGAAAACCCAATACATTTGCACCCAATACCCACAGGATGGGTATTGTGACAAAATAAATAAAGAAATTGAACTGACACACAGCTAACACTCAAAATCAAGAATAATATACAATATATAAAAATGTACGTTAACACAAAAGATGGGTGACAGAGAATACTATACACAGTACACATACACTACAACCAGTACAAAAAGCATCCTTGAGACAATCGTAGCGACAAGACCATAATGTTAATCCCTGAGCTCCAGAAGAGAGATTGATGAGATGGCGGGAGTCAGGGATACCTATAGCCTTAACGTCACATCCTTTGTCACGGTTGACGACAACGAGTCGCCGGAAGTGTAACGGGCAATTCTCGGGCGTGGTGGTGGGTATTCTGGTAGGGTTGTCTAGATATTTGTCTGGAGCTTAGTGGAACTTCATACTGGACGTTTTATGGAGTATCTTGGTCCGGAGGAAGTGTCGTGAGTAATCTTCCAGTGACAGGTAAGAGTGAAGAGGCAGTTTTTCCAGCTATGCTAAGGAATTATGTGACAGCTCTTTCCTGTTGCCTCTTCCTATTGCCTGAAATGTTGATACGGGAGGAGCAGTGGAAGTGGGAGGTTCCGCTTCATGAACATGAGATAAGGCATCTGCCACACCACAATGTTGTCGGATCCCTTGATGTAGTATATCATCAGTTGTAATTTTGTAGGTACAGTAGATACAGTAGTAGATACAGCCCAATGTAGTAAACGTTGATTGGAGAATTGCGCTTGTTGTAGAAATCATAGAGGGTTGTGGTGTGAATAAATAGTGACTGGTGTCCCTGCAGACATCCTTGTAGATGTAGGCATAGAACGATGGCTAGTAACTCCTTTTCAATGGTGCTGTAGTTTTGCTGACGGGGCTTCAGCTTGTAGCTGTATTAGCTGACAGGTAGATCATCATCTACCATCCTTCATCTCGCTGCTGCATCAGAGCTCTACCAATTACGGTTCTGCTGGCATTAACATTAAGGATGAAGGGGTCGCTTCACATCTGGCGAGGCGAGAATGTAATTAGTTCACACCAAGGTTTTGAATTAAACGAACAAATCCACAAGGGCCATGACGAGGATTCGAAACCTACGTCCGAGAGCATCCCAGACGCTGCCTTAACCGACTGAGCTACAACATGGTAAAAGAGTTGAAACCAGAAGTTCTACTGAACTTACTTGGATCCTGCAGTCTCTCCGAGACACAAACCAGGGTTTTACACAACTCCCCCATGCACTCGAGCTATGTCAATAGGCCGTTCTATCTCTATGCCCTTACTTCATTACACACAGAAATCACAATAGACCCTGTAAAACCCTGGTTTGTGTCTCGGAGAGGTTGCAGGATTCAAGTAAGTTCAGTAGAACTTCTGGTTTCAACTCTTTTTACCATGTCGTAGCTCAGTCGATTAAGGCAGCATCTGGGATGCTCTCGGACGTAGGTTTGAATCCTCGTCACCGCCCTTGTGGATTTGTTCATTTGATGCATCACGCTATTGTCATTTCTGTGTGTAAAATTTTGAATTGATCAAAGGCAATGGATTGGGGGGGGAGTCCAAATGAATTTCCTTTTAGTGTTGGTGAGGTTGATTAAAGGGGTAGCAACAGTGCTAAACATTTTTCTATAGTGGGATGCTCATTCTAAAAATCTCATCAGTTGTTTACAAGATGCTGGCTGTGGATACTGCTGGATAGCTTTAAGGTGTACATTTAAAGTTTCTATACTTCCACTGCCTATGACATGACCAAGTTAGCATACTTTACCTTTAGCAAACGTGGACTTAACAAAATTAATGGTGAGACCAGCCAAGTGCAGTTTGCAGAATAGTTGTTGCGACTGGAGTAGGTGTTCTTCCCAGGTGTTCGTAGCAACAACTATTGTCATCCAAGTAATCACTTGTCTAGGGTTTTGCCTCTGTGCAGTAGCAGTAGGTGTCATCAAGATCTTGGATGACTATGTTGACAGCTCGCTGGAAGGTAGCTGGGGCATTGCAAAGTCCAAAAGGTAAGCGTTCGTACCTAAAGAGGCCGAAAGGAGTGGTGAAAGCAGAGATGTCCTTAGCACACTCAGTAAGTCCTATTTGATAATAGCTTTTTAAGAGGTCGTAATAAACATCTCTTTAAGAGATGTATATTTGAGACAAGAACTTAGCATTCCCGTTTGCATCTAGGATATCATCGATGCATGGCAAGAGGTAAGAGCCTTTAACTGTGACAGAGTTCACTTTTCTATAGTCAGTACACAGTCTTGCCTAGCTATGAAGTTTGGTTACCAGGATACAGGATGAGGCCCAAGGGGACTTATAGGGTGTCGCTAGTACATTACTGTCGAGGTATTGTACTTCTTATAGCGTTACTTCTTCTGGGGACTGATGCAGTAGTAAGGCTGTTTGAGCAACCTGTCCTCTTAAAAAGAATGTCGCTTTTGGCCGTTTGCCCGTATGGCCGAATATGGACGTACAGGCATACCTCAGTTTAAGAGTTTAATTGGTTCCTGGAGACGCCTCGTATTCCGAAAACTCGCATTCCGAAGCTAATTTCCCCATAAGAAATAAAGGGAAATGAATTAATCCGTTCCTGACTACCCCAAAAAACCAACATCAAACAAAATTTTTATACCTAATTCATCTTAATAAACCTACAAAACTATGTTCAAGTTATTACTTACCTTGCTGTTGAATGCTGTAGGCGTATGGAAGATGGTGAGGAGGTGGGAGGAAGAGAGGAGTTACTGTTTGGAAGGGGAGTCCCCTTCCATTATCACATCAGTCAGTGAGGACTTCACTGGTATGCACACACTGGCACATTTTGCCTGCATACCACTAGGACTTGATTGTTTTACTAAAAATTTATCTAATGACACTTGTTTTTCCCTACATTTTAACACTTGTCTGTAGTAAGACATCACATTGTTATTTAAAAGGTCAATGCAACGGCCTGCTACAGCTTTATCTGGGTGAGTTTTTTCAACAAAACTTTGCAGTTCTTCCCATACTTCACACATTTTCTTAATCAAGAAGGGACATCCTCTACTGCCTCTACTCACAGCTATTTTCTTATGTTGAACCTTACCAATGGCTTTCTTGAGACCCATGGCAAGATATATAATGACAACTTTTATGCTCAAATGGCCAAAAAAACGATAAAAAACTGTAAATCCTTGTGAAGAATTCAGGTGGGATAGTCACTGGACACGAGACACTGGTAAACTGAGGCGCGATCGCCATGCCACCACGCGCCAGTTGGCCTGTACACGTATCAACAAACTCGCGTCCTGAGGTAACCCTCGCCTTCCGAGACATATTTTTGGAGTAAATCCTGCTCGTCTTCCGAAAAACTCGCATACAGGGACACTCGCATTCCGAGGTACCACTGTAATTTGAAAATGAAAAAAAAATGAAAATAAATTTTGGATTTTTTTTTCAACAACAGTAAGTTAAGGGTCCTCTGATAGGTTAGGTGGGCAGGAAATTCTCATAAAGTTTCAAAACGGTATGAAAAACGTTAATGGAAAATTGCCTCTTCTAAGCTTGCCGAGTAAGCCGGACGACTCAAACAGAAAACGGAACAGTACGTCACTTTTGTGAGTCGATTTCATTTCAAATTACGTCCAAATTTGGCCATAGTGCGCATACGAGCCAAAAGTGACGTTATTTTTAAGAGGACGGGTTGGTTTGAGAGGCATTGTGTCAGGAAGCAGGTGAATATCATGTTGCACAAGAGTACACTCCTGAGAAGTGTCTTGGAACAGTTTGTTATGGGTGGTGATGAATTTTACCATAGGAACACTAGCATTTGTATCAGAATTTTTCAAATATGAAGGAAGATCTTTCAAAATTTCTAGATCAAATAACACTGGATCACTAGTATCACACTTGATAGGAGATTTGGCACAGTATTTATCACTCTTAGAATATTTATCATTGAATGATGATATCGAGACCAACACTGGTTGTGGATTACCTTTATACTGCTTGAGTAAATTGATGAAAAAGTTGGGTCTTGTGACACCGATCAGGAGTCTCTAGAATGTAGTTGTTGTTCTTGCATTGCTAGATGCGATAGGGTCCTGAATACAGTGGAGTCTTGGTTTTCGAATGCCCATTTTCAAATGTTTCGGTTCTCGAGCTTAATTTGTGTGAAAAATTTGACTTGGTACTTGAAGTTTGTCTCGGTGCTCGAGTTTGTTGATATACGTATGTGCTGACCAAGCACATGGCGCACTTCAGTTTACCAGTGTCTCCCGCCTAGTGACGACTACGCTTGAATTCTTTGTGAAGAATTTAATTGTTTTTGTGCTTTTCTGTGGAGAGCCCCTTCAGCTCCCTGGAGCTATACCAGGCTGATGTGTATATATTAGACCGTGGCAACAGTCAATCAAAGGAGTTCTAGGCCTACCAGGGACCAGAGCCAGAACCTGGCCTCCCGTCAAAAGAGGCACGAGGAGCAATGGCCTAAAGACACCCCCTTGTAATTGGAAGCAGTCTTTGTCTGCCATCTACCAGGTCAGGCACCAAGAGAGGTAGGAATTCCAAAACAAACTACTGTACTGCTGATCAAATAATTGCAAACTGAAAGCCGAACTAGCAACAGAACTCCCCAATCAAAACCAAAGAAACAAAGTATGACGTCACCACAAACGCCTGCACATCCATCTGGGCAACCCCCTCCTCCCCGGGAGGGGGATGGGGGGTCTCAGACCTCCACGCCGGCAACTCTCCTCAGTTCAAGAGGCTGTTGTGTTGGTGACGGTTGATCGCTCTGGCTCCACTCTTTAGCGCAGTGCAGTGTTGTTGCTCTTGTTTTGGTGGTGTGTGAGCCAGATGTAACACAAGAGTACTGGGGCTGCATTGCACCTAGGGCCACATTCCCTAGGTGCCCTGTAAGTACTGCCTTTGCAGGCATCAGGGTTATCTTCCATGAGCCGTTCAGGAGCAGCTACCTCCGTGTGGTTCTGTCGCTGCTCGATGATTGCCCGCCCTTGGGGTTCAGCTGGGGTGGTTCTTACTCCTGTTTTCCCTTGGGTTAGGAGGTAGTTTCGTCGCTGGCTGGGGCACGAGGTACTGTGCAGCTGTCTGTTATACGCATAGCGACCGGTTCTGTTCTCCTGGAGACGTTGTGCTTTTGCGGGGTTTTTCTTTTGTTTTTGTTTTGTTTTGCCTGGCGGGGGTCTGCCAGGTGTGGCGGTAGGACCACTGGAAGGTTTTTGGTGGCCCTCCAGCTAGGTCCCCGTGCTTGCACATGTCGCAGGGGTTCAGCTTTTAGATTGTATGCTTGGTAGCTCTGGGATAACCGGTTAGCAGTACCTCGCCTGGGCTTTCCTTAGCAGTCAGCCTAAGGGCCCTGGAAACCCCCATTGGGGCTCAGTGGTACCAATGTAGGAGACCTCTGAGTCCCGCCTCGTCTTGTACAAGTTTGAAGGTTGCTCTGTCCCCCCGTTTTGGGGTGACACTCACCGTCTGCCTCCGCCTTGCTGCTTGTTGGGGTCAGTGACCTATGACCTGGAGTCCTGCGAGTGGTGTTCTATGCTTATACTCCATTCATCCCAGTCCACTGAGACTGATATTTGGGTGCAGGCAGCTTCAGCGTTACATGTGCGGTTTAGGTTGCTGCAATGCGCTAGGTTAATTGCCTTTTCAGATGCCCCACGGCCGCCCCACTTTGGTTATAGGGACCCGGACTTGGGGGTGTTAGTCGCCTTGACTTTGGTTTTGTGCGCGCTCCCTTATCCTTTTCCTGCTGTGGTTCATCCTGTTCCCCCCCTCCCCCCCTTCCCCAGCTCCTGAATGTCTGAGGGTTTCCGAGTCAGGGCAGGGTTTTCTTGGTGGTGAGACTGGGGCGGCTTCGGGGATTGCCCCTTCTGGATCGGTGGCAGAAGCATTTGAGCCTGTTCCTCCTGTCAGGGCTAAGCCAAAAGCGACTCAGGACTCTTCATCCCTGCTTTTTCAGTGGACTCTGCCTTTTCTCCAGAGGTTTGTAGGACTGCTTCGGCCCCGGGGCTGGGGAGGAGTTGACTTGTGGGGTGGGGGGGCCTTGGGCCCCATTTGACCCTGCTTTGGTGTTGTACCCTCGGCATAGGGGCTTGTTGTTACAGGGAAAGGGGTTTTCCTATCCCCCTCCCTGTAAAAGTATGATATGAATTCGACTCCTCTCTGGATTCGGTTCCGTGTTCCCTTGGGTTCCTTGGTTCCTTCCTTCTGGAGGTTTTCGGCTTCCCACATCCTGCTGAGGAAGGTGCAGGAAACCCTTGTGACTTGCCTCCTATGAGACCCGGATTACGCCTCGATAATGGATCCTTCTTTTTTTGAGTTTGGCTCCTCTTTTTCTGTACTGGGTGCATTACAAGGTGCCAGAGTCTTCCTGGCTGACAGACTGCCCTTCCTTTTTGTTGGGGGCATGGCATGCATTCTGTTGGACCCGCACACTGGAGTGGCGAGAGTTAACTACGGTCGTTCAGGTTTATCTGGGGGACGAGTTTGAGCACCTCAGTGCATGTTTGTTCACCCCCATGCTTCCTCGTGATATCGGTCAGGTGCAGCTTCACGTGCAGGTTCCCTACCATTTGGCATCCCTGGTGGCCAAAGATTTTCGCGCCCATGGGCATTTGGCTTCGGTCTTGCTCTTCTTTTCCCTCCTGGAGCTGTCTTCGTACTGGCTCGAGAAGGATGTGGAGGAGCTCGCACGGGACGGTCTTTGTCCCGTGCACTTGTCTTGGCGGCTCGGGCGTCGGCTGCCTTGTTAAAGTTGTTTGCGCTGATTCTGAAGGAAGCGGTGTCTCTGTTCTTTGCTTCGTGCCTTGCATGCTTTCAAACGGTGCTCGTCCACACTTTGGAATCCGCTTGAGCCCTGGCTCTTAGATTTTTGTTCCCTTTTTGTCCATAGCTGTTTGCAGATTCTGTTGTGGTGCATTTTCTGCAGGCGGCTTCATCTAGTTGCTGCCCTATGTCGGACTTGTTGGTTCTCTGGGGGACCATGGTGGTCCTGCCCGGAAGGGTTGGGCCAAGGCTCGGGGTTCCTTTCAGTCGTCATAAGCCAGCTGTGCCAGTTTCGGGTCAAGTTAACCTGATGACCACTTAAATTTAACGGCCTTCCGCAACAAGTCTGTGAGAGGAGTGGCAACACTGGAAAAGTTCTGACAAAAGCGTCGATAGTACGCACACATACCGGTAAACCTTTGAATGTCCTTTTTAGACCGGAGCACTGGATACTCCAGAATGGCACCGATTTTATCTTGCCGAGGTAACACTTTTCCTTGGCCTACTTCATAACCGAGGTACGTCCCTGTGCCTTGGCCAAAATGACACTTTTTTGCATTTAGAGTTAAATTTGCACTTTTCAGAACTGTGAACAACTGGTGTAACCTAGCTATGTGGTCAGTCCAATTATTATCAAAAAGCACAATGTCATCTAGATACGCCTGACAATTTGGCACATTAGCGAGCAGAGAGTTCATTAGCCTCTGGAACGTGGCAGGGGCATTACGCAAGCCGAACGGTAACACTTGATACTCAAAGACATCATCAGGTGTTACGAACGCAGTTAGTTGCTTAGCACGTTCAGTGAGCGGGATCTGATAATAACCCCTTGAGAGGTCGAATTTCGAAGATGTACGTGGCGTTTCCGATCTCGTCGATGCAGTCTTCGAGAAGGGGTAGGGATAGGCATCCATAATGGTCACCTTGTTGAGCTGCCGATAGTCGGTGCATAATCGCCAGGAGCCGTCTAGTTTGGGGAACAAAAGGCAGGGCGAGCACCAAGAGCCCTGGCTCAGCCGGATGAGGCCGTGCTGGAGCAAGAAGTCAACCTCTTTCCATACGATGGCCTTCTTTTCCGGACTCATCCAATAGGGATGAAGGCGAATGGGGGTGTAGTTCGTCAACTTGACATCATGGTAAATGGCATCAGTCTGGGTTGGGACCTCCCCGAACAGACTGGAGAATTCGTCAAGCAACGACTGCACCTCTTCACGTTGGGCCATCTGCAAATGGGACAGTCCCTCCTCCACAGCATTTGCAGAACTAGAATTATTGAAAATGAGATTAGTTGGGTCCCCAGAACAATCATCCCCTCCCTCACTGGAAATGGAAACATTGTTGTGCAATGAGCCTGGATGGCCTTCTTTTCCGGACTCATCCGATAGGGATGAAGGCGAATGGGGGTGTAGTCCGTCAACTTGACATCATGGTAAATGGCATCAGTCCGGGTTGGGACCTCCCCGAACAGACTGGAGAATTCGTCAAGCAACGACTGCACCTCTTCACGTTGGGCCATCTGCAAATGGGACAGTCCCTCCTCCACAGCATTTGCAGAACTAGAATTATTGAGAATGAGATTAGTTGGGTCCCCAGAACAATCATCCCCTCCCTCACTGGAAATGGAAACATTGGTTAGTGCAATGAGCCTGGGGCCCCTGGAACTTCTTCAGTCGGTTCAAGTGTACGAGCATCACCTGGTTACGCTTGTCAGAGTGCTTCACTTTGTACGTGAGGTCCCCAGTCTTTTCTGTCACAATGAAGGGGCTTTCGTACTTATGGGACATAGTGTTCCCTAGTCGAGGCTTTAATACCAGGACAGGGTCACCAGGCTGAAATACCCGCAACTTAGCCTTAGCATCGTTTCGCTCTTTCATATTTTCTTGAATTCTCCACTAAGTTCCTCCAAGTTCTCCACTAAAACTAAATTCTTGAGTGCCTCGTATGTTTCGGCTTTAGCAGAGCAAATCCATTTTTCAAACAATCTAATTTGGTCATTAGCAAATTCAGTGAAAGGTTGGTTGTGAGTAGGCCTAAGGTTGCGATAAGCTTGGCGGTGAGCTTCAGGCGTAATTTCATATGCCCTCAAAATTCGTTCCCTGACTTTACTATATTCAAAACACTCGTCGTCATGGCATGTTTATAAAAATATCTTGTGCTTTACCCCTAAGCCACCCCTGTAAGATTTTCACCCACTCTTCCCTTGGCCAGTCTCTGAAAATGGTTAAAAAATCTTTCAGGGTCTGACTCTGAAAATTCAGGCAAGTTATGCTTTTTATCATAATGCCTGGGGTTTGAATCCCCGGCAGGTGGTGGTACAGCGGCATCTGCTCTAATTCTTGCCGCCTCATTTTTGAGCCTTTGCTCTTCTACCTTAGTATTTTGTTCTAATAATTTAGTCTCTTGCTCGGCTACTCTAGCCTTTTGCTCTGCCAGCCTTAACTGGGCTAGTTTTAAGTCTAACTCCATATTTCTACTAGCTACACTTTCAGCTTTACTGGGCTGGCATAAAATTGTATCACTTGGCAATAGTTCTTGGTCTATACAATGCTGTAAAATTTCATTCACCAAGGTCCACTTTTTACCAGTGTCGTTTAACTCTAGGCCAAATTCCTTGCCTAACAATACTACATTAGATTTGGTGAGCTTCTTAATCTCTACCACTGAAGGATCATTTGCCAGTTCCTGCATTTTAGCCTCCATCACTAATTAATATAGCTCCAGGCCAAATAAAAATTAAAAAAAAAAATAAAAATTGGAAAAAACAAAAATTTGCATGGCCCCTAACACAAGGCCACACTAATCTCAATCGTGAAGGGATCCAGCTGGGTGTCCAGTCAGTGCAAGATGTATCCTTTGCTAGATGAGCTGGGCCCTAGGCTAACACACAACCGTTCTGCGGAAAACAAGAATTTTTAGTTTTGGCACTCAAAAATCTAATTTTCTGGGGGAGACCCGTCGGCTCCCCGGAGCTATCCAGGCTGAATGGATATGTATAACTTTCTGGCATCAGTCAAAGTGCTAGGAGTTCTTGCCTACCAGGGACCACGAGCCAGAACCTGGCCCCCTCAGAGAGGCACGAGAAGCAATGGCCTATAGAAACCCCCTTGTGATTGGGAGCATTCTATGGCTGCCATCGACCGGGGCAGGCACCCAGAAAGGTAGGCGCCCCAAAACAAACCCCTATTCTGGTGAAATTATTGCTACCGAAAGCTGAACGAGTGGACAGAACTCCCCAAACAAAATTATCAAACTAGCATGACGTCATCACGTCGCCGCGCCACCGTCTGCACAACCCCCCCCCCCCACTCCCCGAGAGGGGCAAGGGGGAGCCCCAGACCCTCCACGCCGGCGATCCAACTGGCAGTTCTTGGCCGATGGTATTCCTGGCTGGTCGAGTGCCTCTGGCTCCGGTTTTTGTTTCAGTTCTGTGCCTTGTGGTGTGGACTGTCTCTACCGGTGGGGTGTGAGCCAGGAGTAAGATTCCATGGTACTCGGGCTGCATGTGCCTAGGGCTATCTTCCCTAGGTGCCCTGTAAGTACTGCCCTTGGGGCTTGGGGCCACCTTCCCACGTCACCTTGGGTTCTACCTCTGCTGTGTCCTTTACTGCTCGGTACTGGGCCGCCCTTTGAGTCGGCTGGGGTTTTGTTGCCCTGGTTTGTCTCTGGGTAGGTGGTAGTTTTCGTCACTGGTAGGGGCGCGGGGTACTGCACAGCTAGTTTTCACCATTAACAGCGGCCGGCTGCGTTCTGCCTGGGTACGTTGTCCTCTTGCAGGGTTTTTCTTTTGTTTTTTTTGCCTGGTGGGGCTTTTACTATGCTTTTTACTATGGCTTTTTTACTAGGCTTTTACTATGGTCCCCCTTTCCTGTTCTAGGTGACTTTCTTTCGAATTCTTCTGTTGGCGGTACTCCCTGCTTGGCCCCCGTGAGTGGACACGTCCCGGGGGTTCAGCTTTAGCAGTTTGTTGGTAGATGTGGGCGCCGGTTCGCGGTACCCTGCCTGGGCTTCCCTTAGCGTGTACCAAAGGCTAAGGGCCCTGGGAAACCCCACGGGGGCTCCGTGGTCCTCTAGGTGTGTCCCCGGAGTCCCCCTCGCGTCCTGCGAGTTTGACGGTTGATCTGTCCCCTTGTCTCAGGGTGACACTCACCGGTTGTGCCTCCGCCATGCGGCCTGTTGGGTCCTTTTTTTGTGACCTGGAGTCGTCCGATGATTGTTGTCGGTACGCGCTCTCCTTCACCCAGGCCACTGGTCTTGATAATCGGGTGCAGGCGGCTGCGGCGTTGCTTGCTGGGTGTGTGTTGCTGCAACGCTCTTAGTTTGCGGCCCCGGATGCCCCGAGGCTGCCCCGTTTTGGTGGATGGGGTCTGGACTTGGGGGTGGGGGTCGCTTTGGCTCTGGCTCCTTCCACTTCTTGTTCCTCCCCTTCTGTTCCTCAGAAGTTCCTCAGAGTGGGGTTGTTCCTTCCCTCTGTGTTCCTGTTGTTTTCGGGTATACCCCTCCCTGGGTTTGGTTCCGTGTTCCTTCGGGTTCGTCGGTCCCGTCGTTCCTGGGGGTGTGTTTCACCCCTTTTTCCTTACCCTTTTCGCTCCTATGTCGCGATGCTGTTCACAAAAAAAAAAAAAAAAATATATATATATATATATATATATATATATATATATATATATATATATATATATATATATATATATATATATATATATATATATATATATATATATATATATATATATATATATATATATATATATATATATATATATATATATATATATATATATATATATATATATATATATATATATATATATATATATATATATATATATATATATATATATATATATATATATATATATATATATATATATATATATATATATATATATATATATATATATATATATATATATATATATATATATATATATATATATATATATATATATATATATATATATATATATATATATATATATATATATATAATAATAATAAGAAAAGTGTTCAGGTAAGGTACATCCATACAAGGTGTGAAACAAACATTGATGGATTTCTATATTGACCTAGTACATAGTGCCTAAACCGCTTCGTATCGTTGGCCCTGCATGTTCCTTGGTCAGGGGTGCTTGTTATGGTTCTTGTTGGTTCGCGAGTCTCTTCGTACCTTCCAATATTATTGGAACGTCTGTTGATTTTCTATGTGGTTTCCATCGGGTCTTTTGTCGGCCTTGTTGGTTCTCTTCCATCATCTGTTTTCTTTCGCTTCGTTTTCGCCTTGTTTTGTTTTCGCGTTGTCTCGTTCATCGTTCAGTTTTCAGTTTCATCGTTCTGTCTTCGTTCCGCACGCCTTCCTGGTGTTTGTACGATGTCTGTTCGTTGTGTGTACGATTTGTGTACGATTTGTGTGTCCGCCTGGTGTACAAGCCACGCCTCCCGGTGGACGGGTGGTGCGTTTCATACCTCATGTGCTGGGGCCGCGGTGTGCGTTTTGTTTACGGGCGGTATGCTCGTGTGTTCGCGCCGTTTCTCATGGTTTTCTACGGCTGCTCGTTTCTTCCTCCAGTCGTGGCCCTCTGGATGCTGAGGGTGTTTTGGATTTATATCTGGGGTGTCACTTTGTTCTCCCTCTGTACTGCTTCGTCTTCTGCAGGGCGCGCACCTCTGGCTGTCTTTCTCCTTCGACCTCACATTTTATTCAGGTAAAGGTACATACTGTGCCTACTGCCTCGAGTATGCATGGCTTTCGGGCACACCGTTAGCGCTGCTCCTAGTAGGTTACTTGGCTCGCCTGTGTTGTGGCACGGTCGTGTGTCTGCTCTGCAGGTGAGGTTGCCTTGTCTGGCGCCTCTGTCGGCCTAGTGCTGGTTCTCACTTTTGGTGGGGTGCTTGCCTAGTAGTGCTTGTGGGGGTTGAGCTCTGGCTCTTGGGCCCCGCCTCTCCTGTCAGTTGACGGTTGCGCAGTTTCCTGAGCCTTCTGGGCTTTGTCTTCTTGTTTGCTCCTGTGGGTGGCGTCTGCCTCCTCCACATGGCATTTTGGTGCTTTTGGCTTTCTTTCCCTCTGCCATTAATCAGGTTCTTTTTAGTGTCTGTGGCTCCTTTGGGTGCTCACTACCTCCTGTGTCCCCTTGTGCGTACCTGCATACGAACATAAGTCCAGTGGCCCTGCGGAGGGCCTCTTGGCCCGTGCGAGGCAGCTACTAAATTAAATTAAATTTTGCTCCGAGGGACGAGTTTCTTGGGCAGCGCCACTCATCTTGTGAGTGGACACACCACCATAGCAGCATGTATAACACTCCCCAATAGGAAGAAAACCCACTGGGTTGTTCATCCTGTCACTTGTACACAGCTGGGACTTGCTTAACTGGCTCAAGTGAACAGCTACTCAAACAAGAAGATTAACATACATTCCCACTCACTTACATGTCCAACCCGCCCTTGCACCAATAGTGGGGCCCCACCACCACGTTACGTGGTAATTGGTTCCGCACATCACCGGGCCTGTTACCGTGCCGGTCATTCCTCCAGTCTTTCCTGATTCTGAACTTATCCTTTTTATGCCCATTGTTTCGTGCCCACAATGTGCCGCACGGGTGGCGTGTGCCACTATCCCAGTTTTTATTGTTTTGTGGAGATTGGTCAATACACACAAACACTAAGGAACTACTTTTGTTGCATATACAGTAGTTGTGGGTGATCGTTGGCGGGCAATGGTGCGGGTTGGGCGCACTGAGTGCCGGTACGGTGTCTCGCATGTCTGTTCTAGACCACACTTGCCGGTAGACTAGTTATTATTCGCTACTCTGCTGGTTATATGCTTGGGCGCCGCCTCAGTTCCCCACAGGTTGGCAGGACTTTTTGTTGGACGTACAGGAACGGTTTGCGTTCTGTCGCTGGTACTTTGTAGAGCTTTGCTTCTCTAGTTAGGCTCATGCGTTTGGAGCGAGTATCTTCTTGGGATACTCTACTCCCTCCGCCACCCTTGTTCACTGTTCCATCCTTGTTTCCTCTTCCCCGCTTGGCGGGATTGCGTCGATGGCTCCTGACTGGGGTGTTTGGTGTGGTGTTTGGTCACCTTGCATGTGTCTTTAGTGCCTTTTGTCCATCTTTTGTTCTTTGTTGTCCTGTGGGGCTCTGTCCCGTATTTCGGCGCTTTTGTTTTCATTGTAGACCCCTGGGTCTTTTCCCTGTCTGGACACTTTCCTTGCCTATCTTCGGTGTCTAACTGCACCCTCACATAGCCGAGGGAGAAATCATCTCAAGAACCTCAAGATAACCCTGCTGTCCGTAAGGTCCCTCAGGTATGTACACGGTCGTGTGCGTTCCTTCCCGGCCGTATTCGTGGTTTTCCTTACCTAATTCAGTTTTTCCTCCCCCATGCTACACTTTTTGTGTATCTGAGTAAGCGCTTCTTGATTATCCTGTTTAGTGCACCGGTGGACCTCTGTCCATGTTCCACGTCCTGCTTTTGGACTTCTCCGGTGTTCCGTTTTGGTACCGAGTTCCTGCGATTTCTGTAGGCTTCGGGTTGCGCTGTCTGTGCGGGGGGGGGGGGGGTGGACTTTTCGGTCTGCAGCTCCTTCCTTCCTGGTTCCTTTTCTTGAAACCGGGTTTGCTGGGTTCCGGTCCTGGTTTCGGTTTTTCTTTGTTCCGTTTCCGGACCGGGTGTGTTTGTTTTCCTGCGGTTCTCGTCCTCAGTAGTTCTCCTCTTGGATGCCTCGGGGATGCGTGTATCATTCTTCCCTGCTGGAGCTGGTTCTGTTGCTCCTTTGGGTTGCGGGGTCGCTGTTTTTAGATTCGCGTTTTGTGCTTTCGATCGTGGTGTTCATTTCTCGTCGTTTCTGTCGGTACAGGTGGGTTCGTTATTGGTCTCCCTCCTGCATGTTTCGTCTTGGGGGCGGTGTTTGGTTTTCCTATCGCTGCGAAGGGTCCTTCGGTCTTTAAATGGGTTGGTTTGTCTTCCCTTCGGGGTTGTTCTGGGACCGTTGTTTGGGATTGTCCTGTCACCTCATATTGGGTGGTGCTGGCAGAGCCGCTCCTGCTTGTGTTCAGTGTTGCGGTTCCTTCTGCTCCAATCCACTTGCTGTCCTGGGCATTGTTCCCCTCTGGCCTGCTCTTGAGTTTTGGGGCCGTCCTGGTCGTTGACCTGGGTGGTCTTTTTCTTCTCGTTTTGGTCTTTGTTTTGTCTCTGGTTTTGGTTGTTCAGTTAGGACGTGTGGTATCTGCCTCCCGGTTCCTTCCCTGTTTTACTTATCTTTTGGTAAGATAAGTAAAGGTCTGGGGCGCAACCTTTCCCCCCAGAAAACCAGCGTTGAATGTAATGAAACGCCATTTTCTGGGTGAGTCCCGGAGGCTCCCCGGCATCCCTCCCTCCTTCCGGTCTGCAGCGTTTTCGCGTCTTTTGACATCCAGCCTAAGAACTGCCAGTTGGATTGCCGGCGTGGAGGGTCTGGGGCTCCCCCTTCCCCCTCTCGGGGAGTGGGGGGGGGGGAGGGTTGCGCAGATGGTGGCGCGGCGACGTGATGATGTCATGCTAGTTTGATAATTTTGTTTGGGGAGTTCTGTCCACTCGTTCGGCTTTCGGTAGCAATAATTTCACCAGAACAGGGGTTTGTTTTGGGGCGCCTACCTTTCTGGGTGCCTGTCCCGGTCGATGGCAGACATAGAATGCTCCCAATCACAAGGGGGTTTCTATAGGCCATTGCTCCTCGTGCCTCGCTGAGGGGGGCCAGGTTCTGGCTCGTGGTCCCGGGTAGGCAAGAACTCCTAGCACTTTGACTGATGCCAGAAAGTTATACATATCCATTCAGCCTGGATAGCTCCGGGGAGCCTTCGGGACTCACCCAGAAAATGCCGTTTTATTACATTCAACCCTGGTTTTTTACAATTAAACTGTTCCTCCCGGACAGACCCCCACTTGTTATGAGTTTATAGGGCTGCTATGGGGGGTCTACTGTCTTATGGAGAAGGGTCAGCAGTTAGAATCAAGATGTAACAGGGTAGTGACACAATTAGGCCCGGCCCCCAAGGAACATAGGTTCCTGTTTATGATTTAAGGTTTTAGAACAGATCTGACATCTGGGATACAATCAACTACGTCACTACAACAGGAGTAATAGATACACCTCAAAAACTAACTTATTTATTAAACCCTCTTAACACTTTCGCCCGGGCATGACGCAGCATTGCGTCATCCGTTTACTGTCGGTAATACCGGGGATGACGCAGCATTGCGTCATCCACTTTAAATAATCGCCAAAAATCAGGTTTTTATCCGATTTTTTGGGGACTGGTTTTAAAATGTGCGCCGATGTCTTCCCATTTTCTTTGTTGAGCCTCGTGGCCCTCAGGTGGCTTGGCATATGCCTTGGGCCCATTGTTTTCGCTCCACTGTTGTGACCAATGTCGCCTCCCCTCGCATCTCAAACGTGTGAACATTTCGGCTATTTTCCGTGGCTATATTTCTTACTGCGGCTTTAGAAACTATCTACCCTTACTCCACGATGGATAGTGATCATGAACAAGGCCCTTCCAGGAAGAAAATTGCGAAAGAAAGGCTTGAAAAGGGAGGGAATTGGGAGTGTAGCTGGAAGGTGTCTGAGTGCTCACTCCCGGCTAACGCGTGGCCCGTCTTCAACTTGTCGGCGGTTGGAGCGTGACCAGGTTTTATATTTTATATGCTAATGTTCCTCTAGAGAATTCTATTGCGAACCCATTGAGACCAAAATGAAAGACCTAGGACAAAAATTGAGGTGACCAGAGTGAAAATAGTGAAAACATTTTATCGCGTTTGCGCGCTCCTGGGTAACTCGTTCGCACTTTCTCTGTTTGCTGCGGGTAATTAGCCGGGCTTTTGGAGTTTATATGCACTTAGTGCTGTAGAGAATTCTATTGCGAACACAATGATACCGAATTTAATCTCGTAGGACGAGAATTAAGGTGACAAAGTTGAAGAGAGTATACACTTTTCAGAATTTACGCGCGCTCCCGTGACACCCTGGGTCCCATATCGCACTATTGAGGGGTGGCGTGCGGGGTGAGCAAAAGTGTTAACAACCCCCCATATACATTAAATAACAATAACAATAATTACTTTACCACATTATCTTACATTAAAAGCCTTGGTCCACATAGGCAGGATACAAGGTTTTACAATTAGGACAAGCTAGGGTAAAGTCTACTAGTGAAGAACTTGAAGCTTGAGGCAGCTTAGGGTAGGGAGTCCATGTGGTGTACCCTAACACAACATAACACTTAGGGGTACCCAAAACACTGGCTTATGCTACACAATATCTACACAAGTCTTACAATTCCAGTTGTATGCACGGTTACACATGAAGGTACTTAACTTGGTTGTTACAGGAACTTAAGGTAAGAGAAAGAGAGAAGGAAGAGGAGAATCCAGGCAGAGTCCCACAGGTAGGTCTCTACACCACACAGCCCGAACAGAGAAGAACGCAGCCAGCGTCCAGTCCAGAGCTCCAGAGTTGTTGTGGTTGCCGGAAAGAGCCTAATTGATCATACAGCTTATACACATTACTAATCTTCACCGACGTACAATATTGTTTACTTTACTCGTTCTAAGGATAGTTAATAATTACTTCACTTATACTTAATCCACAACAAGCTCAAGAGTCTGAATGCTCTGTGTGAACAAGATTCATCTTACATCTGGCAAGGAAGATAGGAGAACCAAGCATCAGCAAGCGCATTAAATAATGTAAAGTAAATTATACAGAGCTCAATTTGACCTCTGGCTTCCACTGAGGAACCCAGGGTCGTAACAGTGGGACTACATGGACCACTTCATTGTCTTCCACCCTCGGTGTTGCTGCAGCTGTGGTCCTACCTTTGGTTGTTTTTGGGGGGCACCTGAGTCACACATCGGTTGTTCGAGCAGCTATGTGGGAGACTGAACTGCACTGTGCTGGTCTTCCTGTCGGGTTGGATCTGGCTTCGGCGGCTGTTCTGGTTCCTTCAAGGACATCACATCTGCCGCTCTCGCGATCTTTGGGTTCGGCCCCCTGGGGTTTTGTGTTCTTTGCTGCATTGCCAGCTTCCTCTTAGGGTTTTTCGGTGTTCAGTGTCTTGGCGCCTATCTGAGCCTCTTACTCGATGTGTTGATGAATGCATCGTTTCTTGGCTGGGGCTTTGTTTCCAGGGGCTCACCAGGCCAGCCAAGGGTGGTGGGGTCCGTCCTTCCTTCGTAAACTCCCGCACTGCACGGTGCGGGAGTTTGCGGCAGTGTGGATATCGCTTCAGAGGGTTCGGGTTATTCATGGATCGATGATCCTGCTCCATTCGGACTGCTTCCGGTGGTTAATTGCCTGAACCGAGGGGGTTCGATGCGGTCCTTTGGGGCTGGTTGCTTTGGGTGACTCATCTACTCAGTTCTCGGGGTTTGGCTCTCCTGCTCATTCACATTTGGGGGGGGGGGGGAGGTTTCCAATGTCCTGCCTGTCTTGGTTCATTCTCCTGTCCACAGAATGGACAGTCGTCGCCGACTCCTTCAGTTGGCTTTACCGGACATACAGGCTCCCGAAGGTTGACCTCTTTGCGTCGGCCGGGGGTGCATCATGTGTTGTATCCGGTTGCAGCTCTTCACAGTTACCTGCTCACCATTGCTTCGGTAACCGGGGACGTGCTTTGGGTTGACCTGGTTTCCCTTCTTTCCTGTTCCAGGGTTCGGGTCTCCCAGGTCGTCCACAGGGTTACTTGGTCCAGCCCGCAGCCCGCTCGTGCCCATGACATTCGTAAGTTTGCTGCGCTGGCTGTTCTCTTCGGTAACATGTCTTGGGCTGATATTCGGGCACGGGGTTTTTGGAGGTCGAACAGGGTCCTGGCCGCTCGCTACCTTATTCCTGGGTTCTTGTTGGCCTAGTCCTAGTTCCTAGTTCCTGGGCCTAGTCGGGCCTGTGTCGCGTTTGGTCAGCTGTTGCAACCAGTTGTCTCAACTTCGCGTTGAGGAGCGAGGGCTGACTGCCTTCCAGGTAAGTCCCTCTAAATTCGTCTTTGGTTAAATAGCCTCGGCGAGCCGAAGGGGGCTCCCCCCAGAAAACCTGCCTTAAATGTAATGAAACGCTAGTTTCTGGTTGAGACCCGGAGGCTCCCCGGCATCCTTCCCTCCCTCTGGTTGGCGCTTTTTTTGCGGCTTTTGACATTCAGCCTCAGAACTGCAGGGTGGATAGCTGGTGCAGGAGTCTGGAGCTCCCCTTCCCTCTCCTGGGAAGGTGGGGGAGGGGGGGTGCGCAGACAACGGTGTGGCGACTTGGAGACATCATGCTTGTTTGCTCATTTCCATTTGGGGAGTTCTCTCCACTGGTTCGTCTTTCAGTAGCAATATTTTAACCACAATAGGGGTTTGTTATGGGGCGCTTGCCTTTCTGGGTGCCTGACCCGGTCGATGGCAGACATAGAATGCTTCCAACCAAATGGGGGTTTCTATTGGGTATTGCTCCATGTGCCTCTCTGAGGGGGCCATGTTCTACCTTGTGGTTGCCGGTAGGCTTAGAACTCCATTTGCTTTGACTATTGCCAGGGTGTGATACATTCATATCAGCCCCATTAGCTCCTGGGAGCCTCTGGATCTCACCCAGAAACTTGCGTTTCATTACATTCAACGCTAGGTTTTTACAGCATGACAAATTGAGAGAATGGCCTTGTTTCAAAAGCTCAACTGCACCAGGAAGTGAAGGTTGCTTTGTGTTTTCTTTTATAGTGCAAGACATTAACTTAGGCTTGTGCAGTAAAAACATTTCATCTTTACTCAAAGCATTATTTATATTTAAATGCACATATCACTGATGCTTAACATTCATGGAAATCTTAGTAATTGAAAATTGAAGAAAGTGGTCATCTCTTCACTGATCATTGTATGCAGTCAAGTTTTTTTTTTTTTTTTGAAGCTTTGATATAAATTCTATAATTTTATCTGTAATTTTCCTTGCAGATTGTCGTCTTTGCGCATACGAAGTCTTCTATGTGTCCAAAATCTGACAAGCATGTTAAGCCTTAGTGACATAGGAGGAACAGAGCTTATGTACTCAACTTGGGTAAACTTAGGCATCAAGATCTTCCAAAATTCTTGTACTGGTAAGGATCATTGTTTTTCTGGAGGATCCTCCTGGAGATTCCCTGAAGCCGTCTCACTGAGTTTGCGTCCCACTGCTGAGTCACATCAGTCCATAGGAGTTTTGTATGGCCTACCTGGACCCCCCATCACAGAGTCACAGGGAGATGGGGGTTATTACAATCACCCTGAGTAATCATTGTCCAGAAAGTCAGTGAAGCCATACAAACAACTGCAAGGTTCACAAAAAACAAAATACCAAAACAGCCAAATGACTTAGCAAATTATTCACTCCATACGGCTCTGTCTCTATTGGCAGATCATCCCGGTGGCATACTAGTTGTAATAAACTTTTCCACTTCTCAGTGTCTGTGTTTTCTGATGCACATCTATTTTCATTTGTTTTGAGAAGAAGTGGCTGGAGTATTTGTGTCCCACCTCTATATCTCTTCCCGGCAACAGTATGAGGCTTCCTGGTGCTCGTTTCACCTCTTTCTGTCTCTTCGTCACTGATCCTTGGTTTCTGTCTCTTCATCACTGCACCTATGTTTCTGTCTCTTTGTCACTGCTCCTTGGTTTCTTTCTCTGTGGTACTGGCGGAGCCGCTTCAGTTTACTTTCGGTATTGGTGTTACGTCTGTTCCGTTTCACAAACTGTTGCGTGCGTCGTTTCACCTTCGGCCTGCTCATGCGCTGCCTGAGCTGTCCTGGTCATTGGACAGAGTGCTCTCTTTTCTTTCTTCTCCACGGTTTGTTGTGGCCCCTTCTGTTCAGGTTTGTTTCTCGGAGGCTCTTTTCTGTTGGCATTGGCCTCTAAGGGTTGGGGTCGGTGGGCTTCATGCACTCCTCTGGCGCAGGGGTTTTCTGCTCCTCCGGTCGTGGCGATAGGTTTGTTTGTTTGTCTGCACCTGTCTCCTTCTTTTCTGGCAAAGAATGACTACTGCTTTCCGGAGGGGTCCTTCGGTTATTGATGCTTGGCTGGTTGGGCCAGGGGTGCATCATGTTTTGTGTCAGGTTGCTGCCCTCCGCCATTATTTGCACACCACGGCCTCTGTGTCTGGGGATGCACTTTGGGTAGATCCGGTTTCCCTTCTTCACTGTTTGTGAGTGAAGGTCTCCCAGGTCGTTCGCAGGGTTATTCAGGCTGGCCAGCCTGTGGTCTATCCCCGTGCCTACAAAGTTTCCAAGTTCGCTGCTCTTGCTGCCGTTTTTGGCAACATGTTCTGGGCTGACATTCGGCTGCGGGGATCTTGGCAGTCATACAGGGTCCTGGCTGCTCGTTATCTTGTGAATGTTCCTGGGCCTAAGCGGGCCTGTGTCGCTTTGGGCCACCGGTTGCAACCAGTTGTCTTGGTTTCGACTTGAGGAGTGAGCAGCGACTGCCTCCCGGGTATATCCCTTTACTTTTCCTCTGTGGGTAGTTAGCTCCGGGAAGCCGAAGGGGCACCCTCAAGAAAACCAGCGTTAAATGTAATGAAATGCCGTTTTCTGGGTAATACCCGGAGGCTCCCCTGGCATCCCTCCAACCCCCCGATCAGCTTTTTTTTCTGTGGGGAGCCCCTACGGCTCCCTGGAGCTTATCGGGCTAATGTGTGTTATGTTAGACCGGGACATTAGCTAAGGAGTTCAGACCTACCAGGGACCAGCGCCAGAACCTGGCCCCTTCAGAGAGGTTTCAGGGAGCAATGGCCCTGGAAAACCCCACATGGTTGGGGGTTTTCCTTATCTGCCATCGACCGGGGTTAGGCACCCAGAAAGGTAGGCGTAACAAAACAAACCCCACATGGTAAGAAACTACAACAAAAACCGAACAGAGAGGTAGAAAACTCCCTACAATCCCAAGGAAACAAGCAAACAAGCAAACATCACACTTTACTGCCGCGCCGATCGTCCGCGCAGCCCTCCCCACCCCGGGAGGGGGAGGGGGGAGCCCCGGACCTACCGCGCCGGCTGCAAAGCTCCAGTTCGTTCGCTAATGTCAACCGGGATTGACGCTTCTCTGGCCTCAGTTTCCTAGGCGGTGTTTGCCTTGTGTGGCGTTCACTGCCGTGTGTTGTGGTGTGCGGTGGCCAGGAGTACTTCATCAGTGCCGGGGCTGCATGTGCTTAGTGGCTGACTTCCCTAAGCGCCCTGTGAGTACTGCCCTTGCGTTACAGGGTTATCTTCCCTGGGGCGTTCGGGAACCATTCCCGTAGAGGTTCTTGCTGCTCGGCATTTGCCTCGCCCTTGGGGCCAGCTGGGGCTTGGGGCCCTTGTTTGGCCCTGGGTAGGGATTGGTATTGTGCTGGTTAGGGCGTCAAGGTGTTGCGCAGCCTGCCACCTAAGCGGCGGCCGGTTTCTGTTGCCTCTGGAGACGGTGTACTTTTGCGGGGTTTTTCTTTTGTTTTTCATTTTCTTGCCTGGTGGGGGTCTGCCTAAGGTGGTTATAGTTCCACTGGTAGTGTTTGGCGGCCCTCTGCTAGGCCCCCGTGCTTGTACACGTCTCGGGGGTTTTCAGTGCTATAATCTACCCTCTTGTTATGTTTGGGTTTCTTAACCGGTTAGCAACACCTTGCCCGGGCTTCCCGTAGTTGTTACCCTACGGGCCCTGGAAACCCCTGTCTGGGCTCGGGGGACCATTGAATGTGTCTTCCGGGTTCCAACCCGTCTTGTACGGGATCGTTGGTTGCTGTTCCCTTGTCTCCGGGTGACAGTCGCCATTTTTACCTCCGTCATGCTGCCTGTTGGGTCACTGACACCTTGACCCGGAGTCTTGCGAGTGATTCTCTGCTTGTTCTCCAGTACTCTCCTGATGTTAATTCTGTTCAGAGTACAGGCGGCATCCGTGTTGCAAGCTAGGTTAGGTTGCTGCAACATGCTAGGTTGGTTTCCCACTCGAATGCCCCGTGGCCGCCCCGTTTGGTTAGGTGCTGCTCGCCCCTTTCTCTCCATGTTCCCGGCTCCGGACCGTCTGCGTGTTTCTGGGTCGGGGCGGGGTTCAGTTGCGGCAGAGACTCGGGCGGTTTTCGGGGGATGCCCCGTTCGGGTTGGGGACGGAGGTTTGAGCCTGTGCCTCCTGCCAAGGCTTCTGGGTCTTACCAGCGGCCCTTTCTTGTTGCCTTTCCCATGGGCTCTTGCTTTTCTTTCAGGGCGGAGGGCTTGGAGGACGGCTCTGCCCCGGGGCCTCTGTTGTTGGTTCCCGGGGCTGTGGGGGATGCCTACTAGCAGTTCTGGGGCGGTTTTGCCCCTTCAGGGGTTTTTCTGCTTTTGGGCGTCGTTTTTCGCCCTTCCAGTCTGCTAGCTTCCCACATTTGCTGGCGTGTTTTTGTGTATTAAGCGTCAGTCACAGCCCCTGCTGGCGGCCATTTTCGTCTGCCGGTTTCCCGGCGTGGCCACCAGGGCGGCGTTGCGGTTTGTTTACATGCGTCTGGGTGTGCGAGCGAGCGTCTCTGGTGAGTTTTCAAAATATTTGCAGGGTTTTTGTTCTCCTGTTGTCGTTTCTTTGTTTTTCTGGTGTTTTCTTGCTGTTGCCTGTTCCTCTGGGAACGTTTGGGTGTTGATTTTGGGTCTGAGCCTCTGGGTTTAGGCTCAGTGCCCCTGGCTGGTATGCTTGCTCCCACACCTTGCCCCTCGGTTTTCGGTCTGTTGGGACCGTTTTCCCAGGGCGTTCTGCTGGGGTCTGTGCTTTGCCTTTTAGTGGTGTTCTCCGCCGGCAAATGTGGTGGTTTGGGCTCCCCCTGGTTCGATTCTGGGTTCCTTTGGGTTCCTTGGTTTCGTTCTGGAGGTTTCTTCCTCTTGGGCCCCCTTCTGTGGGTTCAGGGGACTTTGTTTCCTCGTGTGACCCGGTTCTGCCTTTTGGGGTTCCGGGGTCTTCCTGGCTTGCAGACTGAGCTTTTTGGGTCTTGGCACATGTTGTGGTTGTGCTGGGGCTTTGTGGTTTTGCTGTCGAGGTGGGCCTTTTGATGCAGTTTTGTGCCTTCTTTGCCTGGCCGGCGTAGTGCTCTTTGCCACTAGTCGGCGGCTTGTGCTTTTACAATATGTGTCCTCACCTAGTTGTGCTTGTGGGGGTTGGGCTCTGGCTCCTTGGTCCTGCCTCTCAACCGTCCGTCAACAGGTGTATCGGTTCCTGTGCCTCTTGGGCTCTGTCATGTCTACATGTGACATTGTATGGGGGTCAGCCTCGTTACTTGTGTGAGGAGTCGCCACATTACTTCTTAGTGCTTTCCCGTTCCCGTTCTGTCACTCAAAAAAAAAAAAAAAAAAAAAAAAAAAAAAAAAAAAAAAACTAATTCTATCTGTGGCTCTTTTGGGTACTCAGTTTCCACCTGTGTCCCCTAGTGCGTGTGCCCCTTGTGTTACATATCCTGTCCTTCTCAACCCTGTCGATTCCCTTGGGTATCTTGTATGTGGTGATCAGGTCTCCCCTCACTTCCTCTTCCAGCGAAGTGTGGTTTCATTCCCGTAGTCTCTCCTCATGACTTCGGTAGTGTACTTTTTCTTTCTGAAGGGTTCTGTTCCCTTCTCTGTTGACTGGGCGCTGGGGGAGCAGCTTGCTCTGTTGCCTCTCGCTTGGTCCCGCTGTTGGTGGGCGCTTTGGGTTGTCTTCCGGCCTCTGCTGGCGTCGGAGGACGGCTTCTCCCCCTTGGGGGGGGTTCAGAGCTGGCGGGGTGGGCTTCTTCCCTGCGCTTCATTTCCTCTTCGTGGGTGCGTGGGGCGTGGTTGATCCGCCCCATCCTTCTGGGCTTCCCGTCTGCTCTTTGCAGTCATGAGCTTTTCCAGTCTGCAGTTCTTCTGGACTACTACCGTCTGCGCCCTGGATCCTCTGCCCTGCTCGGAGGACTGTTGTCTCCTGTTCGGATTCTGTTAGGGCCGGGTGCATGGATGGTGGACCTGGACCTCCAGGTCACTTCTTGGCACGTTCCTCTCCAGTTTTTCTGGGGCTAGCACGGTTGGTAATTACCTATGTGTACTTACCTAAGTGTAGTTACAGGATGAGTGCTACTCTCGTGGTGTCCCGTCTTCCCAGCACTCTTTGTCATATAATGCTTTGATTATAATTGTCATATTGTCATATAATGATTGTCATATGTCATAATGTCTTCATATGATTGTCATACAATGCTTTGGTGTTGGGGCTTCAGGTTTGCTGTTTTTATTGCATTCCCTATTTTGTGAAGGGCACTTTGTATACTCTTTGCATCTTTACCGGATCTTAGTGCCCTGTCTGCGTCTGAGATTCGGTGTCTGGCCTACCTCGACGGCTGGCTGGAGTGGGCTCCCAGTCAGTCCGCTTGTCTGCTCGCCAGGGGATGGTTCTTTCCAGATCGCTGGGTTTGGTTTCCTGGTGATCTGGAGGTTTTACCTTCTGTTTCCGTCCCGGGTTCGGACCTGGGCCTTGTTTCAGGCTCTTGGGCCCCTCATTGTCTTCCCTCCAGAAGTGTTACTGTGGCTGTGGTCCCGCCTTTGGCTGTTCAGGAGGGGGTCCCGGGTTGCTCAGCGGTTGCTTGGGCGGTTGTGCGGGAGTTTGCACTTCGGCGTGCTTGTCTGCCCGCGGAGTCGGGTTTGGCTCCGGCGTCGGTTGGTTCCTACGGAGACTCCACTTCCGCCTCTTGCATTCCTTGGGTTCCTCTGGGGATCTGGTGTTGGTGCTGCGTCACCAGCTTCCTCTTTGGGGTTTTCGGGGTTCCGTGCCTTGGCGGCTCCCCGAGCCTTCGCTCGATGTGTTCACGGACGGGTCGTCTCTCGGCTGGGGCTTTGTGACCAGTGCTCACCAGGTCGGCCGAGGTTGATGGAGTCTGTCTGTCCGTCGGGCTCACAGCCTGGTTCAGGTGTTCATGGCTGTCTGGTTTGCGCTTCGGAGGGTTTGGGTCACTAGGTACTCTACCGTTCAGCTCTGTTTGGACTGTTCTCTGGTGGTTCTTGCCGGAACCACAGGGGGTTTGGTTAACCGTGTGGTTCGTGTCCGGGGTGTGTCCTGCGTCCTGGTGGACAGCTGTCTCGGTTCATTCCTCTTCGTGGGTTGGCCGGTCGTCGCCGATTTGTTTTGTTGGCTCTGTTGGGCTTATGGACTCCTGGCCATGGACATCTTCGGGTCGGCGTGGTCTAGGCGTCGCCCGTTTTGTGGCGCCCTTCCCACCTGCGAGGACTTCACGGTGGAGGCTTTCGGCAGGCCTGGTCGAGGTGGGGGGTACCTGTACCTCTTCTCCCGGTCCAGCTGTTGCTTCGGGTTCTGGCTCAGTTGCAGCCCATTCCCACGAGAACAGTCCTTTTGGTTCCACTGTGGCCGGCCCGGCCTTCTTTTCAGACGCTGCTTGATAGGTGTCCGTACCCGGGGCGTTTTTCCTGAGGCTTCGCCTCTTTCAGCAGGCCGAATCGGTCCTGTCCGTGACTGGTTCGGCCTTCTCTTTGGCTCTTCGCGTCTGGTATTTTGACGCAGGTATCGCCATCTCTATGGTGTTCAGGTGGCTTTGTTGACGGTGTCCCACCTGCGAGCTTCGTCTTGGAGACTGTATGACGTTTATTACGTCTTCTCGCGTTTTGTTTCCCCTCCGGCCTGCTCATGAGTCGCCTGAGCCATCCTGGTCCTTGTTCAGGGTGCCTTCTTCTCTTCCCCTCAGTTTGTGGTAGCCCCTTCGGTTTCAGTTTCCTCCTCTTTGGTACGGGTGGTAGCTTTATTGGTGTGCAGCCTTTCTCTGTCCTGGCGACGGTCGAGACGGCTGCTTTCCGGAGGGGTTCTTGGGGTATTGGTACTTGTTAGGTTTGGCCGGGGGGTGCGTCCTGTGTTGTCCAGTTGTGCTTTTTGCTGTTGCCGGCGTACCGTGCCTGGGGATGCGCTGTGGTTGATCCGGTTCCTTCGTTCCCTGTTTTCAGGGCTCGGGTCTCCCGGGTCGTCCGCAGTGTTTTCCTTCTTACTGCGGTCTGTCTTTGCGCCCGTGCTGTTCAGACGTTTACAGCAATTGCTGCTGTGTTGGTGACGTCTCGGGCTCATTTCGGGCGCAGGGAATTGTGGGTCGCATAGGTTTTTGGCCGCCCATCCATGTGTGCGTCTGTTCTTGGGCGTTCTTGTTGTCTTGGGTCGCAGGTTTGCGACCGGTTGTCTTGGCTTTGCGTTGCAGAGTTTGTGGCGGCCGCCTCCCGGGTTAGCCCTTTCTTTTCCTTCTCTTTGGGTATGAAGCTCCAGGGAGCCGTAGGGGCTCCCCACAGAAAACCAGCGTTGAATGTAATGAAACGCCATTTTCTGGGTGAGCCCCGGAGGCTCCCTGGACACCCTCCCTCCCACCGGTCGGCGGTTTTTTCGCGTTGGTTGAGGCTTAGCTTCCGAACTGGAGCTTTGCAGCCGGCGCGGTAGGTCCGGGGCTCCCCCCTCCCCCTCCCGGGGTGGGGAGGGCTGCGCGGACGATCGGCGCGGCAGTAAAGTGTGATGTTTGCTTGTTTGCTTGTTTCCTTGGGATTGTAGGGAGTTTTCTACCTCTCTGTTCGGTTTTTGTTGTAGTTTCTTACCATGTGGGGTTTGTTTTGTTACGCCTACCTTTCTGGGTGCCTAACCCCGGTCGATGGCAGATAAGGAAAACCCCCAACCATGTGGGGTTTTCCAGGGCCATTGCTCCCTGAAACCTCTCTGAAGGGGCCAGGTTCTGGCGCTGGTCCCTGGTAGGTCTGAACTCCTTAGCTAATGTCCCGGTCTAACATAACACACATTAGCCCGATAAGCTCCAGGGAGCCTCCGGGGCTCACCCAGAAAATGGCGTTTCATTACATTCAACGCTGGTTTTTTGCGCGTTTTGACATCCAGCCTCAGAACTGAAGGGTGGATAGCCGGGTGGGGGTCTGGGGCTCCCCCTTCCCCCTCCCGGGGAGGGGGGAGCTGCGCTGACAGCGCCGCACCGACGTGTGACGTCATGCTCGTTTGCTCATTTCTGTTTGGGGAGTTCTATCCACTTGTTCGGCTTTTTGTAGCAATTTTCACCAGAATAGGGGTTTGTTTTGGGACGCTTACCTTTCTGGGTGCCTGACCCAGTCGATGGCAGACATAGAATGCTTCCAACCACACGGGGGTGTCTATAGGCCATTGCATCTCTTGCCTCTCTGAGGGGGCCAGGTTCTGGCTCGTGGTCCCCAGTAGGCCCAGAGAACTCCCCAGAGAATGATGTATTGGAGTATACACGCAAGATTTAAACGGCCCGCGGATACACAGGGTTCACCTCATCTTCATCAGGGCCCTTGTAAACAGACACCATTTAAAAAAAAAATCGTGGGCCAAATTCCCTGGTGTAAGGGCCTCAGTATTGAGTGAGCCAATAAGCCTGATGCACGCAGCATAAGCTCACAGCACTGCTGTTCAGCTTGTGACCACAGCATTGCCTAAAAATGCCATAAGATATATGTTCATGCTATTATTTTCCGATGATAGTATTACAGAAACACCCATGACTATGATAAAAATGACCAGGATTCAGATAATAGCAGGATTGTTATGATAATTAGCACCGTAGTGGGAGGAGTAATCTTGGTGGGGAGGGAGGTAGCATTGTCTGCTGACTCTGTGTGACCACCTTTTACTGTCTGGACTCACTATACCACCTTAGTTGTTCGCTATGGTGAACAAAACATGCAGATACTTATATTTAACATCTGTATATAAAAGCAAAAACAGTATGGTGGGAGGAGAATGGTGGCGAGTCAGGTGTGGTGAGGGAGGGAGGAAGTGGCATTACTGGCGGCCACTGCCACTGCCACTTAGCATACCAACTTAGTGGTTTGTTATGGTGAACACGAATGTAGATACTTATATATAACGTGTATATAGAGTGTAATAACAGCAAAAGGAGTGTGGGGGAGAAGCCATTTTGGTGATGGGTGTGGCAACATCTGCATAATTTGTCATGTTGGTAGGGGTGGCCACTATGCTCTTTGGGCATTATACCGGCTTAGTTGAACAGTTATGGTGAACAAAACATGTAGATACTTATATATAATGTGTGTATATAGGGTAATAACACCACAAACAGTATTGTTGGGAGTGAAATTTTAGTGCGTCTGACCTTGAATGTGTGAGGGAGGCAGCCGCCAGCTGACTGTGTGTAGCGACGTTTCTTAGTGTCTGAACTAACTATATCAACTTAGTTGTACAGTTGTGGTGAACAAAACATGTAGATACTTACATATAACGTCTGTATATAGTGAATAAAAGGAAAAACAGTATTGTGGGAGGAGAATGTGGGTGAGGGAGGTGTTGAGGGAGTGAGTGGCAGTGAGTGGCTGGCTGGTGTGGAGGTCACTCCTCGTTACTTTTTGACTCATAATACCAACTTAGTGGTTCATTATGGTGAACAAAACACGCAGATACTTATATATAACCTTTGTATATAGTGTAATAACCGACAAAGTATTTGTTCACTGTTTGATGAACATAATTGAATCAACAATATGCACACCATAATTTTGAGTACAGCGATGATTCACTCATTTTATTATATAAATATATCACACTACACACTATTGAATAATATTACAGCAAAAAACTACAAAAAATCAATCAGAGACACTTAAATAATTAGGTAATTATCTCTTTGTTGCCACTCCTGCCTGACAGCTGAGGAGGAACAGACCGCCTGGGACGCACACTGAATCTGCGCCTGTTTATGTGGGGGAGCTCCTACGGCTCCCTGGAGTTTATCGGGCAAATGTATGTTATATTAGACCGAGACATTAGCTAAGGAGTTCAGACCTACCAGGGACCAGTGCCAGAACCTGGCCCCTTCAGAGAGGCTTCAAGGAGCAGTGGCCCTGGAAAACCCCCTTATGGTTGGGGTTTTCCTTATCTGCCATCGACCGGGGTTAGGCACCCAGAAAGGTAGGAATAACAAAACAAACCCCACATGATAAAAAACTAAAACAGAAAACCAAACTGAGAGGTAGAAACTCCCTACAATCCCAAGGAAACAAGCAAACATCACACTTTACTGCCGTGCCGATCGTCCATGCAGCCCTCCCCGCCTGGAGAGGGGGATTGGGGAGCCCCGGACTTTACCACGCCGGCTGCCTAGGATCAGTTCGTAAGCTAATGTCAACCGGGACAGACGCTTCTCTGGCCTCAGTTTGCTAGGCGGTGTTTGCCTTTCGTGGCATTCACTGCCGTGTGTTGTGTTGTGCGGTGGCCAGGTGTTCGTCATCAATACCAGGGCTGCATGCACTTAGGGGCTTCCTTCCTTACGTGCCCTGTGAGTACTGCCCCTGTGTGACAGGGTTATCTTCCCTGGGGCGTTTGGGAACCATTTCCGTAGAGGTTCTTGCTGCTCGGCATTTGCCTCACACTCTGGGCCCTAACCAGCACATTACCAGCCTTGGGTAAGGACTGGTAATGTGCTGGTTAGTGCGTCAAGGTGTTGCACGCCCTGCCACCTAAGCGGCGACCGGTTACTGTTGTCATTGGGAACGGTGTACTTTTGCTGGGTTTTTCTTTTGTTTTTATTTTTAGACTGCTTGATAGGTGTCCGAACCCGGGGCAGTTTTCCCGCGGCTCCGCCTCTTTTGGTAGGTCGGACGTGTCCTGTACATGACTGGTTGGGTCTTCTCCTCGGCTCTTTGCGTCTGGTATTTTGACGCGGGTGTATCACCATCTCTATGGATATCAGGTGGCCTTGTTGATGGTGTCCCACCTGCGAGCTTCGTCTCAGCGACAGTGTGACGTTCCTGGTGTTTCTATTCACCAATTTTTGCTCTTCGTAGGTTGTTTTCTCTTTCGCATCGGGTTGTTTTGCCCTTTCTTGGGTTTGCAGGACTACAGTCCTTGATGTTTCTTACTGTCGCCTCGTATCGTGTGGCGCTGGCGGAACCGCTCCGGCTTGTGTTCGGGGTGGACGTCACTGTGGGGGTTTTCTATTTTGCTTTCCTGACTGCAATGCGTACGTCGCCAATGTACATGTGGCAGGCGTTTCACGAAGCTGTAGGAATCAGCAGAGAAAATACGAGAGCAAACGTACAGGGCCTGGGAGCAAGGTCGAGCTAGAGTCCTTGAAGGTCTCTTCTCAGACTAGCCTCACCTGGTCCTGGTCCATGTTGATTGTTGGAATCTCCTCAAGGATTCAACACTTTAAGGGACTCCTAGGATCCTCATCACATATATAGGTTAGTGAATTAGGCAACTCGGTGTTGGAGACACCTGGAGCTGAAGGCTTGATTAAATAATTGGCAGTACTGTATTCAGAAGTGGTTCATGGAAACACCGCATAAAGCTTAACAGTAGTTTATTTACTAACTTAACCACTAATACAAAGGGTGCTTGATTTACTTTAGATTGGTGTCAGAAAGGCTATGGTTGCATTAGCAAGACTCTTGACGTCTGGCTAGTCGTCTCAGATCCACTTGTGGAGTAACACCTAACTTAACACAATTGACAGCTAATCATTAACACGGCAACCTAACTGCCGGTATGCAAAAGGATCACAAGAGTTCCGACCAGATACTCGGGTAATGATGATATGCAATAAATCACAAATACACTGTCAATGGGACAGGCAATAACATGCACAATACTAATATCACACAGTACTAAATGTGTAATTACCTAAGTGTAGTTACAGGATGAGAGCTATGCTCATGGTGTCCCGTCTTCCCAGCACTCTTTGTCATATAACGCTTTGAAACTACTGACGGTGTTGGCCTCCATCACCTTCTCACCTAACTTGTTCCAACCGTCTACCACTCTGTTTGCAAAAGTGAATTTTCTTATATTTCTTCGGCATCTGTGTTTAGCTAGTTTAAATCTATGACTTCTTGTTCTTAAAGTTCCAGGTCTCAGGAAATCTTCCTTATCGATTTTATCAATTCCTGTTACTATTTTGTATGTAGTGATCATATCACCTCTTTTTCTTCTGTCTTCTAGTTTAGGCATATTTAATGCCTCTAACCTCTCCTCGTAGCTCTTGCCCTTCTGTTCTGGGAGCCACTTAGTAGCATGTCGTTGCACCTTTTCCAGTTTGTTGATGTGCTTCTTAACACTTTCGCATTCCCTGGGAGTAGGCTGACCTTGACCCCCAAGTGAGCCGTTCGTGTGGGCCTACTGCGCGTCAGCACTAAAATGTTTATAATCTTTTCGGGCTGCTGAGCTTAATTTTAGCGGTATGTATTTAAATTTGGTATCATTGTGTTCGCGAGAGAATGCTCTAGAGGAATATATACATAAATTGTCACCAAATCCGACATGAGAACCACACCAAATAAGAAACTGTGGCGTTCGTTAGCCGTGAGCGTCAAACCGCGCATCAATGTTTACGAAGTTTTTATGTTTCCCAACCCCATAATTGTTATTCATGGTTTATTTTGGTATCATTCTGACCGCAATAAAATTCCCTACACGGACATATGAATATAAACAATAAATAATGGTGTCGGCCCACCAGCAGGAATGTGGGAAGTTGGCGTAGGGTTACCCGCTCCAGCGTGCCCAGCTGCACATGCGCTCAACCACAACTGAAAAGTTTATACTCTCCTCATGTTTGTGATCCTCATTTTCGATGTATGTGATTTATTTTGGTATCACTGTGTAGCTAATGAAATGTTCTATAAGAACATATGCATAACATTTCACCAAAGCTAACATTACGCCACCACCAACTAAAGAACTGCGTCCTTTGTTTGGCGTTCACGCTAAACTCAGCTAAACTCTCCCCATATGTTTCTACTCTGTTTGTGTTTATCAAGTCAAAACTTGTTGCATATGGTTTTGTTTGGTATCACTGTGATCGCAATAAAATTGCCTACACAGACATATCCATAAAAGTGGGTTACATGGGCGCGCCTCACCCCCAAACACCCCCAAACACGTCGATGCCTCACCCGCCCAAACACCCATTTCCACACCCGCTACACCCAATACACCCGCCAAACAAAAACGTTTGGCGGGTGTCTTGGACTGACTGACCATGCTCGAATGTCTTGGACTGACATTCGAGCATGGGTTTTTTGACGGTCGAACAGGGTCCTGGGTGCGCGTTAACTAGTTAATGTTCCTGGGCCTAGTCGGGCCTGTGTCGCTTTGGGTTGGTGGTTGCAGCCAGTTGTCTCAACTTCACGTTGAGGGACGAGCAATAACTGCCTCACGGGTAAGTCCCTCTTGTTTTCATCTTTTGGTAAGTAGCTCCAGGGAGCCATAGGGGCTCCTCCCCCCCCCCCCCCCAAGAAAACCAGTGTTGAATGTAATGAAACACAATTTTCTGAGTGAGACCTGGAGACTTCCCGGCAACACTCCCTCTGGTTAGCCGTTTTTCGGGTGTTTTTGATATCCAGGCTCAGAATTGGGGGTTTTGGGTAGCTGGCATGAGGGGTCCCCATTCCCCCCTCCCTGGGAGGGAAGGATCTGTGCAGATGGTGACGTGGTGACATAATGCTCATTTGCTCGTTTTTGTTTGGGGAGTTCTGTCCACTAGTTCGGTTTTTAGTAGCAATTTCTTAACCAGAATAGGGGTTTGTTTTGGTATGCTTACCTTTCTAGGTGTCTGCCCGGTCGATAGCAGACATAGAATGCTTCCAACCACACGAGGGGTTTCTATAGGCCATTGCTTCTCATGCCTCTCTGAGGGGCTAGGTTCTGGCTCGTGGTCCTTGGTAGGACTAAAAAGTTCATTCACACGGACTGATGCCAAAGTCTAATATAGCAATATCAGCCTGGATTCTCACCCAGAAAATGACATTCATTACATTCAACACAGTGTTTTCCTGGTGTGATAGATTTGGGGGGGGAGGGGAGAGAAATTTCACCTTCTCTCTGCCCCTCTGTGAGGGAAAGGGGAGGCAGGTTCTGATTCTGGTCGCCAGTTGGCCAACCAGAATCCCACAGATGATGTGACATAGTAGTTGGTATCCTTCTGGGAGTCACCAGGGCTCATCCAGAAAGAGGCATTTCATTACATTCAATGATTTTTTTTTTCTCATACAGATGAGGGAGGTGGATTTGTAAGTGCTGGGTAGTTTCAACTGTTTCTGTCAAATGGATATCATTATGTTGTGTTATCTTTGATCTTGCATCTAAGACTAGAAATATTGTGTGCCTCAGAAAAGCTTTGCTTTAAATGAATTTGTAAACTTCCATTTGTCATTTTTTTTTTTGTTTAATTGCAGACAGTGGCCTTTTAGAAGCTACAACAGGTGCCATGAGAGCAATAATGGATCGCTTGAGCCAAGACAAATGTGAAAAATTAGCTGCTATAACACAAGAAGATCTGAAGGTATTTAATTTTATCACTCTCTGTTATGTACTCAATTGTGTAATACTTTTCTAGGACATAGATTATAAACAGGACTCAGTATATCTTGACCAGATATCTCTCAAACTGGACCATTATTTTCTTTGAGGAGCCCTGTCGGCTCCCTGATGGTATCAGAACTGATATGGGCAACATTAGTTTGGGGTCATCAGTCACAGGAGTTCTTTTGCCGACTGAGAACCATGAGCCAGAATCTGGAATCATTGCTGGGAGCAATGGCCTCTGAACACTTTACAGTTAAAGTATGTCATAATTGCCATCGACCAGGGAAGGCGTCCAGAAAGATAGGCGTAACAAATCAGACCATTATCTAGTGAAAATTGCAACCTACGTCCGAAAAGAGCAAAATAACTCCCCTAGAAAGAAAACAGACAAGAAACACTTCATCCAACTAGCTCTCATGCTCGTTAGCACTACCCCCTCCCCCTGATGTGCTGGTGGAAACCTATGGCCTCACGTTCCTGTTCTGGATTTTTGTCCTGTGTGGCTGTTCCAGCTGTGTGGGGTGTGGTGGCCAGGTGTCTTAGAGTACAGGGGGCTGCATGCACCTAGGACGACGTTCCCAAGGTGCTCTGTAAGTACTGCCCTTACGTGTCAGGGTTATCTTCCCTGGGGTGTTTGGGACTCGTTTCCCATTTGAAGACTTTGTCTTTTGTCCTTGTCTTCACCCTTGGGGTATGTCGGGGATCTGGGGTTTTCCGTCTTGCCCGGATAGGGGAGTGTTATTGGCTGGATGGGGTGCACTGTGGCTGACACAGCCAGCTTTAGTTTAATGCGGTGGCCGATGGTTTACTCTGACTGTCAGTTTGTTTGTTGTGTGTACGGGGTTTAGGTTTTTCTTCTCTGGCAATTTTGTCTTTTGTGGAAGGAGGAAGTCTGCCTAGCTTCTTTTTAGGCTAGCCTAGGTTGTGTTGGGGGCCCTCCTCTGTTGCCCCTAGGTTTCACAGCTGCTACCAGTGGTCAGTTTGCCTGCTATCTGAAAGGATTCTACCGGCTTAGATGGCCCCGGGGCCTGGGCTTCCCATACAACTGATTTATCCTAGGTGCCCTGGAAAACCCCTGTGGGCTCGGTGGTACCATGGATACTTCTTCCGAGTCCATTCTCGCCTTGTGCGAGGTTGAAGGTTGTTAATAGCCCCTGCCTCGGGGAGATGATCATCTGTACTGCCTCCATCATGGTGCTTGTTGGGTTGGGGACACCTACGACTCGTAGTCTTGCGGGACTTTTTTCCTGCTTGTACTTCAGTTTACTCATTCCTTGTCTGTTGATCTCGGGGATCAGGCAGTGGCTGCTTTGCATGCTCGATTCTCCTTATTGCAATGGGCCAGGTTGGTTGCACGGTTGGAGGCCCCGGAGCTACCAAGCTTGGGTTTTAGGGACCAGGATTTGGGGGTGTTGGTTGCTTCGACCTTGGTTCTGTCTGCATCCCCGCTTCCTTCCCAGGAGGACTTAGTTTGCCCTGCTCTTCTTCCCCTACTTCCAGCTCCCAAACATCTGAGGGTTTTGGAAGCAGGGGCGGGATTTCGCATGGGATGAGGCTCGGGTGGCTTCTGGGGCTGCCTCTTCTGATTCAGGCGCAGAGGTGGTTGCCTGATTTTCCCGCTGAGGCTTCAGGGTCAACCCAGCAGACTTCCTTCTTGGAAGCTTTTTTCCTGGACTCTGCCTTTTCTTCAGGGGTGGTGGGCGTGGCTGAAGTTTCTGCCCCTGGGTCTGTGTTGGGGGATTCCCAGAGCTCGTGGGAGTCCGCTTAGAGCGTTTCGGCTCCTTTTGAGCCTGCTTGGGCCCTTTTGCCTTCTGGGCAGGGGTTATTGCTGCAGGGCAGGGGGTTTCTGTACCCTCCTTCTCTTTATAACTTTGAGTTAGGTGCAGCTTCCCTCGGGTTCGTTTCCGGGTGCCCTTGGGTTCCTCTGATTTATCCTGCCGGAGGTTTCCTTCCTATCGGATTTGCCCTAGGAAGGTTCGGGTGGCCCTTGGTGTGTTTCTCCAGCGAGACCTGGTTTGCGCCTCTGTGATGGATCCGGCTTCGTTTAACCCTTAAGCTGCTAAGGGGTCCTGAGAAGATTTACACCCCTGTGCACAAGAAAAAAAAATTCTAAAAAATTATTTCGTCTTCTAAAAATGTTAATTTGTGTTCCCTGAGCACGGGAAAAATAAAAAATAAATCGTAGGTGACATATTTTGGGCGCAATAGACCGAGGAAGTCTGGCAAAAAGTGGGCGTTGACAGAGCGGCCGTCAGAGTCGGTCATCCGCGCTAACAGGTGGGAGTTGCCACAAAGATATTATCACCTAATTATTTCAATGTCTCTGATTGATTTCTTCTTAGTTTTTTTGCATTAATATTATTCAATAGTGTGTATTGTGATATATTTATATAATAAAAGTGGTGAATGATCGCTATACTCAAAAGTATGGTGTGCATATTAGTGATTCAATTATTATGTTCATAAAACAATAAACAAATAGTTTTGCTGTTATTACACTCTATACACATGTTATATATAAGTATCTGCATGTTTTGTTCACCATAACGAACCACTAAGTTGGTACTGAGAGTCGAAAAGCAACGAGGTGTGACCGCCACACACCAGCCAGCCAATCGTTGCCACTCCCTCGCCCACTTTCTCCTCCCACCATCCTGTTTTATATTTTATTCACAATATACAGATGTTATATATAGGTATCTACACGTTTTGTTCACCACAACTGTACAACTAAGCTGATATAGTTAGTTCAGGCACTAAGAGTTGTCGCTACACACACACAGTCAGCTGGCGGCTGCCTCCCACACTCATTCAAGTTCACACCTCGATGTTACTAAAATTTCTCAACCTGTCCTCTTAAAAAGAACGTCGCTTTTGGCCGTTTACACGTATGGCCGAATATGGACGTAATTTGAAAATGAAAAAAAAAGGAAAATAAATTTGGGATTTTTTTTTCAACAACAGTAAGTTAAGGGTCCTCTGATAGGTTAGGTGGGCAGGAAATTCTCATAAAGTTTCAAAACGGTATGAAAAACGTTAATGGAAAGTTTCCTTTTCTAAGCTTCCCGAGTAAGCCGGATGACTCAAACAGAAAACAGAACAGTACGTCACTTTTGTGAGTCAATTTCATTTCAAATTACGTCCAAATTTGGCCATAGCGCGCATACGAGCCAAAAGTAACGTTATTTTTAAGAGGATGGGTTGAATTTCTCCCCCAACAATACTGTTTGCAGTGCTATTACACTATATATAGACGTTATATGTAAGTATGTACAGTATATGTTTTGTTCACCACAACTGTACAGCTAGCTGATATAGTTAGTTCAGGCACTAAAAGTCGTCGCTACACACACAGTCAGCTGTCGGCTCCCTCACTCATTCAAGGTCACACGCACTAAACTTTTTCCCCCAACAATACTGTTTGCAGTGTTATTACACTATATACACATATTATATATAAGTATCTACATGTTGTATGCACCGTAACTGTACATCTTAGCTTGTAGGGTGCCCAAAGAGCATAGTGGCCACCCTCTACACAGCTAGACAAGTCATGCAGACGACACCACCTCCGTCACCCAAATGGCTCCTCCCAGCATAATCCTTTTGCTGTTATTACACTAATACACACATTATATATAAGTATCAACATTTGTGTTCACCATAGAGAACCACTGAGCTGGTATGGTGACTGTAGACAATAACAGGTGGCCACACAGTCAGTAAAGATGCAATCTCCCTCCGTCCCTCAGCATCACTCCTCCCACAGTGCTAATTATTACAACAATCCTGCTATTATCACAACCCTGGTTATTTTTATCACAGTAAGGGGTCATCTGTAATATTGTCATCGCTAAATAAAAGCAGTTATATATTTATTTTGACATTTTTCGGCGATGCTGTGGTCACAAGCTGAACAGCAATGCTGTTCGCTCATGCTGCATGCACCAGCCTTGGTTGCTCCAACAGTACTATGGCTCTCACACCTGAGAATATTGCCCACGATTTAAAAAAAAAAATGGCATCTGTTTACAAGAGCCCTGAGGAAGCTAATGTGAACCCCATGTAGCCGCGGGCCTATTTGAATCATGCCTGGCACCCTATGGCATATATATATGCCATGCGCACCATGGGACAAGTTACTCATTGCATATATATATGCCATTCGCAGTTTAAGGGTTAAGTTTGATTCTTCTTCCCCGTATTGGGTGCGTTTTGAGGTTTTTGAATCTTCCTGGCTGGCTCCCAGAGAGTCTTCTTTCTGAGAGCTTGTCATGGCTTTTGTTGTATCCGCTTGCTTAAGTGGCGGGAGATGTCTTCGGTGTTGCAGGTATTCTTGGGGGGGGGGTCACTTGAGTTTCTCAATGAGTGCCTCTTTGCCTTTGCGCTTTTTCGTGATGTGGGTCTGGTGCAGTTGCATGCACAGGTTCCCACTCTTTCGGCTGCTTTGGTGGCTGATGACCTTCGGACTTGCGATCATTTGGCCTCAGTCTTGTGGTTCTCTGGGGGTAGCCCTTTCGGCTCCCCGGAGCTATCCAACCTGATACGGATATTACTAAACTTTGGCATCAGTCAGTGTGAATGGAGTTCTTAGGCCTACCAGGGACCATGAGCCAGAACCTGGCCTCCTCACAGAGGCACGAGGAGCAATGACCTATAAAATTGCACATGTGATTTGGAGCATTCTATGTCTGCCATCAACCAGGTCAGACACCCAGAAAGGTAAGCTTCCCAAAACAAACTCCTATTCTAGCTGAAGCTACTACTGAAAGTCAAACGAGTGGACAGAACTTCCCAAAGAAAAACAAGCAAATTAGCATGACGTCACCACGTGCCGCACTGCCGTCTGCACAGCTTCCCCCTCCCTTGGAGGGAGATGGGGGAGCCAGACCCCTTATCCCAGCTACCCACACCTTCAGTTCTTGGCTGATGTGACGAGGTGTTGGTCGTGTGACTCCAGCTCCTGATTCTTGCCTCAGTGCTGTGCCTTGTGCTTTGTGCTGTCTTTAGAGGTGGTGCGTGAACTGGAAGTCATCTTTACAGGTACTCGGGCTACATGCGCTTAGGGTTCCTTTCCCCTAAGTGTCCTGTAAGTACCGGGCTTGGGGCCATCCTCAGCAAGTCACCTTGGGTCTATCTCTGCTGGGTGTTTTGCTGCTCGGTGATAGACTGCCCTGAGCATGCTGGGGAGTTTCTTCCTCCCTTGTTTACCTTGGGGTAAGAGGTAGTTTGCACTGGTAGGGGCATGGGGTACTGCACAGCTTGTTTTCACCTATTACTGTGACCTACTCTGTTCTACCTGGGTATGCTGTCCTCTTGTGGGGTTTTTCTTTTGTTTTTGTTTCCTGCCTGGTGGGGGGTCTGATTTTGTTTGCCCTCCTGTATAAATATCTGTTCTGGTACTGTTTTGAGATATTTGTCTTTTCTTGGTGGTATCCTCCTGCTAGGCCCCCGTAAGTGGACACATTCTGGGGGTTCAGCTTCTAGCAGTTTGTTTGGTAGTTTTAGGCGCCGTTTTGGTTACCCTGTATGGACTTACCCTTAGCGATACCAATCTAAGGGCCCTAGAAAACCCAGCGGGGGCGCAGTGGGTCTGATGGATGTGACTCCTGGGTCCTCTCTTTCTTTGTGCAAGTTTGAGGGTTGCTCTGCTCCCTTGTCTCAGGGTAACTCTCATCGGTTTTGCCTCCGTCATGCTGCCTGTTGGGTTGGTGACACCTTCGACCCCAAGTCCTGCGAGTTTTGTAGCTTGTTCGTGACTCAATTCACCGAGTCCACTGATGACTCTATTCAGGTGCAGGCAGCTCAAGCGTTGCATAGTAGGTTTAGGTTGTTACAATGTGCTAGGTTCCTTGCTAACCCGGACGCCCCGAGGCTGCCCCGTTTTGGTTATAGGGACCCGGACTTGGTGTTGGTCGTTTTGGCCTTGGTTCTGTCCGTGCCCCCTCGTCCTTCCTCTGCTGTGGTTCATCCTGGTCCAGTGCTTCCGGTTCTGAAGCATCTGAGGGTTTCGGGGTTAGGGCTGGGTTTAGCTGGTTTTGAGGCTCGGTCAGTCTTGGGGATGCCCCTTCTGGCGTAACGACGGAGGCATTCGAGTCGGTTTCTCCGGCCGTGGCTTCAGGGGTCTCACCAGGGGGGGCACCTTCTCTTTCTGCCTTTTCGGCTGCCCCAGCTTTTTCTTTTGAGGCCAGGGTTTTGGAGGATGATTCGGACCTCGGGGCATGGAGTGGAGGTCCCCGGGGCAGGGGAGGGGTTGACTTGGGGGCCTTGGGCCCTGTTAGACCCTGCCTGGGTCTTTCTACCTTCTGAGCGGGGCTTCCTGTTGCAAGGAGTGGGGCTTTTCTTTTTACCCCCTCTGCGTATGAGTTGAATTTGGCGTCAGCCCGTCCCTGGGTTCGGTTCCGTGTCCCTTCGAGTCCATTGGTTCTGTCCTTCCGGAGGTTTTCGGCTTCCCGCATCACACCTTCCAAGGTATGGGAGGCCATTCGCAGCTTACCTCTTGCACGACCTGTGTTATGCCTCTATTATGAATCCGTCCTATTTCATTTTTGGGTCATTGTCTCAACTGGGTTCGTTATGAGGTTCCGGAGTCGCCCTGGCTTGTGGACTGCCCTGTGTTTTCATTGGACGCTTAGCATACTTTCTGTCATACCCATATGCTTGAGTGGCGCAAGGCGCTGACGGTGGTCCAGGTTTACTTGGGGTAAACGTTGCCTTTTTGTCCTTTGCTGTTTATGGAGTGTATGGTTGGGCAGTTTCTGCAGGCAGCCTTTTCTAGTTGTCGACCGATGTCAGACTGGCTGGTTCTCCAGGGGTCGCAGGGGGGTTTCCTACCAGAGAGCTCATGCCAGGGCTCGGGATTTCACTCGTCGTGGTAGGCCACAGGTGCCAGTTTCGGAGCCGTCTTCGTCTAGTCGGCGCACTGATTGCTCTGTGTGAAGGTTGGGTTTTCGCAAAGGGCGTTGGCCCTTTTGTGGTTCGTCCCACTGACAGGGCAATGGAAGAGGGGGGTGGGGGGCTCGCTCTGTTCGCTCATGCCTGGGGCAGGCCTCTTCTTCTGCGCTCTGTCAGGTCATCTTGGAGTGGATGCACTTGGGCATGGTCGAAACACCGATGTCCCTCAGGTGGGTTTCCTGTCTGTTTCCAGTCCTGAAATTGGACTGTGCAGACCTGCGGTTCAATCTGGACGTGTCCCATCTGAACCCCTGGGTCTATTGTCCCTCCTTTCGGATGACTACTCTGTCCCAGGTCTGTCTTTCGTTAGAGCCGGGCACTTGGATTGTATCCCTGGACCTCCGGGATGCGTATTAGAAGTCCCGATTCATCTGGAGTTCAGGACCTGGCTCTGTTTTGTTGTAGGGCATCTCGATTACCGCTTTCGTTGTCTCTCGTCCAGGTTGAACCTGGCACCCCGTGTGTTCACACGCCTTACCTGGGTTATGGTGACCCGTCTGCGAGCGAGGACCGAACACCTCCTAGGGTAAGTCCCTCTTGTTTTGTCTTTGGGTAAGTAGCTTCGGGGAGCAGAAGGGGCTCCCCCCAGAAAACCATAATGGATCCTTCTTTCTTCGTGTTGGAATCATCTTTTCCTTACTGGGTTCGTTATGAGGTTCCGGAGTCGTCCTGGCTTGCAGACTGCCACTTTTTCTTGTTGGAGGCTTGGCATACGTTCTTTCAGTCCCCTCACGCTTGAGTGACACGAGACTCATACCAGGTTCAGGTCCAGGTTTTCCTTGGGGGTGAATCTGAGCATCTCGATGCGTGCTCGTTCGCCCCTGCCCTTCCTCGGGATGTTGGCATTGTGCAGCTTCACAATGCAGGTTCCCACCCTCTCGTCTGCACTGGTTGCTGAGGATTTGTGCCCCAGTGGCCTGTTGGTGTTGGTTTTGCGGTTCTTTTCCCTTCTTGAGCTGTCCTCAGACTGGCTTGAGGAGGATGTGGCAGTGCTTGGGGGTGATCCTGGGTCAGGTGTATTAGTCTCGGCGGTGCGTGTGTCATCTGCCCTTTTCAAACCTGTTCGCATTGATCCTGCTGGATGCAGTGTCGCTGTTTGTTACTTCCCTTCTCACGTGTCAACAGGCGGTGCTTGCTACCTCTGTGGAATCTGCTTGTGCCCTGGCTCTTAGGTTTTCTTTGCTTTTTTATCCTTTGCTGTTTGCAGAGTCTGCAGTGGTGCAGTATCTGCAGGCAGCTTCTTCCAGTTGTCATCCCATGTCGGACTTATTGGTTCTCCAGGGGGCTCGTGGAGGGGTCTTCCAGGAAGGGTTGTGCCATGGCTCGAGGTTCCTCTAATCGTGGTAGGCCAGTGGTGCCAGTTTCGATGCCGGCGCAGCCTTTGGAACCGTCTTCGTCTGGTCAGCGTGGTGATCGCTCTGTTCGGAGGTCGGGTTCACTTAAGGACCGTCGGACCTTTAGCAGTTCATCCCATTGATGGTGGAGAGGGGGGGGGGGGGGGCGGAGGCTCACTCTGCTCACGCCTGGTCCTATGATTTGTGAGCCTTTCTGGTTGTTTTGAGCGACCTATGGTGGCATTGGGTAGCCCTTCCTCATTCAGGGGAATTTGGGGTTGGCAGGGTAGGCCTCTTTCCCTGCGCTCAGCTGAGTCATCTCGGAGTGGGTTTGCTTGGGTGTGGTCGAAACGACCTCGTCCCTCAGGTGGGTTTCACACCTGTTTTCGGTTTTGAAACTGGACTGCGCGGATATCCGGTTTATTCTGAACTTGTTCTGTCTGAGCCCGTGGGTTTATCGCCCCCCCTTTTCGAATGACTATTCTGTCCCAGGTTTGTCTTCTTCTGGAGCCGGTCGCTTGGATGGTGTCCCTGGACCACAAGGACGCGCATTGGCACGTCCCAATTCATCCGGGATTCAGGGACTGGCTCGGTTTTTTATGTGGGGCATCAGGGTTACCACTTTCATTGCCTACCATTTAGCTTGAATCTGACACCTCGGGTGTTCACACTTTTTTTTTTTTCTGGGTCGTTGTGGCTTGTTTGCTTCTTTATTAGGGATTCGGGTTCTGGCCTACCTCAATGACTGGCTGGTGTGGGCTCCCAGTCAGTCTGCTTGTCTGCTCGCCAGGGATTTGATTCTTTCCCAGCTCACTGGGTTCGGGTTCCTGGTGAACTGGAGGAAGTTCCATCTGGTTCCCTCTCAGGTTCGGTCTTGGCTGGGTCTTGTGTGGGACCGCTTCCTTGTCTCTCTCTCTCCAGAGTCTCTAACTTCGGATACAGTCCCGCCTTCGCCTGTTTCCGGATTTGTGCGGGAGCCTGAACTTTGCCGTGCTGGTCTACCTGCCGGGTCGGGTTTGGTTTCGTCGCTGTTCTTGTTTCTTCGGGGACATCCTTTCCACCTCTCTCGCAATTGCTGGGTTCAGCCTCAGGGTGCCTTGTATCGGCTGCTGTGTCGCCGGCTTCCCCTTCGGGTTTTTCAGGGTTCAGTGCCTTGGCGCCTACCCGAGCCCTCACTCAATGTGTTCACGGACGCGTCGTCTCTTGGCTGGCTCTTTGTGACCAGCGCTCACCAGGCTGGCCAGGAGTGGTGAGGTCCGTTTTTCTGTCGGGTCCACAGCACGATGCAAGAGTTTGCAGCTGTGTAGATGTTGCTTTGGAGGGTTTGGGGCATTTGCAGATTGACGATCCGGCTCCATTCGGACTGCTCCCCAGTGGTTTATTGCCTGAACTGAACGGGTTCGATGCAGTCCTTGGCTCTTTGGGGCTGGTCTCTTTGGGTGACTCATTTGCCGAGTTCTCTGGGTTTGGCTCTCCTGTCCGGTCACGTTTGGGGGGGTGTCCAGCGTCCTGGCGGATGGCCTGTCTAGGTCCGTGCCCCTTTCCACGGAATGGACGGTTGACACTGACTCATTCATTTGGCACTGCTGGACGTTTGGGCTCCTGGAGGTGGACTTCTTCATGTTGGCATGGTCGAGGCCTCTCGTTGTGTGTGGCGCCCTTCCCCGACTGCGAGATCGTCGGGGTCGATGCCTTGTGGCAGGACTGGTCGAGGTGGGGTTACCTGTACCTCTTTTTCCCCGTTTCAGCTTTTGCTCCAGGTCCTAGCTCGCTTGGAGACTTACCAAGGGAGAGTAGTCCTCGTGACTCCTTGGTGGCTGGCCCATCCTTGGTTTCAGACGCTGCTTGTTCGGTGTCCATACCCGAGGGTCTTCCTGTGTCTCTGCCTTTTTCAGCAGATCGGTCCAGTCCTGTTATGTGGCTGGTTCGATCTTCTCCTTGAGTCTTCACGTCTGGTCTTTCTGACTAGTCTATCACCATTTGTATGGTAAGCAGGTAGCTTCATTGATGGTGTCCCACCACCATCAATGAAGTGCTTCGTCTCGGCAGCTGTATGAAGTTTCCTGGCGGTCCTTCCATTATTTCTTGTCCCTTTGTAGGTTTATTTCTGTCTCTGATAAGGTTGTCTTGTTCTTTCTTTCTTTTGTGGTTGTTCCAGGACCATCATCTTATTTTTTATTTTTTATTTTTATTTATATGTACACGAGTTGTTACATTCTTGTACAGCTACTAGCACGCGTAGCATTTCGGGCAAGTCCTTAATCCTATTACCTGGAATATGACCCCTTGCGAAGAATTGTTTTTACAACCAAGTACAGTACCCATTTTACTGTTGAGTTAAACAGAGGCTATACTTAAGGATTTGCGCCCAGTAAATCCTCCCCTGCCAAGATACGAACCCAGTACAAAGTGCTTGTGGAACGCCACCCGAGCGTCTTACCACTACGCCACGGAGACTGCAAAGCCTCCTTATGCCTTCTTACCATACAAATATTTAGGGATATTTCAGTGATACAGGAACTAAACAGAGTCAGATCACTTATAAAGTGTGCCTCAACATATTAACCCTTAAAGTGCGCATCACTTCATATGAAGTGTAAATCGTTTTACCAGTCAACTGCGCTTCACTTCATATGAAGTGTATGGGTACCGCGCACGATTTGAATGGCCCGCGGTGTAGCTGGGGGTCCCATACGCTGCCCAGGGGCTCTAGTAAACAGCGGCCATTTTGAAAAAAAATCCAGCTCACGATCCGATGGCATGGGAGGCCTCAGTTTAGCGAGAGTCACCATGGCGAGCGCACGGTCAAACGCCTCACGGGCACGCACCACTCAGTCCCTCACCCCAGAGCAAATAGCCCACGAATTATTCTCTGAAGGTGAAGAAAGTGTGTTTGACGATTCAGACAACGATGAGGATTATACACAGTTGTCGGGTGATAGCAGCAGCAGCAGTGAAAGTGAGAATGACCGCCATGCCATGGCGAGGCCTATACGCTCTCCCATGCCTCCTCGCCCATTTTCTACCCCAATTCTACCACGACCTCACAGTTCCTGTGGATATTTTCTGTTTGAGGGTGACGAGTCAGAGGGAGGTGACTCCTTTTCTGGGTTTAGTGACTCAGATCAAAGTTTTATTGGGCCTGTGGCTGGTACCAGTGGTGTAACAGGGCGAGAAATTGTCATCATCATAAACCCACTGTTGCAGCATGCTGGTACTCCACGCCTCGCTCACACTGAATGCTTCCTAGCACACAAACTTAAGTATTTGCCACCTGGTGTGAAGCGTGCAATAGCCCAACGTGATTGCTTGGTGTGTAAAACAACGACACGTAGAGACAAGAAACGGAAGCTTGTGCAAACATGGTGTGAAACGTGTGGTATCCCATTATGTGCTGTCGACTGCTTCAATGACTACCACAGTCTAGAAATCTTCTAAGTGTGCTTCAAAGTGTGTATAGCGTGTGCGAGTGTGTAAATATGTAAATATATAAGCAGATAGCGTGTGCGTGTGTGTAAATATATACAAATATAAGCAGAACATACAATATAATAGACTGTAATGACATATTATATTGCCGTAATTGAAAACATTTGTGTGCGCCTGTGTATACTCAAATATGCAACAATTATTGATACAAAATATGTTCAAACAGTATTTGAAACACAATTAGTGAAAAAAATTAGATAAAATGCGCTTAGACATTGTAAATAAATAGCGCGAAAATATATTTGTGGCAACTCTGGCTGTTTGAGGACCGCGCGCAACACCTCCCGGGCGTGTACTGCATGAGCGAACATGCAGATTGTGACGTCATCACCGAGCTTTTCGGCTCTATTGCAACAAAAGTAAGTACAATAGAATTTTTTTTTATTTTTCCCGTGATCAGTGAACAGAACTTAACAGATTAGCAAAAAAAAATTTTTTTTTTTTTTTCAAAATGACATGCGCCTGTGCGGATGGCAGGATATTAGACCCCGAGCATGTTAAGGGTTAAACAATATGTCATAGTGATTGCCTCCCGACCTTTTGTGTTCAAGGAAAAATAAGTGAAATTTGTATGTAGTCACCGCCTGCCCATGTGGTGCCAGGAGTCCTTAGGCAATAGTTGCCAAATCGTAAAAAAAAAAAATCACATCCCTCGCTATTTTTTTTATAATTGACACAGGCTTTACATAGAGAGATTAGCACTACGGGCACAGATTTCTTTTGATGCTTCTATATCAATCATGATTGATATTGAAACATCAAAAGAAATCAGTGCCTGTAGTGCTAATCTCTCTACGTAAAGCCTGTGTCAATTATAAAAAAAATTAAGATACATACCTTAACCCTTTAACTGCGCTGCCTATAAATATGCCCCCCCTCCCCAGTGTGCAAGAAATGAAACCTCGGGAAAAAATTCTTTTTTCATCTGAAAGTGTCAAAAACCCCTCCCTGTATGTGGGTATAGCAACGGAAGTTCGAAATTGTACTTACTTTAGCTGCTATGGTGTCCAAAAGGTGGGCCGTGGCGTCATCATTCCCCGTGCGCCAGAGCAGTGTGCTCCCGGGGCTGGTGGGGCGCCCAGGGCGGGGCGCGCGAGTTGCCGCGAATATATTTTTGCACATTTTTTGCGCACAGTTCCAATTACATTTTATTACATTTTACGTGCCGAACCGATGTATGGTGATCACGTACACCATATTATGGCAGTAGAACATCCGTACTGTCCGTAGACACTGTGTTACATGCATCACAAAATGGTTCACTTATCCTGCACTTATTTCTAATATATTACACAAATATATTTATATGTACATTATATATACACACTGTACAGTATCACACACTATATACACACACACTATACACACACTCAGTACTCCGCAAGTGTGTGATATGCTGCGAAACAGCCAACAGGGCAGAGTGGCACCTTGCACTCCACGCACGTGCTGATGCATCTACGCTTTTGTGGTCTGCGTGTGGTGTTCCTGCAAACTATGCATGCACGTTTGCCCTTCTCCCGTGATGCTGTGCCTGGCATATACTCCAGCATGTGTACCCCGAAGTTCTCATTACCCCGCAGTCTGTCTGGGGCTGTGTGTGGCATTGTTGCTTGCACCCCGCAGGGTACTACGGAGCCCTCCTTGCCATACTTTACCAGCAGCTGTGACACCACGCTGGCACTGAAGGTACATATAGACGGTTTCCTGTCGGACTTCACCAGGTACGTATTGTAGCAGTTGAGCACCTGCAACAAACATGAGGTGGAAGAAGAACTTTTTCGTCCACTTCACTGACCTGCGTATGCACTCCACACCACCAGACATCATGTCACGGTTATCGACGAGGCGCATGTTCACGTTATAGTCTATGACACAGTCCGGCTTGTACATGGGGTTGTGTGTCTGAAAATGAACCTTGCCAGTGTCCAACATGGCACCGGTGTGAATTGTTGTCAGCATATTCACTTCGCGTCTGTCCTTCCACCGCACTGACAGCATCTTGTCACACTTGTGCAGCTGGCACTCACCCACACCTATACCTATACCGAACACTGGCATTTCCTTCCTGATGAGCCTCACAGTGCCACATACGTCGGTGTTGTGGTCAAGGAGGTATATGGTCAACAAGGGGCTGGTGTAATAGTTGTCGGTGAACAGTATATGGCCCTTGTTCAGCAACGGTTCCATCAGGGTTTTTACGACACTGCCGGAGAACCCGTGTTCATCTTGAGCTGGTATGTCGATATCTGTACCGGAATACAAGATCATGTCCAGGACGATACCAGTCTCACAATCGCACAGCACAAAAACTTGAGTCCAAAACGGTGTCGTTTGGAAGGGATGTACTGTTTGAATGCCAGTCTGCCCTTGAACAATACAAGCGACTCGTCGATAACGACATTCTGTCCAGGTACAAAATAATCCCTGAACTTCCCTCTCAGGTCGCTGAATACCTTGCGTACCTTCCACTGTCTGTCCTACCTGTCCTTGTTTGCATTGTTTTCAAAATGCAGGCACCTCAGAATCAACAGAAACCTATCCCGCGACATATAACGGTTGAAGATGGGCGATGGAACAAGGCTGTCTTTGTTCCAATAGTCCTGGACAACAGCTTTCTCGGAGTGTTTCATCATCATATATATAGCGAGAAACACACACATCTCGTCGATTGTCGTATCCTTCCATCGCGTGAGGTGTGAGGCAGGTAATATGCCGCCGTCTATGAGGGTGTGGGTGTGTGTTTGTCTCGGTCACAAGATGGTCCATGAAGACATTCTCGAAATATGCCTGGAAATATTCCATGTCCGCCATATCATCACCGGTATACGGGAATAAAGCTGTAACACCAACGTTGGTATCAACAAACATTGGTATTTTGGGCACACAAGTACACCAGGGGGTTTGGTGTTGGTGCCAACACCACGGCCAATACCACCACGAGCACCAAAACCACGGCTACGTCATCTGCTGCTGCTCCTGGAGCTGCGTGAGAGTATGCTTGATGCTGAGGCAGATTTCCAAACCGTAGGCCTACCGCGAGCACCCGATGTTGAGGGCCCACTGTCGTCATGCTGGGAGACACACCGCCGCCTGCCTGCACGTTTTGCTGAGGCAGCAAAACCCCGCCTGGTACCATTCCCACTGCTAGTACTGGGGTCGTCCACACTACTCGTATCAGAGCCAATGTCGCTGAACCCCGAGAAAGATTCGTCACATTTACTGTCACTGAATAATGAACTAGCATCTGGGGACATACATGATCGTGGTGATGATAACGGTGTTGACCCAAGGCGGCGAGACAGGCCGGGCGAGGAGCGTATACCGTACACGCTCGCCATCAGACCTCTGTGTCAGATCTTTCTCTGGATCATAGTCCAGGTCCATAGTCCACCTCCAAAGGATACCTGATCAACCAGGCTGTGACTCATAAGTCAGGCTGCGAGCAGCCGCGTCCAACAGCCTGGTTGATCAGTCCGGCAACCAGGAGGCCTGGTCGACGACCGAGCCGCGGGGACGCTAAGCCCCGGAAGCACCTCAAGGTAACCTCAAGGTAAGGTAGGTCATCATCCATAGCACCGTCGTCGTACAATATATCGCGAATTTCCTCCTCAGAGAGTCGTTTTCCATGACCGCTGGTATAATAATGTCTGACGACCTAACGTTTAAGGAGCATAACCAAGCAAATATTGCGACAGCCAGAAAAAATGATAGGATGGATTACGAGAACTTTCAAATCCAGGGATCCCACCACAATGGTTGTACTCTTCAAGTCACTTGTGTTGTCCCGTCTTGAGTACTGCTCAGTACTCACGTCCTCCTTCAGAGCAGGAGAGATTGCTGAAATAGAGGGAATACAGAGAACATATACGGCATGCATAGATGCAATAAAGCACCTAAATTATTGGGATCGTCTCAAAGCCCTCCAAATGTACTCACTAGAAAGAAGACAAGAGAAATATCAAATAATATACACCTGGAAGATACTGGAGGGCCAAGTACCAAATCTACATAGAAAAATAACAACGTACTGGAGTGAATGATATGGAAGAAAATGCAGAATAGAACCAGTGAAGAGCAGAGGTGCCATAGGCACAATCAGAGAACACTGTATAAACATCAGAGGTCCGCGGTTGTTCAACGTCCTCCCAGCAAGCATAAGAAATATTGCCGGAACAACCATGGACATCTTCAAGAGGAAACTAGATTTATTCCTCCAAGGAGTGCCGGACCAACTGGGCTGTGGTGGGTATGTGGGCCTGCGGGCCGCTCCAAGCAACAGCCTAGTGGACCAAACTCTCACAAGTCAAGCCTGGCCTCGGGCCGGGCTTGGGGAGTAGAAGAACTCCCAGAACCCCATCAACCAGGTATCAACCAGGTAGCAACACTGCCAGTTCATACAGCCTCCTCCCGGCCGGCCCCAAACTGGTAAACACACCCCGGTCAACACCCACTACCAGCACCCACGGGTCAACACACCGGTCACCACCACCACTACTGAACAGAGGTGTTCAACAAAAATGTCTTAAGAAGAAGTAAGATCACAAAATACATGGAATCACAGCTCCTCCATAACCCCGGACAACATGGTTTCAGAACAGGGCACTCTTGCCTGTCACAGTTGCTGGACCACTATGACATCGCATTAGATGCCATGGAAGACAAACAAAATGCTGATGTAATTTACACAGATTTTGCAAAAGCCTTTGTCAAATGTGACCATGGTGTTATTGCACATAAAATGCGTTCAAAAGGAATTACCGGAAAAATAGGCAGATGCATATACAATTTCCTGACTAACAGAACCCAATGTGTAATAGTCAACAAACTAAAATCCAGCCCATCAACTGTAAAGAGCTCAGTCCCCCAGGGTACTGTGCTTGCTCCAGTACTTTTTCTCATTCTCATATCGGACATTGACAAGAACACAATCTATAGCACTGTATCATCCTTTGCATCCGTTGTATCATCAATAGGATTTTTATGAGAGTAGGCAACATAGAGGACATGGCAAACCTCCAATCAGATGTAGATCAGGTCTTTCTATGGGCTACAGAAAATAATATAGTGTTTAACGAAGATAAATTCCAGCTCATGCACTACGGAAAAAATGAAAATATAAAATCGGAAACCACGTACAAAACTCAGGCAAATCATAACATAGAACGAAAAGGCAATTTAAAGGATTTGGGTGTACTCATGTCGGAAGACCTTACCTTCAAAGAACACAATAAAGTAGCCGTCACAACTGCAAGAAAAATGACAGGTTGGATAACAAGAACTTTTCACACTAAAGATGCTGTACCGATGATGATACTTTTCAGAACGCTAGTGCTCTCTAGTGTGGAGTACTGCTGCACAATGACAACTCCTTTCAAAACTGGAGAAATTGCTGACCTGGAGAGCGTGCAGAGATCCTTTACTGCTAGAATCCACTCAGTAAAACATCTAAACTACTGGGACCGACTAAAGAGCTTAAATCTGTATGCCTGTAAAATTAAATCTGTATTAAATCTGTATGCTTAAATCTGACCATGGTGTTATTGCACATAAAATGCGTTCAAAAGGAATTACCGGGAAAATAGGCAGATGGATCTACAATTTCCTGACTAACAGAACCCAATGTGTAATAGTCAACAAAATAAAATCCAGCCCATCAGCTGTGAAGAGCTCAGTCCCCCAGGGTACTGTGCTTGCTCCAGTACTTTTTCTCATCCTCATATCGGACATAGACAAGAACACAACCTATAGCACTGTATCATCCTTTGCAGATGACACTAGGATCTTCATGAGAGTAGGCAATATAGAGAACACGGCAAACCTCCAGTCAGATGTAGATCAGGTCTTTCTATGGGCTACAGAAAATAATATGGTGTTTAACGAAGATAAGTTCCAGCTCATGCGCTATGGAAAAAATGAAAATATAAAAACGGAAACCACGTACAAAACTCAGGCAAATCATAACATAGAACGAAAAGGCAATTTAAAGGATCTGGGTGTACTCATGTCGGAAGACCTTACCTTTAAAGAACACAATAAAGTAGCCGTCACAACTGCAAGAAAAATGACAGGCTGGATAACAAGAACTTTTCACACTAGAGATGCTATACCGATGATGACACTTTTCAAAACGTTTGTGCTCTCTAGAGTAGAGTACTGCTGCACAATGACAGCCCCTTTCAAAGCTGGAGAAATTGCTGACCTGGAGAGCGTGCAGAGATCCTTTACTGCTAGAATCCACTCGGTAAAACATCTAAACTATTAGGACCGACTAAAGAGCCTAAATCTGTACTCCCTTGAGTGCAGGCGGGAGAGATACATAATAATTTACATGTGGAAAATATTAGAGGGGCTGGTCCCAAACCTGCACACAGAAATAACATCACATGAGACCAGAAGACATGGCAGGATGTGCAGAATACCCCTGTTGAAAAGCAGAGGTGCAACAGGTACTCTGAGAGAGAACTCTATCAACATCAGAGGCCCGAGACTGTTCAACACGCTTCCACTACACATAAGGAGCATAACTGGCCGACCCCTCACAGTGTTCAAGAGAGAACTGGATAAGCACCTCCAAAGGATACCTGATCAACCAGGCTGTGATTCGTACGTCAGGCTGCGAGCAGCCGCGTCCAACAGCCTGGTTGATCAGTCCAGCAACCAGGAGGCCTGGTCGACGACTGGGCCATGGGGACGCTAAGCCCCAGAAGCACCTCAAGGTAACCTCAAGGTAACCTGCCCTTGAGCGCAGGCAGGAAAGATACATAATAATTTACACGTGGAAAATAATAGAGGGGCTGGTCCCAAACCTGCACACAGAAATAACATCACATGAGACCAGTAGGCATGGCCAGATGTGCAGAATACCCCTGTTGAAAATCAGAGGTGCAACTGGTACTCTGAGAGAGAACTATCAACATCAGAGGACCGAGACTGTTCAACACGCTTCCACTACACATAAGGAGTATAACTGGCCGACCCCTCACAGTGTTCAAGAGAGAACTGGATAAGCACCTCAAAAGGATACCTGATCAACCAGGCTGTGATTCGTACGTCAGGCTGCGAGCAGCCGCGTCCAACAGCCCTGGTTGATCAGTCCAGCAACCAGGAGGCCTGGTCGACGACCATGCTGCGGGGACGCTGAGCCCTGGAAGCACCTCAAGATAATCTCAAGGTAAGGCAAGGTATGCCGAATACTGTCTCCTCGTATCGTGTGGCGCTGGCGTTGCCGCCTGCAACTTGCGTTGCCACCTGCAGCTTGCATTCGGCATTGATGTTATTTCTGCGCCATTTTGCGAGCTATCTCATGCGTTGTTTCACCTCCAGCCTGCATATGCGCCGCCTGTACCATCCTGGTCACTGGACCGGGTGCTCTCCTTTCTCTCTTCTCAGGTTTGTGGAGGCCCCTTCGGTTCAGGATTGTTGTTCCAAGATTATTTTTCTGTTTGCATTGGCCTCTGGGTGGTCGGGTCACGGACCTTCATATTCTCCTCCGGCGCAGGGGTTTCTGCTCTTTTGGTCCTGGTGGTAGGTTTGTTCGTTTGCAGCCGTCTCCTTCTTTTCTGGTTAAGAATAAGTCGGCTGAATGCTGATTTCAGGAGGGGTCCTTGGGTTTTTGATGCTTGGTAGGTCCGGCCGGGAATGCATCATGTGTTTTGTTATTGCGACTCTCCACCGTTACCTGTGCGCCATGGCCTTGGTGGCCGGGGATGCACTTTAGGTTGACCCAGTTTTCCTTCTTCCCTGTTCCATGGTTTGGATCTCCCAGGTCATCTGCAGGATTATTCGGTCCAGCCAGCCTGCGGTCCATCCTTGTGCCCGACGTTTGTAAGTTTGCTGCACTGGGTGCCGTTTTTGGTCAAATGTCTTGGGCTTATATTCAGGCACGGATTTTTTGGAGGTTGAACAGGGTCTTGGCCACTTGCTGACTTGTAAATATTCCTGGGCCTTGTAAGGACTGTGTCGCTTTGGGTCAGCGGTTGCAGGTTCCTGGGCCTAGTCGGGCCTGTAATTACCTAAGTGTAGTTACAGGATGAGAGCTACGCTCGTGGTGCCCCATCTTCCCAGCACACTTTTTCATATAACGCTTTGAAATTACTGATGATTTTGGCCTCCACCACCTTCTCATCTAACTTGTTCCAACCATCTACCACTCTGTTTACAAAAGTGAAGTTTCTTATATTTCTCTGGCAGCTTTGCTTCATTAGTTTAAATCTATGACCTCTTGTTCTTGACGTTCCGGGTCTCAGGAATTCTTCCCTATCAATTTTATCGATTCCTGTTACTATTTTGTACGTAGTGATCATATCGCCTCTTTTTCTTCTGTCTTCTAGTTTTTGCATATTTAATGCTCTAACCTCTCCTCGTAGTACCTGTCCTTCAGTTCTGGGAGTCACTTAGTGGCATGTCTTTGCACCTTTTCCAGTTTGTTGATGTGCTTCTTAAGATATTGGCACCATACAACTGCTGCATATTCCAGCTTTGGTCTAACAAAAGTCGTGAACAATTTCTTTAGTTTTTCTCCATCTTTCTATTTCTTTTAGTATTTTCTCATGTGTCACATTAAGTCAGCAGTTGCAGCCAGTTGTCTCAAATTCGCATTGAGGAGCGAGGGCTGACCGCCTCCCGGGTAAGTCCTTCTTGTTTTGTCTTTGGGTAAGTAGTTCCCGGGAGCGGAAGGGGCTCCCCTCAGAAATCCAGCCTTGAATGTAATGAAATGGCATTTTCTCATCCAGCCTCAGAACTGCAGGGTGGATAGCTGGTGTGGGGGTCTGGGACTCCCCCTTCCCCCTCCCAGGGAGAGGGGGGGGGGTTGCACAGACAGTGGCGTGGTGACGTCATGCTCATTTGCTCGTTTTCATTTGGGGAGTTTTGTCCACTAGTACGGCCTTCAGTAGTAATATTTTCACCAGAAAAGGGGTTTGTTTTGGAGTGCTTACTTTTCTGGGTGCCTGACCCGGTCGATGGCAGACATAGAGTGCTTCCAACCAGACAGTGGGTTTCTGGAGTCCATTGTTCCTCGTGCCTCTCTCAGGGACCCCAGTTTCTAGCGTGTGGTCCCCCAGTAGTCCTAGAACTCCATGTGTATTGATTGATGCCAGACTCTAATACATTCATATCAGCTTGAATAGCTCCAGGGAGCCTCCGGGTCTTACCCAGAAAATTATGTTTCATTACATTCTACGCCGGTTTTAACAGAACTTGAGGTGCCTATGTTAAAAGTCATCATACAGTGTAATTACCTAAGTGTAGTTACAGGATGAGAGCTACGCTCGTGGTGTCCCGTCTTCCCAGCACTCTTTGTCATATAACGCTTTGAAACTACTGACGGTCTTGGCCTCCACCACCTTCTCCCCTAACTTGTTCCAACCGTCTACCACTCTGTTTGCGAAAGTGAATTTTCTTATATTTCTTCGGCATCTGTGTTTAGCTAGTTTATATCTATGACCTCTTGTTCTTAAAGTTCCAGGTCTCGGGAAATCTTCCCTATCGATTTTATCAATTCCTGTTACTATTTTGTATGTAGTGATCATATCACCTCTTTTTCTTCTGTCTTCTAGTTTTGGCATATTTAATGCCTCTAACCTCTCCTCGTAGCTCTTGCCCTTCAGTTCTGGGACCCACTTAGTAGCATGTCTTTGCATCTTTTCCAAGTTTGTTGATGTGCTTCTTAAGATATGGGCACCACACAACCGCTGCATATTCTAGCTTTGGCCTAACAAAAGTCGTGAACAATTTCTTTAGTATATCGCCATCCATGTATTTAAAAGCAATTCTGAAGTTAGAAAGCATAGCATAGGCTCCTTGCACAATATTCTTTATGTGGTCCTCAGGTGATAGTTTTCTATCTAGAACCACCCCTAGATCTCTTTCTTTATCAGAATTCTTTAAAGATTTCTCACATAATATATAAGTTGTGTGGGGTCTATGTTCTCCTATTCCACATTCCATAACATGGCATTTATTAACATTAAATTCCATTTGCCCATGGCGCTCCATGTACTTATTTTGTCCAGGTCTTCTTAAAGGGCATGACAAGCACGAGTGTCAACACCCCCGTGTTGAACTCGTGGGGGTGAATTGGGAAGTGCTTGCGTGAGGTGGAAGGTGGGGGGGGGGGTGATGAACAGGAATGAGAGACGTGTGATCTGTGTGTGTCCAGTGTTGTCTCGTGCCTGCCTGAACCAAAACCCATCTCTGCCTGCCCACCCACCCCCCTTCCTGCCCACTCACCTCTCAACCACCAATCCCATCTGAATGCCATCCACCCATCCAACCTGCCCAGTCACCCACCTGCCTGCCCGCCAACTTGCCCTGCCCACCTACCAGCCAGGCAGCTAACCACCCACCCAGCCCCACTCACTAATTATAGTGTGTGGAAATTCAAAATTTGTTGGTTGTGGTACAAACATTTTTTGGAAATGTTCCCTTTTGGATGCAGTGAAACGTCCTTTGATCCGGAAAACCGGATCATCTGGCACGGGTTCCTTCTCTATAGTCCGGATTAGCGAACCAGTGCAGTACATAGTAAAATGAGGTTTGATGAATGTATAATTATGCATACATTAAAATAGTGAGAAATCAGGTAAATACTGTTTTGTAACAGGCACTGAATCAGCATAGTAGCTTCAGGGAGTGCCAAGGGGTGCCCACCTACAAAACACTAACTTGTGGTTGAGTCCCAGTGGCTTCCTGATCCCTCTCCTTCCTTCCATTCCTTCTAGGTGTTTTTTTGTTTTTGTTTTTTTGCATCTGCTCCAGAACTGATAGCGTTTTCCCAAAATGGTCGAGGGAGGTGGAGCACACGAGCTCATGCTAGTTCTGAGAGATTTGATCTTTTGTTTGCATAGTTGTGGGAGTTCATTTGGCAGGTTTTGTGGCTTCAGTCTCTTTTGAACACAGCAGTGGTTTGTTTCATCTCATTGACTTTCATGGCAGTTTTGCTGATTTTGTTGGCAAAATGTCACTGCTCCCAGCAAGGGGGGGGGGGGGGGCCAGGTCCTGGCGTTAGTACCTGGGAGGCCTAAGAACTCCATGACTGATGTGACCTGGTAGATGGAAACCATCTCAATGTATAGCTTCAAGGGGCTCACTAAGAAATTGGTATTTCATTACATTCAATGCTGGTTTTTTAACTGAAAACTTACACAATGTAAATCAACACATCTTACAAACTTATGTATTACTTTCTCCAACAAAAATGAATAATGTACCAAAATCATATGTATCATATGTACATGAATGTACATGAATGTACGTGAATGTACATGAATGTACATGAATGTACGTGAATGAATCATATGAACCAAATCAGTACAATAAAATGTTGTTCCCCTCATTTTGCAGTTGATCTTTGAAGCTGGAGTGGTTTGTTCCGTAGCCAGTGTGAGAGCCAACCTTGCACGCATGGTAGGGACTCTGGGATGCCTTATTGTCACTCAGAACACAGAGGAGTCACTAAATTCTGGAACTGCCTTCACTGTCCTGTCTGCTGCTACTGAATACTTACTGAAGGTTGGTTTTTAGAAACTTTATAAAGCCTTTATGAGATAAAGTACCTAATTGGAATATTTTCTTCTTTCTGTGGGAAGTCCCAACGGCTCCCTGAAGCCAATGTGACCTCACTGATTAAATGCTATACTACCTAATGTCTACAGTTGCAGAGTTCTTTTGTTTACAGGGGACCACGAGCCAAAACCTGGCACAGGGAGTGATGGCCTATGATTACTTTACATTTAAAGGATATCATATCTGCCATCATTAGGGAAGCACTCAAAAAGATAGGCAAATCAAAACAAACCAATGCCTGGTTTAAATATGCAACCAAAGCCCCCAAAATGCCAAAAAGAACCCCCCCCCCTCCCCTCAAGAAGAAAAGAAACAACCATAACTTACTTAAACTAATCCCCCCTCCCTGCTAGTTAGCTCCACCTGCCCCCCTCGTTGGGGTACAGGTGGAGCTAACTAGAGAGGTTTCTTTCCCTGTGTGCTCTGTCAGTACTATCCTTCTGCTGTCAGAGTTTTCTTCCCTGGGGCATTGAGGGCACATTTCCTTTAGGAATGTGCCTAGGGGTTTAGGAGTGTACACCCCTCCTCGCTTAGGGTGGTCCTCACCCTTAAGGTAAGCCAGGGTTCTTGTGCTTTCTGTCTTGTCTGCGGTTTGGGGGCGTTTTGGTCGGTGGCGCACACTGCGGTTAGCATAGCCTGCATTTTCCACAAGCTGCTTATGGGCATGCCAATGTTTCTCCCATGTTGCTTGTTCACTGTGGTCTATATTGAGGCTTTTATTTTATACTTTTCTTTGGGTTCTTTAGTTGTTTGCTTGGGGGTCCTATCTTTCTCTTTATTAGGCCTGCCTAGAGTGTTAGCAGTAGAACTCCCTTGCTGCCCCCTTGACTTTTCCTTAGGCTGTGGGGAGTCTGGTTGTCTCCATGACAGGGTTTACCAGTGTTGTGGACCCCAGTGCCTGGGCTTCCTGTAGGACTAATTTACCCTGCAGGCCCCGGAAAAACCCCACGGGCTTGGGTGTACCATGGATATCTTTTCCGAGCCTGCTCACGCCTTGTACGAATTTGAGAGTTGTTAGTTGCTGGTGTCACTTGGAGACGCTCATTCTTTCCGCCTCTGTCATGCTGCTTGTTGGGTCGGTGACACCTATGACCCAGACTCATGTGGAACTTGTTTCTCTCATGTGCTCACAATCTGGACTTCTCTAGATACTCAGAAGTTTGAAGCAGCTCATGCCTTGCATTGCCGGTTTCCGGTCTTGCAACGCTCTAGGTTGTGGGCCCGGTTGGCTTCTCCAGATCTGCCCTGTTTGTGTTTTAGGGACTTGGAATTGGGGGTATTAGTTCACTCTACATTATTTCCATCTGCACCCCCTCTTCCCTCCCTGGTGGGCTTTGTTCGCCCTTCTCCTCCTCTCTACATCCGGCTCTGAAACATCTGAGGGTTTCAGAATCGGGGCAGGGTTTACCTCAGGATGTAGTTTGGGCAGATCTGGGGGTTGGTCCTTCCATTTCGGGTGCGAAGGAAGGTGAGTCGTTCTTTCTTGCTGAAGCTTCTGAGTCTTCCTAGCCGTCTCCTTCTGTGGAAGCTTTTCCTTTGGTCTCTGTCTTCCCTTCCCTGGCAGTGAGCGGAGGAGAGTGCTCTTCCCTGCAGCCCTTACATGCAACTCCCGGGGATTGTGGGGAGTTTAATTGGACCTCTTTGTTTCCTTTTTACCCTTTGTTGGCCTTTGTGCCTTCTCCGGAGGGTCTTTTGTTGCAGGGTGTAGGATTTTCTTGTCCTTCTTCTCTCTATGAGTTTGAGTTAGGCAGGGCTTTTCCCAGGGGTTCATTTCCTAGTGCCTTTGGGCACCTTGGATTTGTCTTCCCGGAGGTTTCCTTCCTCCTGGGTTCCCTCAGTAGAGGCTTAGCAGGCCCTTGGAGCGTACCTACTGCGTGACCCGGTTTACACCTCGGTCGTGGACCCGGCCTCTTCTGAGTTCAGTTCTCTTTTCCCCACGTTGGGTGTGGTACAAGGTTCCGAAGTCATCCTGGCCAGCAGACTGTCCTTTGTTTTCACTGGTAGTTTGGGCTAGCTTTTGCAGTACCCATGCGCTTGATTAGCGGCATGTGTCTCCTGTGTTGCAGGTTTTTATGGGGGCTTTCTTGAGTACCTCAATTCTTGCCTCTTCGCCTCTTCCCATGATGTAGGTCTTTTGAGGCTGCATGCTCAAGTTGCTCTCCTTTCGGAGGCTTTGGTCACTGGCGATTTTCGGACTTTCACACTTGGCTTCTGTCGTGAGGTTCTTGTGTCTCTATTAGCTGACTTTTGATTGGCTTGAGAAGGTTGTGGGGTCTCGCAGTGAGGTGTTCAGCTTCGTCTGCCTTGCTTTACCTCTGCGCTGCGCCAACCGAGAAAACACCTTTTGAAAATTTTGTACCCATTCAAAATGCGTGCAATGTAGATTGTGTACGAAATTCACTCTTGGGACCTCCAGTAAGAGGCAGCCATCTTGGACAAAATTCCCAGAATGCCCTAGGGCTGCTGGCTGGGTTAGTACTGGATGAGCAACCATGGGTGGTGCATCGCGCCTCTGGCTCCCAAACACCTCTTCGACGCAGTGTTGAAAGATATCTCTCTTTCGGTGAAATTCAGATCTTATTGTTTGAAGAACATAAGGGTCATGATATTGATCAAGCTAAGCGCAATAAGAACCTAAAACAAAGGTCGGATGTAAGTGATACAGCACCGATGAGGACGATACAGCAAGCGTATCCAGTTGTAGCTCTGAGCGCCACCCTTGCCCACCTATGCCATTTCCAATTTTTATGGATGATACATAGATGAATCATTTTCTTGGTTCAGTGAAGATGTATCTGATACAAGTAGCATAGATGAACAGTGTTAGTGGCTTCCATGGTGGTGTTTTCCATAGATATTTTCAAGAATATCTGAATCACTTCCAGAATGGCTGAATCTCTTCCTAACTGACTGAATCTCTTCAAGAATGACTGAATTTCTTCCAGTGAGGGACCTTACAAAGCAATCTTTTCAACCCCACGTTACAAACTGATCTTCCCTCTAATCTTATCGAGACTACCTTATGCTTCACAAGCTTGGTTACACACCACCAACAGGTACTAAAGCCAAGGATGTACGTGAGTGCATTATTTGCAAGCACACAGAACAAAGAAACAGCTCGAAAACAGATCGCTTGATGTGTTCACGGACGCGTCGTCTCTCGGCTGGGGCTTTGTGACCAGTGCTCACCAGGTCGGCCAGGGTCGGTAGGGTCCGTCCTTCCGTCGAGCCCACAGCACTGTGCTTGAGTTCGTGGCAGTGTGGTTTGCTCTTCGGAGGATTCGAGTCGACCATTCGGACTGCTCCCTGATGGTTCATTGTCTGAACTGGGGGGTTCGATGCGGTCCTTGGCTCTTTGGCGCTGGTCGCTTCGGGTGACTCGTCTGCTGTGTTTTCGGGGTTTGGCTCTCCTCGCAGTTCACGTGCAGGGGAGTGTCCAACGTGTTGGCCGACGGCCTGTCTCGTTTGGTTCCCCTCTCCACGGAATGGACGGTCGACGCCGACTCCTTCCGTTGGCTTTGCCAGACGTTCGGACGCCCTGAGGTGGACATCTTTGCGTCGGCGTGGTTGCGGCGCCTTTCCCTGTATGTGGTGCCCTTTCCCGACTGCGAGGCCATCAGGGTTGACGCCTTTTGGCAGGACTGGTTGAGGTGGGGGTTCCTGTACCTCTTTTCCTCCGGTTCAGCTGTTGCTCCAACTCCTGACTCGCTTAGAGACTTACCAGGGGAGAGTTGTCCTCTTAGCCCCTTGGTGGCTGGCCCAGCTGTGGTTTCAGGTGCTGCTTGCTCGGTGTCCGAACCCGGAGGTTTTTCCGAGGCTCCACCTCGTCCAACAGATCGGCCCGGTACGTCACGTGGCTAGTTCGATCTTCTCCTCGAGTCTTTGCGTATGGTATTTTTGACTCGAGTTTATCATCATCTCTATGGTGATTAAGTGGCTTCCTTATTAGTGTCCCACCTGCGGGCTTCGTCTTGGCGGCAGTATGAAGTTTCCTGGCGGTCCTTCCGGTTCTTCTTACGTCTTCGTCATTATACTTCGCTTTCTGTTAGGGTGGTGTTGTCTTTTCTTTCATGGTTGTTCCAGGACCGTTTTCTTATGCCTAACACTGTCCCCTCGTATCATGCGGCACTGGCAGAGCCACTTCAACTTGCTTTAGGTATTGATGTCACGTCTGCGCCGTTTCGCAAGCTGTCTCTGGCGTTGTTTCACCTCCTGCCTGCTCATGCTCCGCCTGAGCCGTCCTGGTCTTTGGACAGAGTGCTCTCCTTTCTTTCTTCTCCTCGTTTTGTTGTGGCCCCTTTGGTTCCGGATTGTTTTTCGAAGGCTCTTTTCCTGTTGACATTGGCCTCTGGGGGTCGGTTGGGTGAACATGTTCTCCTCCGGCGCAGAGGTTTCTGCTCCTTCAGTCAGGGTGATCGTTTTGTTCGTCTGCAGCCTTCTCCTTCTTTTCTGGCGAAGAATGAGACTGCTGCATTCCGGAGGGGCCCTTGGGTTGTTGTTGGTTGGTTGGTTCGGCCGGGGGTGCATCATGTTTTGCGTCCAGTAGCAGCTCTCCGCCATTATTTGCGTGCCATGGCTTCTGTGTCCATGGATGCACTTTGGGTTGATCCAGTTTCCCTTCTTCCCTGTTCGAAGGTGCGGGTCTCCCAGGTCGTCCGCAGGGTAATTAAGGCTAGCCAGCCTGCGGTCTATTCCTATGCCCATGACGTCCGCAAATTCGTGGCTCTTGCCACCGTCTTTGGCAATATGTCTTGGGCTGACGATTAGGGACGCGGGGATTTTGGCAGTCGAACAGGGTCCTGGCTGCTCGTTACCTTGTAAACGCTTCCTGGGGCCCGGTCAGGCCTGTGTCGCCTTGGGTCGGCGGATGCAGCCGGTTGTCTCGACGGATGCAGCCAGTTGTCTCGACTTCAGGTTGAGGAGTGAGCAGCAACTGCCTCCCTAGTAAGTCCCTATTCTTTCCTCTGTGGGTAGTTAGCTCTGGGAAGCCGTAGGGGCTCTCCCCAGAAAACCAGCGTTGAATGTAATGAAACGCCATTTTTTAGGTGAATCCTGGAGGCTCCCCAGCATCCCTCCCTCCCTCCGGTCGGCATTTTTTTTCGCGTGTTTTTGACATCCAGCCTCAGAACTGGGGTGTGGATCGTCGGTTCGGTAGGTCTGGGGCTGCTCCTTCCCCCTCCCGGGGAGGGGGGGGGGGCTGCACAGACAGCAGCGTGACGACGGATGACGTCATACTAGTTTGCTCGTTTTTGTTTGGGGAGTTCTATCCACTCATTCGGCTTTTGGTTGCAATTTTCACCAGAATAGGGGTTCATTTTGGGATGCCTACCTTTCTGGGTGCCTAACCCGGTCGATGGCAGACATAGAATGCTTCCAATTACACAGGGGTTTCTATAGGCCATTGCTCCCCTTGCCTCTCTAGAGGGGGCCAGGTTTTGGCTCGTGGTCCCCGGTAGGCCCATAAAGGCTCCCTGGAGCTTATCGGGCTAATGTGTGTTATGTTAGACCGGGACATTAGCTATGGAGTTCAGACCTACCAGGGACCAGCGCCAGAACCTGGCCCCTTCAGAGAGGTTTCAGGGAGCAATGGCCCTGGAAAACCCCATATGGTTGGGGGTTTTCCTTATCTGCCATCGACCGGGGTTAGGCACCCAGAAAGGTAGGCGTAACAAAACAAACCCCACATGGTAAAAAACTACAACAAAAACCGAACAGAGAGGTAGAAAACTCCCTACAATCCCAAGGAAAACAATCAAACAATCAATTTACTGCCGCGCCGGTCGTCCGCGCAGCCCTCCCCTCCCCAGGAGGGGGAGGGGGGGGCCCCGGACCTCACCGCGCCGGCTGCCGTCAGTTCGCAAGCTAGTGTCAACCGGGATAGACGCTTCTCTGGCCTCAAATTCCTTGGCGGTGTTTGCCTCGTGTGGCGTTCTCTGCTGTTGTTGTGGTGTGCGGTGGCCAGGAGTACTTCATCAGTGCCGGGGCTGCATGCGTCTAGGGCTTCCTTCCCTAGGCGCCCTGTGAGTACTGCCCTTGCGTGTCAGGGTTATCTTCTCTGGGGCGTTCGGGAACCGCTCCCGTAGAGGTTTTTGCTGCTCGGCATCTGCCTCGCCCTTGGGGCCAGCTGGGGCTTGGGGCCCTTGTTTGGCCTTGGGTAGGGAGTGGTTTTGTGCTGGTTAGGGCGTCAAGGTGTTGCGCGGCCTGCCACCTAAGCGGCGACCGGTTCCTGTTGCTCTGGGGACGGTGTACTTTTGCAGGGTTTTTCTTTTGTTTTGTTTTTGGTTGCCTGGTGGAGGTGCTGCCTCGTGGGCCCATAGTTCCCCTGGTATTGTTATGGTGGTCCTCTGCTAGGCCCCCGTGCTTGTACACGTCCCTGGGGTTTTCAGTATTATCATTTACCCATGTTTTGTTTGGGTTTCTTAACCGGTTAGCAACACCTTGCCCGGGCTTCCCGTAGTTGCTACCCTACGGGCCCTGGAAACCCCTGTCGGGGCTCGGGGACCCATGGATGCGTCTCCCGAGTTCCAGCCTGCCTTGTGCGGGTTTGAAGGTTGCAGTGTGCCCTTGTCTCAGGGTGACAGTCACCTGTTTTGCCTCCGTCATGTTGGAGGGTCAATGACACCTTTGACCCGGAGTCTTGCGAGTCCTGTTCTCTGCTTGTGCTCAGGTTTTACTCTGAGGATGTTCCTATTAGAGTACAGGCAGCATCAGCGTTGCATGTTAGATTTAGGTTATTGCAACGCGCTAGGTCGGTTTCCCGCCTGGATGCCCCGAGGCTGCCCCGTTTTGGCTTTAGGGACCCTGACCTGGGGGCGTTGATTGCTATGGCTTTGACTCCTACGCCCTCTGGTCCTTCCCCTGTGGTTCTTCCTGCACCACCCCCCCTGTGTCCGGCTCCGAAACGTATGCGGTTTTCGGCCTTGGCACAGGATTTAGTTGGTGGAGAGACTCGGGCTGCTTCGGGGGCTGCCCCATCCGGGTCGGGGACGGAGGCATTTGAGCCGGTTCCTCCTGCCGAGGCTTCTGGGTCCCACCAGCAGGCCCCCTTGTCTGCCTTTCCCTTGGACTCTACCTTTTCTTCAGGGGTAGAGGGTTTGGAGGACGGCTCTGCCCCGGGTCCCGACGTAAGGGATCCTGGGGCTGGGGAGGAGTCGCCTGGGGGCCTTGGGCCCCCCTGTGACCCCGCTTGGGTGCTTTTGCCTTCCCCACGGGGTTTATTGTTGCAGGGGGAGGGGTTTTCTTATCCTCCCTCCCTGTATGAGTATGATTTGGGTTCGGCTCCTCCCCGGGTTCGGTTCCGGGCGCCTTTGGGTACCTCGGCTCCGTCTTTACAGGGGTTTGCTACTTCCCGTCTCTCCGCGAAGGTGGCTCGGGAAGCTCTTGCTGCATACCTCTTACGAGACCCGGGTTATGCCTCCCCAATGGATCCGTCCTCGTTTGAGTTCGGTTCTTCTTCCCGTTTTTGGGTGCGTTTGGAGGTTCCGGGGTCTTCCTGGCTAGCAGACTGCCCTTTCTTTTCGTTGGGGGCGTGGCATGGGTTCTGTCGGACCCGCACGCTTGATTGGCGCGACACTGCTACTTTTATGCAGGTTTACCTGGGGGGCGAGTTTGAGCACCTTAATGCGTGCTTATTCGCTCCTGTGCTTTCTCGGGATGTTGGCCTTTTCCAGCTTCACGTGCAGGTTCCTCAGCTTTCGGCTTCATTGGTTGCGGAGGAGTTGCGCTCCCGTGGGCATTTGGCTTCGGTCTTGCGTTTCTTTTCCCTTCTCGAGCTCTCTTCTGCTTGGCTCGAGGAGGATGTGGGAGCGTTGAGTGAAGGGCCTTCGTCCGGGGCGCTTTCTTCGGCAGCTAGGGCGTCGGCTGCACTGTTGAAGCTCTTTGCGCCCATCCTGAAGGAAGCGGTGTCTCTGTTTCTTGCTTCTCGCCTCGCGTGCCGTCAGGCTGTGCTCGCCCTCTCTTTGGATTCCGCTTGGGCCCTGGCTCTTAGGTTTTCGTCTCCTTTTTGTCCGTTGCTGTTTGCAGAGTCTGCAGTGTCCCAGTTTCTGCATGCGGCTTCGGCTAGTTGTCGTCCTATGGCGGACTTCTTGATTCTCCGGAGCAGTCGTTCTCGGCAGTTTCGGAGGGGTCGTGCCAGGGTTTCGGTTTCCGCTGGTCGAGGTGGGCCTTTGGTGCCAGTTTCTGAGCCGTTGTTCCCTTTGGGGCCAGCGTCGTCTGGGCGGCGCAGTGTTCGCCCTGTTCGACGGTTGGGTTCTCGTGCGGGGCGTCGGCCCTTTCGCAGTTTGCCCCGTTGACGGGGCGATGGGGGGGAGGCTCGCTCTGTTTGCCCACGCTTGGTCCCACGATTTGTGGGCCTTTTCGGTCGTGTCATCTGGCCTGCGGTGGCGTTGGGCGCCTCGTCCTCCTTTGGGGGGTTCGGGGCTAACAGGGCAGGTCTCTTCTCCTGCGCTTCGTCAAGTCATCTTGGAGTGGGTGCGCTTGGGCGTGGTCGAACCGACTACGTCCCTCAGGTGGGTTTCCCGCCTGTTTCCAGTGCCGAAACGGGACTGTGCGGATCTGAGGTTCATTCTGGACTTGTCCCGTCTGAACCCCTGGATTCCTTGCCCCTCCTTTCGGATGACTACTCTGTCTCAGGTCCGGCTGTCTCAGGTCCGGCTTCTGTTGGAGCCGGGTGCCTGGATGGTGTCCCTGGACCTCAAGGACGCGTATTGGCACGTTCCTATTCATCCGGGGTTCAGGGACTGGTTAGGCTTCGTGGTAGGGCGTCACGCTTACCGTTTTCGATGCCTACCTTTTGGCCTGAATCTGGCACCTCGCATTTTCACGCGTCTGACCCGAGTTGTGGTGACCCGTCTGCGTCTTCTAGGGATTCGGGTTTTGGCCTACCTCGACAACTGGCTGGTGTGGGCTCCCAGTCAGTCAGCTTGTCTGCTCGCCAGGGATTTGGTTCTTTCCCAGCTCGCCAGGTTCGGGTTCCTGGTGAACTGGAGGAAGTCCCATCTGGTTCCGTCCCAGGTTCGGACCTGGCTGGGTCTTGTTTGGGATTCTCGGACCGCTTCCTTGTCTCTATCTCCGGTGGCGTTGCGGCGGCTGCGGGACCGCCGTTTGCTGTTTCTGAGAGGGTCCCGGGTCACTCGGCGGTTGCTCGAGCGGTTGTGCGGGAGTCTGAACTTCGCCATGCTAGTCTACCCGCCGGGTCGGGTTTGGCTTCGGCGTCTGTTTTGGTTCCTTCGGGGACGTCCTTTCCGCCTCTCTCGCGATCGTTGGGTTCGCCCTCCGGGGGTCTTATGTCGGTTGCTGCGTCACCGTCTTCCTCTTCGGATTTTTCGGGGTTCGGTGCCTTGGTGCCTTCCCGAGCTCTCGCTCGATGTGTTCACGGACGCGTCGTCTCTCGGCTGGGGCTTTGTGACCAGTGCTCACCAGGCAGGCCAGGGACGGTGGGGTCCGTCCTTCCATCGGGCTCACAGCACGGTTCGGGAGTTCGCGGCTGTCTGGTTCGCGCTTCGGAGGATTCGGGTCGCTCGGGGATCGATCATTCGCCTCCATTCGGACTGTTCTCCGGTGGTTCATTGCCTGAACCGCGGGGGTTCTCTTCGGTCCTTGGCTCTTTGGGGTTGGTCCCTTCGAGTGGTTCGTCTGCTGGATTCTTGGGGTTTGGCTCTCCGTGCGGTTCACGTCCGGGGAGTGTCCAACGTTCTGGCGGACGGTCTGTCTCGCTTCCTTCCCCTGTCCACGGAATGGACGGTCGACGACGACTCGTTTCGTTGGATCTGCCAGACGTACGGTCTCCCAGATGTGGACCTCTTCGCGTCGGCGTGGTCCCGGCGTCTCCCTCTATATGTGACGCCCTTCCCCGACTGCGAGGCGTTCGCGGTGGATGCTTTTCGGCAGGACTGGTCGAGGTGGGGTTACCTGTACCTTTTTCCTCCGGTCCAGCTGTTGCTTCGGGTTCTGGTTCGGTTAGAGACATTCCCGGGGAGAGTAGTCCTCGTGGCCCCTTGGTGGCCGGCCCAGCCTTGGTTTCCGGTGCTTTTGGCTCGGTGCCCGAACCCGGGACGTTTCCCGCGGCTCCGCCTCTTTCAGCAGGTCGGCCCGATCCGGTACGGGGCTGGTTCGACCTTCTCCTCTGCTCTTCGCGTCTGGTCTTTTTGACGCGGGTGTATCACCATTTCTATGGTGATCAGGTGGCTTCTTTGATGGTGTCCCACCTGAGAGCTTCGTCTAGGCGACAGTATGAAGTTTCCTGGCGTTCCTTTCGCCATTTTCCGGCTCTTCGTAGGTTGTCTTTTCTCTCGGATCGGGTTGTTTTGTCCTTCCTTACTTGGCTTTTTCAGGACCGTCATTTGATGCCTAATACTGTCGCCTCGTATCGTGCGGCGCTGGCGGAGCCGCTCCAGCTCGCTTTCGGGGTGGACGTCACATCCGCCCCGTTTCGTAAGCTTTCCCGTGCTATGTTTCACCTCCGGCCTGCTCATGCGCCGCCTGAGCCGTCCTGGTCCTTGGACAGGGTGCTCTCCTATCTTTCCTCTCCTCGGTTTGTGGTGGCCCCTTCGGTTCCTGATTGTTTTTCCAAGGCTTTGTTTTTGTTGGCATTGGCCTCTGGGGGCCGGGTAGGGGAGCTTCATGCTCTCCTCCGGCGCAGGGGTTTCTGCTCTTTTGGTCCTGGGGGTAGGTTTGTCCGTTTGCAGCCTTCTCCGTCCTTTCTGGCGAAGAACGAGACGGCTGCTTTCCGGAGGGGTCCGTGGGTCATTGATGCTTGGTTGGTTCGGCCGGGGGTGCATCATGTGTTGTGTCCTGTTGCTGCACTTCGCCGTTACCTGCGCGCTTCGGCCGAAGTGGCTGGGGATGCGCTTTGGGTTGATCCGGTTTCCCTCGTTCCCTGTTCCAGGGCTCGGGTCTCCCAGGTTGTCCGCAGGGTTATTAAGTCTAGCCAGCCTGCGGTCTATCCTCGCGCCCATGACGTTAGGAAGTTTGCGGCTTTGGCTGCCGTGTTTGGTAATATGTCTTGGGCTCATATTCGGGCGCGTGGATTTTGGAAGTCGAACAGGGTCCTGGCCGCCCGTTATTTGGTGAGTTTGTGGCCACCGCCCCCCGGGTAAGTCCCATTTTTCCTTCTCTTTGGGTATGTAGCTCCAGGGAGCCATAGGGGCTCCCCCCTGAAAACCAGCGTTGAATGTAATGAAACGCCATTTTCTGGGTGAGCCCCGGAGGCTCCCTGGTTACCCTCCCTCCCATCCGGTCGGCGGGATTTTTCGCGTTGGTTGAAGCCTAGTTTCCGAACTGACGGCAGACGGCGCGGTGAGGTCCGGGGCCCCCCCCCCTCCCCCTCCCGGGGAGGGGAGGGCTGCGCGGACGACCGGTGCGGCAGTAAATTGATTGTTTGATTGTTTTCCTTGGGATTGTAGGGAGTTTTCTACCTCTCTGTTCGGTTTTTGTTGTAGTTTTTTACCATGTGGGGTTTGTTTTGTTACGCCTACCTTTCTGGGTGCCTAACCCCGGTCGATGGCAGATAAGGAAAACCCCCAACCATATGGGGTTTTCCAGGGCCATTGCTCCCTGAAACCTCTCTGAAGGGGCCAGGTTCTGGCGCTGGTCCCTGGTAGGTCTGAACTCCATAGCTAATGTCCCGGTCTAACATAACACACATTAGCCCGATAAGCTCCAGGGAGCCTCCGGGGCTCACCCAGAAAATGGCGTTTCATTACATTCAACGCTGGTTTTTTTCAATATTTTTTTTTAACATAAATAGTTTTCTAACAATATTTGGTACTTGTTTACATCTTTCTGGAGAATGTTGTTCTCTCACTGTGATTGTAGACTAACTCTACACATGTACTTGACTCCACTGGCAGAAGATTTGAAAGATGGTTTTCCTGCAAGGTACCTTCCCTACATCAGAGGTCTTTGGGGCTCTCAGCGGTGCTCCTCTTGCTGGGGTTTTGGTCTCCACTGTGTCGCCGTCGGCAGCTGTTGCATATGCCCCTGTCCTTCAGGGGGTGGTGGCCGCGTTTTGCCTCCCAGCTCTCGTGTCGGCCATCATTACTGTCCTCCAATTAGTTTTGGTGTGACCACTGGTTTTCTTTCTGCCTTTTCTCTGTTGTGGTTCCTGGAGAAGGTTGTGGTACGGGGTCTTCCTCGTGTTTGTGGTGGTTAGCTGCTGCTAGGGCATCACCTGTTTTGCTTGAGGTGGGCCAGTTTTGGATCCTATAGCCAGGCTGCCTCCACTTCCTAAGGGCGGTTCTTTGTCTGCTTGCCACCTTGCCTCTCCTTCAGATTTCCAGTGCTGGGGTTAGCATCAGCCCATTTTGTGATTCTCCCCTTGACAGGGAAGTGGGGCTGTGCAGTTTTCCACTTCCTGGTCTTATGGTTTTTGCTTTTCAGGTTCGCTTTATGGAACTGGGTAGATTTGGTCAGTCCGTCTCTTTTTTTGTGAAATCAGGTCTACTAGGTGAGCCTCCTCTCCTCGTCCTTTGTGAGGTAGTCTTGGAGTGGTTACTTAACCCTCAAACCGCACATATCATATATAAATGATATCAGTGACAAAACCGAAACCGCGCACATCATTTATATATGATTTCGTGTCTAGCGCTATAATTTAAATGCCCCGCCTGGGATAGGGGCAGCTATAGTACAGCCACGACCGATAGTTGCCAGATGCCACCTAGAAAAAAAATCCAGGCCAACATTCTTGGGTGTGAGAGCGTCAGTATTGAGCAAGCCACCAAGGCTGGCGCACGCAGCACGAGCTCACAGCACCGCTGTTCAGCTTGTGACCACAGCATCGCCTACAAATGCCATAATATATATGATACTGCTATTATTTAGCAGTGATAGTATTACTGAAGCCCCCTGACTGTGATAAAACATATCAGGATTCTGATAATAGCAGGATTGTGGTGATATTTAGCGCTGTGCTCCATGGAAGGGAGGAGTAAGGCTGTGGGAGGGAGGGTTGTGGCGTCGTCTTCTGACTGTGTGTGGCCACCATTTATTGACTGCACTCACCATACCAGCTTAGTGGTTCGCTATGGTGAACAGAAAATGTAGATACTTATATATAATGTGTGTATAGTGTGAGATAGCAACGAGAGGAGAAGGTTGGGAGCGCCATTTTGGTGAGGGAGGAGGGTCGTCTGCACGACTTGTCATGTTGTTTACTGATGGTCACTATGGTCTTTGGGCACCATACCAGCTTATTTGTACAGGATATGGTGAATAAAACAGGTAGATACTTATATATAATGTGTGTATATAGCGTAATAACACCACAAACAATATTGTTGGAGGACAAATATTTGTGCGTCTGGCCTTGAGGGCGGCCGCCGATCAGCTGACTGTGTGAGTAGCTACGTCTTTGTGCCTTTACTCACCATACAAGCTTAGATGTACAGTTATGGTGAACAAAACATGTAAATATGTATATATAACATCTGTGTATAGTGAATAAATACAAAAACAGTATTGTGGGAGGTGAATGAGGGTGAGTGAGGTGGTGTTGAGGTAGGGAGTGGCAGTGAGTGGCTCGCTGGTGTTTGGCGGTCACTCCTCGTTGCTTTTTGACTCACAACACCAACTTAGTAGTTCGTTATGGTGTACAAAACATGCAGATACTTATATATAACCTGTGTATATAGTGTAACAACAGCAAAACTATTTGTTTATTGTTTTATGAACATAATAATTGAATCACTAATATGCACACCATAATTTTGAGTACAGCGATGGTTCACACATTTTATTATATAAATATACCACAATTCACTGTATGGAATAATATTACTGCAAAAAAACTAAGAAAAAATCAGAGACATTGAAATAATTAGGTAATAGTATATTTGTGGCAACTGCCGTCTGACAGCTCGGGCAGAGTAGACCTCATCTGGCGAAGGCTCTGCCAATGCCCCTTTTCTGGGGGGAGCCCCTACGGCTCCGCGGAGCTATCCATGGCTGATATAGATGCCCTAACTATTTTGCATCAGTCGATGTGGGTGGAGTTCTAGGCCTACCGGGGACCACGAGCCAGAACCTGGCCCCCTCAGAGAGGCACGGGGAGCAATGTCCAATAGAAATGCACATGTGATTTGGAGCATTCTATATCTGCCATCGACCGGGACAGGCACCCAGAAAGGTAAGCACCACAAAACAAACCCCTATTCTGGTTAAACAACAAAAATTGACAAACGAGTGGACAGAACTCCCCCAGGAAAACGAACTAACAAGCATGACGTCACGCGAGCCGCGCCGCACGTCTGCGCAGCTCCCCCCTCCCCGGGAGGGGAAGGGGGAGCCCCAGACCCCCGCGCCGGCGATCCCCGCCCCAGTTCCTCGGCTGATGGGATCATGCACGGTCGTGTGGCTCCAGCTCCAGTCTTGTCTCAGTGCTGTGACTTGTTTGCAGTGCTGCTCTTATGGTGGTCGTGTGAGCTGGGAGTAGTATTCTCAGGTACTCGGGCTGCATGTGCTTAGGGTCACCTTCCCTGAGTGCCCTGTAAGTACCGCCCATGGGGCTTGGGGTTGCCTTCCACAAGTCACCTTGGGTCTACCTTTGTTGGCTTTTCGCTGCTTGACGTTTGGCCTCCCCGAGGGTTTGGGGGTTTCACTCCCTTGTTTACCTTGGTAGTTATCGTTGTTTACCTTGGTAGTGGTTATCGTTGTTTACCTTACCTATCGTTCACTCCCTTGTTTACCTTGGTAGTTTATCGTTATCGGTAGTTTACCTTGGTAGTGGTAGTTATCACAATGGTGGGGCGCAGGGTACTGCGTAGCTAGTTTTCACCTATGACAGCGGCCGGCTCTGTTCCCTCTGGGTACGTTGTCCACTTGTGTGGTTTTTTCTTTTATTTTTGTTTTTGCCTGGTAGGGAGGTCTTCCTTGTGTTTCTCCCCCACCCCCTTATATTAGGTTCGTTTGTGTGGTGGCACCCCCTGCTTTGCCCTCGCGAGTGGACACGTCTCGTGGGTTCAGCTTTAGCAGTTTGCTTGGTAGTTTGGGGCGCCAGTTAGCAGTACCCTGCCTGGGATAACCCTTAGCAGACCCAGCCTAGGGGCCCTGGAAAACCCCCCGAGGGCTCTCGGGTCCGTTAGTGGAGACCCTTGCGTCCCCTCTCGCTTTGTGCGAGTTGAGGGTTGCTCTGTCCCCTTGTCTCAGGGTGACTCTCCTTGTTTTTGCCTCCGTCATGCTGCCTGTTGGGTCGGTGACACATTCGACCCTTGAGTCCTGCGAGCTTTGTTGCTTGTTCGTGACTCCATTCACCCAGTTTGCTGATGAATTCCCGTGGGTGGAGGCAGCTCGCGCGTTGCAGGGTAGGATGTTGCAACGCGCTCTGGTTTGTCACTTCCCCGGACGCCCCGATGCTGCCCCGCTTGTGTAGGGACCCAGACTTGGGTGGTTTTGGTCGCTTCGGCCTTGGTTCCTTCCACGCCCCCCCTTGTTTTCCCCCTCCTGCTTCCGGCCCCTACGCATCTGCAGGCTTCGGGGTCGGGGCGGGGTTAGAGGTTCTGAGACTTGGGCAGTTTCAGGGGTTGCCCCGACCGGGGTAGCTGCGGAGGCATTCGAGTCTGTTCCTCCGGCCGATGCTCCGGGGTTTTGACCAGTGGGCCCCCTTCTCTTTCAGCTCTCTCGGCTGCCCCGCCTTTTTCTTGTGAGGCCGGGGCTTTGGAGGTCAACTCGGCCCCGGAGCCTGGTGCAGAGGCTCCTGGAGTTGGGGAGGAGCGGCCTTGGGGGCCATGGGCTCCATTGCGCCCCGCCTGGATTTCCGTCCTTCTGAGTGGGGCTTACTGTCACGAGGAGTAGGGGTTTTCTTTCCCCCCTCTGCGTACGATTTGGGCTTGGGTTCTGCTCCTCCCCGGGTTCGGTTCCGTGTCCCTGTGGTTAACTTCGGTTCCGTCTTCAGGAGGTTTTCGGCTAACCGCATCTCTTCGCCTGCGGTGCGGTTGGCCTTTGCGGCTTCCTCCTGCGTGTCCCGGAGTTTGCCTCCATACTGGTTCCTTCTGTTCTGGACAGGTTGGGCTCCGTGTAGCGGTTTGAGCTCCTTGTAGCGGTTTGGGCTCCTTGTCGCCGTTTGGGCTCCTTGTCGCCGTTTGGGCTCCTTGTCGCCGTTTGGGCTCCTTGTCGCCGTTTGGGCTCCTTGTCGCCGTTTGGGCTCCTTGTCGCCGTTTGGGCTCCTTGTCGCCGTTTGGGCTCCTTGTCGCCGTTTGGGCTCCTTGTCGCCGTTTGGGCTCCTTGTCGCCGTTTGGGCTCCTTGTCACCGTTTGGGCTCCTTTGTGGCTGTATGGGCTGTTTTGTGGCCGTTTGGGCTCCTTTGTGGCCGTTTGGGCTCCTTTGTGGCCGTTTGGGCTCCTTTGTGGCCGTTTGGGCTCCTTTGTGGCCGTTTGGGCTCCTTTGTGGCCGTTTGGGCTCCTTTGTGGCCGTTTGGGCTCCTTTGTGGCCATTTGGGCTCCTTGTAGCCGGTTGGGCTACTTCTCGCCTTGTTGGGCTACTTCTCGCCTTGTTGGGCTACTTCTCGCCTTGTTGGGCTACTTCTCGCCTTGTTGGGCTACTTCTCGCCTTGTTGGGCTACTTCTCGCCTTATTGGGCTACTTCTCGCCTGGTTGGGCTACTTTCTTTCGCGTCCTGCGCATGCCCAGTGGGAGTTTGTTTTGGTTCCGGGCGGTGTGCACACGTGTTCTGCTCCAATTCTCTCGGGGGGCTTCGCCTCTCATTCTTTTCTTATTCCCATCCGTGCCCCATTGCTTTGAGGGTGTTCTGGGGTGCCGCAGTGTGGAATTCATGAGGTTTTTCCCTGCGTTCTAGGGTGGGGAGCCTCCTTCGCTGCTCCCCTCCTCTCCAGCATGGGCGCACTGGCCGCCTACGGCGGATACGGACTCGAACGCTTGCGTCATGGCCCTTCAAGGCCTATGTTCTGCAGATGAGTTGGTGCGGTTTTGGCGTCTCCTCCGTCCTGACACTGTTTTTGTGTTTGGGAGTAGGAATGGGTGTACATACGTACTTGAGAACGTGGACCGTATCACCCGATGTTTATTGTGTACATAAATGATCTACCAGTTGGTATACAGAATTATATGAACATGTTTGCTGATGATGCTAAGATAATAGGAAGGATAAGAAATTTAGATGACTGTCATGCCCTTCAAAAAGACCTGGACAAAATAAGTATATGGAGCACCACTTGGCAAATGGAATTTAATGTTAATAAATGTCATGTTATGGAATGTGGAATAGGAGAACATAGACCCCACACAACCTATATATTATGTGAGAAATCTTTAAAGAATTCTGATAAAGAAAGAGATCTAGGAGTGGTTCTAGATAGAAAACTATCACCTGAGGACCACATAAAGAATATTGTGCAAGGAGCCTATGCTATGCTTTCTAACTTCAGAATTGCATTTAAATACATGGATGGCGATATACTAAAGAAATTGTTCATGACTTTTGTTAGGCCAAAGCTAGAATATGCAGCTGTTGTGTGGTGCCCATATCTTAAGAAGCACATCAACAAACTGGAAAAGGTGCAAAGACATGCTACTAAGTGGCTCCCAGAACTGAAGGGCAAGAGCTACGAGGAGAGGTTAGAAGCATTAAATATGCCAAAACTAGAAGACAGAAGAAAAAGAGGTGATATGATCACTACATACAAAATAGTAACAGGAATTGACAAAATTGACAGGGAAGACTTCCTGAGACCTGGAACTTCAAGAACAAGAGGTCATAGATTTAAACTAGCTAAACACAGATGCCGAAGAAATATAAGAAAATTCACCTTCGCAAATAGAGTGGTAGACGGTTGGAACAAGTTAAGTGAGAAGGTGGTGGAGGCCAAGACCGTCAGTAGTTTCAAAGCGTTATATGACAAAGAGTGCTGGGAAGACGGGACACCACGAGCGTAGCTCTCATCCTGTAACTACACTTAGGTAATTACACTTAGGTAATTACCCGAGGTGCCTACTGCAAGGCTATTAGCCCATACTGGGCAGCTCTTGTTCTCTCCACCTGATTCCTTCCTCGGTTCACGGGTGTCTGCAGGTGGCCTCTTGTCCCTTCAGAGGCAATGGCTGCCCTGGGGTTTTCTTGACGCTGGGGCTTTGAGGGGACAGCTCGGCCCCGTGGCCTGCAGGATGGGTTCCTGGGGCTGGGGTGGGGCTCATGTGAGAGGCCTCAGGCCTCGTTGGTCCCCGCTGGGGTGTTTCTAACCCTCTGGGGGGGACTTGCAGTTTTGTGGTGTGGGGTTTTCCGTTCCCCCTCTCCGCACGTGCTTTGTGGGCGTCGGCCCCTCCCTGGGCTTGGTTTCCTTGTCCGTTGTACCCGTTGTTTCCGTCCTGTCGGTGGGTGCTTTTCTACGATCTTCGCCCCTTTTTCCGGGATGGGCCTTCTTCCGTCATGTCCCCTTCTTCTTGGGGTTTCTGCATGACTTTTGGTCTCGGGTGCGACGGGGTTTTGGGGCCTTCGTCCTTTGTGTTTGCTTCTTTTTGTTCTCGAAGGTTCGGGACTGTTTTGCTCCTTCCCGTTTTCTGGTGCATCTGTCGTCATTCGGTTGAGCTTCCCTCCGGTCCTTTCTAGGGCTTGTGGGTCCTCTTCCCAGCAGCTTCTGGGTGTTGGCCTTTTTGTTCTTTTGTGAATATCTCTTCTCTTCACACTGTCTCGGCGCTCCTAGTTTTCCTGGGAGCGATTTTGCTCCTCCTCATGAGTCTTTTCGCTCCTGCCCTTCTGTGGGATGTTGGTGCGGGGCGGCTCCTTATGCAAGTTCCTTCCCTGTCAGCTGCACTTGTGGAGATGGTCTTGCACACTTGTGGCATTTTCGTTTTGGTCCTGCGTTTTCTTTTCCCTCCTGGGGCTGCCATAGGATTGGCTTGCGGAGGATGTAGAGGCGCTTGGGGCCGTTCCAGGGTCTGGCACCTTGGTTTCTGCTGCTAGCTTTCGGTATCGATATTCCTTCTGCGCCGTTTCGCAGGTTGTATCGTGCGTTGTTACACCTCCGGCCTGCTTATGCACTGTCTGTGTCGTCGTGGTCTTTGGACAGGGTGCTCTCCTGTTTTTCTTCTCCTTGGTGGTTGTGGCTCCTTGGGGTCAGGTTTGCTTTGCCTTGGTTTTCTTTTTGTGTTGGCATTCGCCTCTGGGGATTGTGTGGCAGAGCTTCTTGCTCTTCTCAGGTGCAGTGGTTTTTGGCTCCTATTGATCGTGATCATAGGTTTTCTTCGTCTGCGGCCGTTCTCCCTTTTTTCTGGCGAATGCTATACCTTGGGTTGTTGTCTCTACTTCGTGTTGTGGAGTGATTCTCCGACCGCCTCCCGGGTATGTCCCCTTGTTTTTTAGGTAGTCTTTGGTGAGGTAGCTCCGGGGAGCCATAGGGGCTTCCCCCAGAAAACCAGCGTTGAATGTAATGAAACGCCATTTTCTGGGTGAGTCCCGGAGGCTCCCCGGCACCCTCCCGCCCTCCGGGCGGGTTTTTCATGGTTTTGATATCCAGCCTCAGAACTGGGGCGGGGATCGCCGGCGCAGGGGGTCTGGGGCTCCCCCTTCCCCCTCCCGGGGAGGGGGGAGCTGCGCAAACAAGCGGCGCGGCTCGCGTGACGTCATGCTTGTTAGTTCGTTTTCCTGGGGGAGTTCTGTCCACTCGTTTGTTGATTTTTGTTGTTTAACCAGAATAGGGGTTTGTTTTGTGGCGCTTACCTTTCTGGGTGCCTGTCCTGGTCGATGGCAGATATAGTATGCTCCAAATCACATGTGCATTTCTATGGGCCATTGCTCCCCGTGCTTCTCTGAGGGGGCCAGGTTCTGGCTCGTGGTCCCTGGTAGGCCTAGAACTCCACCCACATCGACTGATGCAAAATAGTTAGGATATCCATATCAGCCATGGATAGCTCCGGAGAGCCTCCGGGACTCACCCAGAAAATGATGTTTCATTACATTCAACGCTGGTTTTTTGCCACACTTCCCTACCCTATTGCAGCTAAAATATGCCACCTACGATTTTTTTGTTATTTTTTTCGTGATCAGGGAACAAAAATGAACACTTCTATAAGACGAAAGAATTTTTTGGATTTTTTTTTTTGTTGCGCCTGTGGGTGTGAATTTCATTTGGGCCCCTAGCGGTTTGAGGGTTAAGGGTGGTCTTACTGGCCTCTTCCCTTCGGTTCCGCCTTTTCAGGTCGCGACTCTGGTTCTCTGGCTCTTCCTCGCTCTTTCTAAATTGAGTCGGTGCCTTCCTTGCCCCTTCTCTCGGATGACCCCATTGTCTCTGGTCTGTCTCGTCCTCGGGTTGGGCTCTTGTTGCTTCCTTGGACCTGCTGGCTCCTCATGTTTGTTTGTGCCTGTCTTTAGTGTTTTTGGCCCATTTTTGTTTTCTTGGTGTTGGGTTCTGGCTTACCTTGACGTCTGCATGGTGTGGGCGCTTGCCTGTTCGTGTGTCTGCTGGCCATGGTTCGGGTTCTTCGTGGGTTCCTAGTGAACTGGCAGAAGTACCCGTTGTTTCTGGCCCAGTCTGGTTCAGTCTTGGTTGGGCCTCTTTTCGGTTGCTTGGTCGGCTTCACTATCCCTGCCTTTGCGGCCTTGACCTGGCTGCGACACCACCATCTATTGGCATCGAGTGCATGTCAGGTGGCTCGGCGGTTGTCGCGCAGCTGTGTGAGAGCCTCGCCTCTGACCACCTTGTGTTTTGTTGGGCAGGGTTTGGCTTCAGAAGCTGTTTTGGTTTCTCCAGAGCCAACTCTTCTGTCGCAGTCTCATTTGTTGAGTTCGGTCTCCAGGTGCCTATTGGCGGTTACTACATCGCTGGTTTCCTCTTCGGGTTTTTTGGGGTTTGGTTCCCTGGCGCCTTCCTCTGCCCTCACTTGCCTTTTTCATGGATGCCTCTGTCCTTGGTTTGGGGCTTTGTGTACAGTGTTCACCAAGCTGGTCAGAGGCCATGGTCCCCTTTCTGTTGGGCTCATTTTCTGGGGGGAGCCCCGTCGGCTCCCCGGAGCTTTACCGGCTGATATGCTAATGTCAGACTTTGGCATCAGTCATGTGTATGGAGTTCTAGGGCCTACCGGGGACCACGAGCCAGAACCTGGCCCCCTCAGAGAGGCAAGGGGAGCAATGGCCTATAGAAACCCCCGTGTGGTTGGAAGCATTCTATGTCTGCCATCGACCGGGTCAAGCATCCAGAAAGGTAAGCATTCCAAAACAAACCCCTATTCTGGTGAAAATTGCTACCTAAGCCGAACTAGTGGATAGAACTCTTCAACAGAAAACAAGGAAACTAGTATGACGTCATACGTCACCGCGCCGCTGTCTGCGCAGCTCCCCCCTCCCCGGGAGGGGGAAGGGGGAGCCCCAGACCTCCCACGCCGGCTATCCACCCATCAGTTCTTCGGCTGATGCTATAGGCAATGGTTATGTGCTCCGGCTCCAGTGGTTGTTTCAGCACTGTACCTAGAGTGTGGTGTCTGTTTTCTAGGTGGTGCGTGAGCCGGGAGTGATTCTTCAGTACTCGGGCTGCATGCGCCTAGGGTTCCCTTCCCTAGGTGCCCTGTAAGTACTGCCCTTGGGGCTTGGGGCCACCTTCCACAAGTTCCTTGGGTCCTGCCCCTGCTTGGCCGTTTACTGCTTGGTTTTCGGCCGCTCTTTGTGTGCTCGGGTGTTCTGTCTCCCTTGTTCGCCTTAGAGTAAGGGGCAGTGTTTGCACTGGTGGGGCGCGGGGTACTGTGCAGCTTGTCTTTACCAATCATAGCGGCCGGCTCTGTTCCGCTTGGGTACGCTGTCCTCTTGTGGGGTTTTCTTTTTCTTTTTGTTTATCTACCTGGTGGGGGTCTGCCTTCGTTCTTGCCCCTTGTGTCCCTTGTGTTCTGAGTATTTTCTGGTGGTACCCCTGCTAGGTCCCCGTGAGTGTACACGTCCCGGGGGTTCAGCTCTTAGAAAGTTGTTTGGTAGCTTTGGGTGCCGGTTAGCAGTACCCTGCCTGGGATTACCTGAGCGCGAGTCCTCTTAAAGTAAACGCTCGGGACCCTGGGAAACCCCTGGGGGCGCGCGGGTCCGATGGATGTGACCCCAGAGTCCCCCCCTCGCTTCCAGCGAATTTGAGGGTTGCTCTCACCCTTTGTCTCTGGGTGACTCTCTGTTTTGCCTCCGTCTGCTGCCTGTGGGGTCGGTGACACCTTCGACCCGGAGTCCTGCGAGTTTGGTTGCTCGTTGTGGCTCGGTTACCCAGTTGTGCTAACAAAGCGGGTGCGGGCAGCAGGGGCGTTGCACTTGAGCCTTGGTGGTGGCAACGTTCTCGTGGTTTCCTCCCCGGGAGCCCCGGGGCTGCCCCATTGTAATTCGTTTTGGGACTTGGGGGTGTTGGTTGCTTCGGTTCCATCCACGCCCCCTTGTCTTTCCCCTGGTTCACCCTTCCTGCCTGCATCCGGTTCCTTACCGTCTGTAGGTTCGGGGCGGGGTTTTTGGTGTTGAGACTCGGGCAGTCTCGGGGAATTCCCCTTCCGGGGTAGTGACGGGGGCATTTGTGCCTGTTCCTCCAGCCGTGTTGTATGAGTCTGCCAGTGGGCTCCCTTCCTTAGTGTTTTCACGGCTGCCCCGGTTTTCTGGTACGGCCGGGGCTTTGGGGGAACGGCTCGGCCCCGGGGCCTGTCGTGTAGGTTCCCGGGGCTGGGGAGCGGCTGACTTGGGGGAAGCCTTGGCCCCGTTAGACCCCGTGGGGGTTTTTATCCCCCTCTAGGCGGGGCTTGTGGTTACGCAGAGTGGGGTCTTTCCTCCCCACTCGCCGTACGTGCTGTTGGACGTCGGCCCCTCCCTGGGCTCGGTTCCTTGGCCTTTGAGTCGGTTGGTTCCGTCCTGTGGGTGGATGTTTCCTCCCACCCCTTTTTGGGACGGTGTTTTTGTCATGTTTCCCCGTTTGATGGGGTTCTGCGTGACTTCTGATCTCGGGTGCGCCTGCGCCTTCGTGTGCCTTCGGGACTAGTGTTGGCTTCTGTGTTCTCGAGGGTACGGGAAGGTTTTTCGCTACTTCCCGCATTATTGGAACGTCTGTCGGCTCCTCGCACTTGTCGCCCTGTTGGGCTACTTGTCGCTCTGTTGGGCTACTTGTCGCCCTGTTGGGCTACTTGTCGCCCTGTTGGGCTACTTGTCGCCCTGTTGGGCTACTTGTCGCCCTGTTGGGCTACTTGTCGCCCGCTTGGGCTACTTGTCGCCCGGTTGGGTTCCTTTTTGGGCTCTTTGCTTCTTTGGCCGGTTTTATTGTTCCTGCTTCCTCTTTTGGCTACTTTTCTCGTGCAGTAGTCCTGGCTGGCGCCTTCCCGCAGGGAGGGTGTGCGGTTCGGCCAGCGTGTTATGCGCATGCGCCGTGGAGTTTGTTTTGGTCTGGGCGGTGTTTCAGTGCTGGTGTTTTGCGCCCTTTTTTGCTACAGTGCTTCGCCTCTCGTTCTTCTCCCTGGCTGCGGTATGTGCCCCTTCGCGCCGGGGGTGTCCTGGTTCCCAGTTGTGGGGAGGACACCGCGGTTTTCCCTGTGTCATGGGTGTGGACCGCCTCCTTCGCCTCTCCCTGCTCTCCTGCGGGTCCGGCAGGGTCCGGCTCTGGCGTCTTCACCTGGCGGTGCTCCCAAGTTCTTCTGGGCACGGTTGAGTCGTGTCAAGTTCGTGCCACCATTCGCCAGGTGAGTTTCTGCGGTCTGGCGTCTTTTGGCCGGGCGCTGGATGCGGCGGTGTTTATATACCTGTCTTTATTTAGGTATGTTTTTGTACGACTGAGACCGTTCGCACACCAGTGACTGTCCCTTTATCACCCCTTCCTGTCCCCCTCATGTGCATGTCCAACCCATGCTGGAGTCATTCAGGGGACCCTCCTTTTTTAATGTTGTGAGGTGTGGGGGTTGTAGGGTTGGTTCTGTACTCACCTGGTAAGGCTCCTGGCTGTGCTTGCAGGATTTGAGCTCTGGCTCTTGGGTCCCGCCTATCTGGTAGAACTTGCGGGATAGTACCAGTGGAGTGCAGTGGTGCTATTGGCACCTTTGGGGAACACTGTATTACCATCAGAGGTCTGTGCTTGTTACACGACCTACTTGCGAGCATAAGCATTCTTGCTGGTTCGTCCGTGGACTTCCAGGGCGCACTGGCCTGTTTTCGTATGGCAGTTCCGGCCCGTCCTGGTTGTGGGGGTATGGGGGCCGGTGGACTGCTCCTAGCAGCTGCCTGGTGGGCCATCCTCTTGCCGGTCTAGCCTGACCTTGGGCCGGGCTTCAGGTGTAAAAGAGCTCCCAGTACCTCATCCAGCAGGTATCGAGCGGGGTTTCTCCGCCGTCGGTCGCCTGGTGCAGGTTTCTGGGCCTGCAGGGTTTTGTCGTGTCTCCGTTGGCCCTGTCTGGGGTCTGCCTGCTCCGTTCTCTGCCTTTGCAGAGGGGAGTTGCTATTTACGTGTTGCTGTGGAGCCTGTTCCTGCTGCTGCACGTGTGCATTGGTACCGTGTTTCACGGTGGCGTGTCCTTGTTCCTGTGTCCGGTTGTGGGGTGGCACTTTGCTGCCGTTTTGTGCCTGGGGATTGCGTGGGGTTTTTGTCCCTGCCTGCTTATCCACCCCTGGTTGTTCTCCTGGGGTTTTTTGTGCTTCTGCTCTTTCTTCCTGCCTCCTCTGCAGCAGGGATGTTCTGCGTGTGTTCTTAGGTGTTGGTCAGCCTATGTCCTGTGATGTGCTTCTTTGTCTCGGTCTGTTGCAGTTGTTCGTGCCCCTTGGTTCGGGTCCTGTTCTGGCGGCGACCCTTCCTCCTCCTTTGGTTTCCTAGCTTGCCCTGCCGGTTGTTTTTTTTTTTTTTGGGGGGGGGGGGGGGGGGGGTCTTGCGATGTCTCGGGTCGGACCCGTCGTTTCTGAACTCCTGGCGGGCTTGCATGCTTTGGGGAGTTTTTCTGTTCGGCAGACGTTCCATCTCCTTGTGCCGCCTGGGTTTCGGTGGTCGCGCCCGAGATCTTCTCGCGGCTCTGCCTTTTTCCTGGGCTCGGAGGGGCCTTGTCGGGGCTGCTTATGTTCTGCCTCGTGGTCTCGCCTCCGGTTGGTGGTCGGGTGGCTTCGTGGTAGGTGTCCCACCTGCATGCTTCTCTTGGCGGCAGTATGGGGTATTTTGGCGGTTTTTCCTTTTCCTGTCCCTTCTTAGGTGGTTACTCTTGTTAGCTTGGTTTACTCTCGGCTTGGTTTTCTAGTGGGGGTTGGGGGCCGTCGTCTTGCCACATACTGTCGTCTCTTTTCGTGCGGCGCAGGCGGAGCCGCTTCAGCTTGCTTTCGGTCTTGGTGTTGCTTCTGCACCGTTAGTCAGCTGTCTTGTGCGTCGTTTCACCTCCGGCCTGTTCGTGTGCCGCTTGCACCATCCTGGTCTCTGGTCAGCGTGCTCTGTCTTCTCCTCGGTTGGTAGTGCCCCTTCGGTTCCGGTGTGTTTTTTCGTCGGCTCTTTCCTTTGGGCCTTTGCCTCTGGGGGTCGAGTCGCTGAGTTTTCTTGCTCCTTCGGTTTTAGTGTTTTGGTTGTTTGGTGGCAGCAGTCTCCATCTTTTCTGGCACGGGGTGGGGCTGCTGCATTCTGGAGGGGTCCAGGGTTGTTGGTACTTCGTTGGTCGGGCCGGGGGTGTGTCGTTTTTGTGTTCAGTGGCGGCCCTCCGCTGTTGTTTGCGTGCCACGGCGTTTGGGTCCGGAGCGCGTTTTGCGTTGATCCAGTTCTGTTCTTCCCGGTTCGCGGGTGATAGTGTCCCGGGTGGTCAGCCGTGTTCTTGCGGCTAAGCTGCCTGTGTTCTTCCCTCATGCCTGTGGCGTTCGTGGCTTCGCTGCTCTCGCTGCCGTCTGGGCGACGGGGCCTTGCGGTCTTTCGGGCATGGATTTTTGGTGTTCGTGCAGGGGCCTTGCTGCTCGTGGTTCTCGTGTTGTTCCCGGGATTTTCGGGGCTGTGGCGCCTTGGGTTGGCGTTTGCTGCCGGTTGTCTTGCCTCCTTGGGGGGTGCGTGGTGTCCGCCTCCCGGTTCTGTCCCTTTGACCTTCCTCTGTGGGTAGTTAGCTCCGGGGAGCCGACGGGGCTCCCCCCAGAAAACCAGCGTTGAATGTAATGAAACGCCATTTTCTGGGTGAGACCCGGAGGCTCCCCGGCAACCCTCCCTCCCTCCGGTCGGCGTTTTTCGCGTGTTTTGACATCCAGCCTCAGAACTGATGGGTGGATAGCCGGCGTGGGAGTTCTGGGACTCCCCCTTCCCTCTCCCGGGGAGGGGGGATCTGGGCAGACAGCGGCGCGGTGACGTATGACGTCATACTAGTTTCCTTGTTTTCTGTTGAAGAGTTCTATCCACTAGTTTGGCTTAGGTAGCAATTTTCACCAGAATAGGGGTTTGTTTTGAAATGCTTACCTTTCTGGATGCTTGACCCGGTCGATGGCAGACATAGAATGCTTCCAACCACACGGGGGTTTCTATAGGCCATTGCTCCCCTTGCCTCTCTGAGGGGGCCAGGTTCTGGCTCGTGGTCCCCGGTAGGCCCTAGAACTCCATACACATGACTGATGCCAAAGTCTGACATTAGCATATCAGCCGGTAAAGCTCCGGGGAGCCTCCGGGTCTCACCCAGAAAATGGCGTTTCATTACATTCAACGCTGGTTTTTTGACTCACAGTATGAGTGCAGGTGCTGTGTGTGACATGCATTGTGGAGGTTTCGGGTCTCTCCAGACTTCACAGTCCAGCTCCTTTCAGACTGTCTTCCCATGGTTCATTGTCTCCCCCAGACACCCTGACGTACCTTGCTGGTTCCTCCTCCTCCTCCAGTCTTTGCATTTGGAGTTTGGGTTTCTGATTTGTGTTTATCGTAATTTCTATGGTGATCAGGTGGCTGGATGTTGGTGTCCCATCTGCACTCCTCTCGGCGACATTATGGAGTCTCCTGACATGCTTTTTGCATTTCCTCACTCTCTGTTGTTCCTCTTCAGTGTCCATTTCAGATGTCCTATCTTTCCTTCTTGGTATCTTATGTTGAATATACTGTAGTCGCTTTGTATTTTGCAGCGCTGGCAGAGCCACTTCTTCTTGCGTTCAGGGTTGATACTGCCTTGGCCCAGTTTCATACACTTTCTCTGACACCTTGTCACCTCTGGCCTACTAATGTGATGTCTGAGCATGCTTGGTCTTTAGACCATATTTGTTTCTTCTTGTAGCCTCTTGCTATCTTCCTGTCTTTATCCTCTTCATAAGTTTTATATCATCAGCAAACATTGAGAAGAACGAGTCTGTTCCCTCTGGGGAAGCGTTTACATATATCAGAAACAGGATAGGTCCAAGGACTGAACCCTATGGGACTCCACTAGTGATGTCTTGCCACTCCGAGACCTCACCTCTCATAGTGACTCGCTGTCTTCTATTGCTTAGGTACTCCCTTATCCATTAGAGAACCTTCCCTTTTACCTTTGCCTGTATCCCCAACTTATTCACTAGTGTCCTATGGGGTCCTGTGGAGCCCCAAAATCACCTCAAGGTAAGGTACTGTATTCACCTAGTTGTATTCACCTAGTTGTGCTTGCGGGGGTTAACCTGGTTGATACCTGGTTGATGGGGTTCTGGGAGTTCTTCTACTCCCCAAGCCCGGCCCGAGGCCAGGCTTGACTTGTGAGAGTTTGGTCCACTAGGCTGTTGCTTGGAGCGGCCCGCAGGCCCACATACCCACCACAGCCTGGTTGGTCCGGCACTCCTTGGAGGAATAAATCTAGTTTCCTCTTGAAAATGTCCACGGTTGTTCCGGCAATATTTCTTATGCATGCTGGGAGGACGTTGAACAACCGCGGACCTCTGATGTTTATACAGTGTTCTCTGATTGTGCCTATGGCACCTCTGCTCTTCACTGGTTCTATTCTACATTTTCTTCCATATCGTTCACTCCAGTACATTGTTATTTTTCTGTGTAGATTTGGCCCTCCAGTATCTATTATTTGATATCTCTCTCGTCTTCTTTCTAGTGAGTACATTTGGAGGGCTTTGAGACGATCCCAATAATTTAGGTGCTATATTGCGTCTATGCGTGCCGTATATGTTCTCTGTATTCCCTCTATTTCAGCAATCTCTCCTGCTCTGAAGGGGGAAGTGAGTACTGAGCAGTACTCAAGACGGGACAACACAAGTGCCTTGAAGAGTACAACCATTGTGATGGGATCCCTGGATTTGAAAGTTCTCGTAATCCATCCTATCATTTTTCTGGCTGTCGCAATATTTGCTTGGTTATGCTCCTTAAACGTTAGGTCGTCAGACATTATTATTCCAAAATCCTTTACATGCTGTTTTCCTACTATGGGTACATTTGATTGTGTTTTGTACTCTGTATTATGTTTAAGGTACTCATTTTTACCGTACCTGAGTACCTGGAATTTATCACTGTTAAACATCATGTTATTTTCTGATGCCCAGTCGAAAACTTTATTAATATCAGCTTGAAGTTTTTCAATGTCTTCTGCCGAGGTAATTTTCATACTGATTTTTGTGTCATCTACAAAGGATGATACGAAGCTGTGACTTGTATTTTTGTCTATATCTGATATGAGAATAAGGAAAAGCAGCGGTGCAAGGACTGTACCCTGAGGTACAGAGCTTTTAACTGCACTTGGACTAGATTTTATATGGTTGACCGTTACTCGCTGAGTCCTGTTTGACAAAAAACTGAGTATCCAGTGTCCTACTTTACCGGTTATTCCCATTGACTTCATTTTGTGTGCTATCACGCCATGGTCACATTTATCGAAAGCCTTTGCAAAGTCCGTGTATATCACATCAGCATTCTGATTTTCTTCTAATGCCTCAGTGACTTTGTTGTAGTGCTCAAGAAGCTGTGAGAGGCACGATCTTCCCGCTCGAAATCCATGTTGGCCTGGGTTGTTTAGGTCATTGGTCTCCATGAAATTGGTGACCTGACTCCTAATCACTCTCTCAAATACTTTTATGATGTGCGATGTTAGTGCAACTGGTCTATAATTCTTTGCCAATGCTTTGCTCCCTCCCTTGTGTAGAGGGGCTATGTCTGCTACTTTAAGTGCATCTGGTATCTTCCCCGTGTCCAAGCTCTTCCTCCACACTATACTGAGTGCCTGTGCTACCGGCACTTTGCATTTCTTTATAAATATTGAATTCCATGAGTCTGGACCTGGGGCCGAGTGCATGGGCATGTTTTCAATTTCTCTTTCAAAAATTTAGTGCGCTCGTGTTTATATCAGTTATATTTACAGGGGTTTGAATATCCCGCATAAAGAAATTGTCTGGATCTTCCACCTTCATGCTGTTTATTGGAGTGCTAAACATGTCCTCATACTGCTTTTTTAGGATTTCACTAATTTCTTTGTCATCCTCCGTGTATGAACCTTCATTTGTACGAATAGGTCCAATACTGGCAGTGGTTTTTGCTTTTGATTTCGCATATGAGAAGAAATATTTTGGATTTTTCTTTATTTCCTGAATTGCTTTCTGTTCTAACTGCCTTTCTTCAGTTTCATATGAGTGTTTCAATTTCCGCTCGATTTCTTCAATCTCCCTATTTAAATTATTCCTTCTTTGACGGAAAATTTGTGTCTGCATAAGCAGTTCCGTTATTTTTTTCCTGTGTTTATAGTGTCGTCTGCGTTCTCTTTCTACGTTAGATCTCTTTCTGGCTTTCCTCAAAGGAACATGTTTCAGACAGAATTGATACGCTTCTGAAGTCAGTTTTTCTAGTCCTTCTGAAGGACTTGTATTACTTAGAACAGTTCCCCATGGAATGTTTGTAAGTTCCCTGTTTATTATCTCCCAGTCTATCCTTTGAGCTCTGCTCTTTCGGCCCGCCTCTCAACTGGCAATCAACTGTTTCTAACTACTACAACTACTATTTTTTTTTTAACATCACACATACACACCCCAGGAAGCAGCCTGTGACAGCTGACTAACTCCCAGGTACCTATTTACTGCTAGGTAACAGGGGCATTGAGTGAAAGAAACTCTGCCCAATGTTTCTCGCCGGCACCTGGGATTGAACCCGGGACCACAGGATCACATGTCCAGCGTGCTGCCCACTCGGCCGGCTGGGCCCATTTGTCAAAGGTTTTCTGGCAGTTCAAAAGTATGCAGTCTGCCCTCCCTACTTTTTCTCACCTAATTTTTCTCACCTTGTTCTATTAACCCTGTGGGGCAAGATTTGCCTTCACTGAACTCGTGCTGATGTGGTGTTACAAAAGTTCTTTATCTCCAGATGTTGTGCTAGTTTTTTCTCATAATCTTCTCCATCACTTTGCATGGTATGCAAGTTAGGGGCACTGGTCTCTAGTTCAGTACCAGTGTCTATCTTCCTTTTTGAATATCAGGACTACACTCGCCATTTTCCAAATTTTTGGCAGCTCTCCTGTTACTGGTGATTTGTTATACACCATTGAGAGTGGTAGGCACAGTGCTTCTGCTCTTTCTTTTAGTATCCATAGTGAGATTCCATCTGGGCCTACAGTCTTTGCCACATCCAACTCATGCAAATGCTTCCTTACCTCCCCACTGGTAATCTCAAACTCCTCTAGTGTTGTCTCGTTAGATATTTCCTCTCTTAGTTCAGGAACTTCTCCCTGCTCTATTGTGAAGACCTGGAATTTCTAATGAGTTTCTCACACACCTCCTTGTCATTTGTAGTGAACCTAATCTGCTCCTATTCTTAGTTTCATTACCTATTCCTTCACTATTATTTTCCTTCTGATATTGCTGTGCAGTAATTTGGGTTGGGTCTTTACTTTATTTGCTATGTCATTTCCATATTGTCTTACTGCCTCTCTTCTCACCCTGAGGTACTCATTCCTAGCCCTCTGAACAGGCCCTTAAGCAATAGGAAACACACCCGACCATTTCTGTCCCACCCAGGATTCGAACCCAGAATTCCGATTGCGAGTCAAGAATGAATCCGACTTTACTACCAGGATCCTTCCTTATATAAAGAAGGCAAGACACCTTGAACATTGATTTCTATAACTACATAATATGTAATTACCGGTATATAAAGTGAGTTATAAGAAACTGAAAGATCTTTTTCTTCCCCAGGTTGCTGCTCATGATGGAGAGCTGTGGGTGTCAGCAGAGGCCTTGGATGTTATTATCGACCTTTATTCTGATGACAAGACAGATAAACTGGCTCATAATACTCACCTGGTGGACAGGTTAAAGGGCATCCAGCCTCAGTTCAAATCCAAGGTGAGTATTGTGTCTCCAACTGTAGGGAGATTACTCTCTGTAACACCAAGGTGAGCATTGTGTCTCCAACTATAGGGAGATTACTCTCTGTAATACCAAGGTGAGCATTGTGTCTCCAACTATAGGGAGATTACTCTCTGTAATACCAAGGTGAGCATTGTGTCTCCAACTATAGGGAGATTACTGCCTGTAACACCAAGGTGAGCATTGTGTCTCCAACTATAGGGAGATTACTCTCTGTAACACCAAGTTGAGCATTGTGTCTCCAACTATAGGGAGATTACTCTCTGTAACACCAAGTTGAGCATTGTGTCTCCAACTATAGGGAGATTACTCTCTGTAACACCAAGGTGAGTATTGTGTCTCCAACTACAGGGAGATTACTCTCTGTAACACCAAGTTGAGCATTGTGTCTCCAACTATAGGGAGATTACTCTCTGTAACACCAAGGTGAGCATTGTGTCTCCAACTATAGGGAGATTACTCACTGTAACACCAAGGTGAGCATTGTCTCTCCAACTATAGGGAGATTACTCTCTGTAACACCAAGGTGAGTATTGAGTCTCCAACTATAGGGAGATTACTGCCTGTAACACCAAGGTGAGTATACTCACCTTGAGTATGAGTATAATACTCACACCAAGTGTGAGTATAATTGAGTATAATTGGACCCTGCCTGGATTTTCTGTCCTTCTGAGCGGGGCTTACTGTTGCAGGGAGTGGGTTTTTCCCCCCCCCCCCCCCCCCTCCTCTGCGTACGATTTGGACTTGGGTTCTGCTCCTCCCCGGGTTCGGTTCCGTCTTTCCGGTGGTTTTTGGCTACCCGCATCTCTCCGCCTGAGGTGCGGTCGGCCTTTGCCGCTTACCTCCTACGTGACCCAGAGTTCGCCTCCATAATGGATCCTTCTTCGTTCGGGTTTGGATCGTCATGTCCTTACTGGGTGAGTTATGAGGTTCCAGGGTCGTCTTGGCTTGTAGACTGCCCTTTGTTTTCGCTGGATGCTTGGGACTCGTTCTGTCGGACCCACACGTTTTAATGGCGCGAGACATTGAAGGTGGTCCAGGTTTACCTGGGGAACAATTTTGAGCATCTTAACACTATCGCTTTCTTTGGACACCCCCTCGTGTACACTTTTTTTCTCTCGTGTCCTAGCTTTGGACACTTTGGACAAGGGGGGCCCGGCCGGCCGAGCGGACTGCACGCTAGACACGTGGTCCTGTGGTCCCGGGTTCGATCCCAAGCGCTGGCAAGAAACGATGGGCAGAGTTTCCTTCACCCTATGCTCCTGTTACCTAGCAGTAAATAGGTACCTGGGAGTTAGTCAGGTGTCACAGGCTGCTTCCTGGGGGTGGAGGCCTGGTTGAGGACCGGGCCATGGGGACACTAAAGCCCCAAAATCAACTCAAGATAACTGCTCACGTCCAATAAAAAAAAAATTGTATAAAATTCATTTTCTATCCGATTGACTTCAGCATAGTTTCAAAATGAGCGCCTTTAGAGTGTGCACAATTTGATATCAACATGAAAGATGTAACACAAAACTTGATGTCAGAACACTTGAAAGATTATAAATATGTTTTTGGCCAAAATTTTAAAATATTTGTTAAAATTCTATTTATTGTTCTATTATTATGGGACTAGTTTTAAAATGTGCACCTTTACATTGTGAACAATTTGATACTAAACTAAAGATGTAACACAAAATTTTGTGTCAGAACACTGGAAAGATATAAATAATTTTGTGATGATGAGCATCCAAAATTAAAATGTTTGTTAAAATTCCAGTTACTGTTCTATTATTATGGGACTAGTTTTAAAATACGCACCTTTATATTGCAAACAATTTGATACCAAAACGAGTGACATAACATGAAAATTGATGTTATCAAACTGAACGAGTATACACATTAGGTTGCGGGTGTGATAATTGGTTCTCGTTCACAGGGTAACTTTAGGCTTTGCTAAGGGAGTCACGCTGAGCTTTTGAACAATATGTGCATATACACCTGCAGGGAATTTAATTATGAACACATTGATACTAAAACGAACCACGTAGCATGAGAATTAAGGTGAGAAAACTGAAACGAGTATACACATCTTACTGATTTTGTGCGTTGATTCGTAATTTTTCCCGACTTTAGGCTTTGCTGTGGGAAGTCAAGCTTGGCTTTTGGACCTTGTATGCATATACACCTGTAGGGAATTCTATTGTGAACACAATGATACTAAAGCGAGCGACGTAGCATGAGAATTAAGGTGAGAAAACTGAGACGAGTATACACATTTAGTGTCGCCGAGGGCTCGCCCGCACCGCCAGGCCTGCTTCGTGCATATGCGCGGAGCGCACGCCTGGGACGCAATACTGTTAACACTTTGGTGCACCCCGCTCGCCACCCCTCAACTGTGCGATATGGGACCCAGGGTGTCACGGGAGTGCGCGTAAAATCTGAAAAGTGAATACTCTCTTCAACTTTGTTACCTTAATTCTCGTCCTACGAGATTAAGTTTGGTATCATTGTGTTCGCAATAGAATTCTCTATAGCACTAAATGCATATAAACTCCAAAAGCCCGGCTAATTACCCGCAGCAAACAGAGAAAGTGCGAACGAGTTACCCAGGAGCGCGCAAACGCGATAAAATGTTTCCACTATTTTCACTCTGGTCACCTCAATTTTTATCCTTGGTCTTTCATTTTGGTCTCAATGGGTTCGCAATAGAATTCTCTAGAGGAACATTAGCATATCAAATAAAAAACCTGGTCACGCTCCAACCGCCAACGAGTTGAAGACGGGCCACGCGTTAGCCGCGAGTGAGTGCTCAGCCGCCTTCCACCTACACTCCCAATTCCCGCCCTTTTCAAACCTTTCTTTCGCAATTTTCTTCCTGGAAGGGCCTTGTTCATGATCACTATCCATCGTGGAGTAAGCGTAGATAGTTTCTACAGCCGCAGTAAGAAATATAGCCACGGAAAATAGGCGAAATGTTCACACGTTTGAGATGCGAGGGGAGGCGACATTGGTCACAACAGTGGAGCGAAAGCAATGGGCCCACGGCATGTGCCAAGCCGCCTGAGGGCCACGAGGCTCAACAAGGAAAATGGGAAGACATCGGCGCGCATTTTAAAACCAGTCCCAAAAAAATTGAATAAAAACCTGATTTTTGGCGATTATTTAAAATGGATGACGCAATGCTGCGTCATCCCCGGAATTACTGCCAGTAAACGGATGACGCAATGCTGCGTCATGCCCGGGCGAAAGTGTTAATGAGTGTCTTTTTGCTCCTGCCTTTCTGCGGGATGTTGGTGCAGTGCAGCTCCATGTGCAGGTTCCTTCCTTGTCGGCTGCACTTGGGGCGGAGGATTTGCGAGCTCGTGGCTTTTTGGCTTCGGTCCTGCGTTTCTTTTCCCTCCTGGAGCTGTCTTTGGATTGGCTTGCGGATGTAGAGGCGCCTGGGGACGTTCCTGGATCTGACGCCTTGATCTCTGCTGCTCGGGCGTCGTCTGCCATGTTGAAGCTCTTTGTGTCAATCCTGGGGAAGCGTTGCTGCGATTTTTCACTCCGCGTTTCGCGTGTCGACAGGTGGTCCTTGCTTCCTCCTTGGAATCTGTGTGGGCCCTGGTTCTTAGGTTGTCTTCTCCATTTTGTCCTCTGCTTTTTGAGGCTTCTGCGGTTGAGCATTATATTCAGGCGGCTTCTTCCTCTTGCCGCCCTATGTCTGAGTTGTTGGTGCTCCGGGGGAACTGGGGGTTCCTTCCCGGCGGAGTTGTACCAGGCAGGGCTTGTGGTTCCGTTCATCGGGGTGGGCCACAGGTGTCGGGTTCGGTGCCGGTGCCGCTTGCGGTCCCACCTGTACCTGGTCGGTGCGGTGTTCACTCGGCACGCAGGTCGGGTTCTCGTAAGGGGCAGCGGCCCTTTCGTGGTTCGTCCCATTGACTGGACGATGGGGGGGAGGCTTGCTCTGTTCGCTCACACCTGGTCTCACGATTTGTGGGCGTTTTGGGTCGTTTTTCGCGGCCTGCAGTGGCATTGGGTGGCTCCTCCTCCTCCTCCAAGGGGTTCGGGGCTGACGGGGCAGGCTTCCTCTCCTGCGCTCCGTCAGGTCATCTTGGAGTGGGTGCACTTGGGAATGTTCGAAACGACGCCGTTCCTCAGGTGGATTTCCCGCCTGTTTCCAGTTCCGAAACGGGACTGTATGGACCTGCGGTTCATTCTGGTCTTGTCCCGTCTGAACCCTTGGGTTTCTTGCCCCTCGTTTCAGATGATCACTCTGTCCCAGGTTCGGCTTCTGTTGGAGCCGGGCGCTTGGATGGTGTCCCTGGACCTCAAGAACGTGTAGTGGCACGTCCCTATTCATTTGGGGTGCCAGGACTGGCTTGGTTTTGTTGTGGGACGTCAGTGCTACCGCTTTCGTTGTCTCCCCATCGGGTTGAATCTGGCACCTCGCGTGTTCACACGCCTTACCCAGGTCGTGGTGGCCAGTCTGCGTCTGTTAGGTGTTCTGGTGTTGGCTTACCTTGACGACTGGCTGGTTTGGGCTCCCAGTTGGTCCGCGTGTCTGCTCGCCAGGGATTTGGTGCTTTGGTGCTCGCCGGGTTCGGATTCCTGGTGAACTGGTGGAAGTCCCGTTTGGTGCCCTCCCAGGTTCACTCCTGGCTGGGTCTTGTGTGGGACTCTCGGACCGCTTCCTTGTCTCTTCCTCCGGAGTCTCTCCTTCGGCTGCGGTCTCACCTGTGTCTGTTCCTGGGGGGGCTCCTGGGTCACCTGTTGGTTGTTTGAGGGTTTGTGCGGGAGCCTGAACTTCGCGATGTTGGTCTACCCGCCGGGGTGGGTTTGGCTTCAACGGCTGGTCTGGTTCCTTCGGAGACGTCCCTTCTGCCTTTTTCACGATCGCTAGGTTCGACCCCCGGGGGCCTTGAATTGGCAATTGGCTGCTGCGTCGCCGGCTTCCCCTTTGGGGTTTTCGGAGTTCAGTGCCTTGCCGCCTGCCCGAGCCCTCGCTCGATGTGTTTACGAACGCGTCGTCTCTGGGCTGGGGCTTTGTGACCAGTGCTCACCAGGTCGGCTAGGGTCGGTGGGGGTCCGTCCTTCCGTCGAGCTCACAGCACGGCGCGGGAGTTTGCAGCGATGTGACATTCACTTCAGAGGATTTGTGTCGCTCACGGAGCAACGATCCGGCTCCATTCGGATTGATCCCCAGTGGTTCATTGCCTGAACCGCGGGGGTTCAATACGGCCCTTGGCTCTTTGGGGCTGGTCGCTTCAGGTGACTCGACTGTTGAGTTCTCGGTCGATGCCGACTCCTTCAGTTCTCTGCCGGACGTTCGGGAGCCTGGAGGTGGACCTTGTCGCGTCGGCATGGTCGAGGCGTCTTCTGGTTTACGTGGCGCCCTTCCCCAACTGTGAGGCTGTCGGGATCGATGCCTTTCGGCAGGACTAGGTGAGGTGGGGTTTCCTGTACCTCTTTCCCCCAGTTCGGCTGTTGCTCCAGGTTCTGGCTCGCTTTGAGACTTACCAGGGTCGAGTGGTCCTCTTGGCCCCGTGGTGGCCAGCCCAGCCGTGGTTTCAGGCGCTGCTTGCCCGGTGTCCGAACCCGGAGGTTTTTCCGCAGCTAAGCCTCTTTCAAGAGATAAGGCCGGTCCTGTATGAGACTGGTTCGCTCTTCTCCACGAGTCTTCGCGTTTGGTCTTTTTGACTCGTGTTTATCACCACCTTTATGGTGAGCAGGTGGCTTCTTTGTTGGTTTCTCACCTGCGAGTTTCCTATCGGCGGCAGTATGAAGTTTCCTGGTGGTCCTTCCGGTTCTTTTTGGCCCTTAGTCATTGTTCCTTGCTTTCGGTTCAGGTGGTGTTGTCCTTTCTCTCTTGGTTGTTCCAGGACCGTCATCTGATGTCTAATACTGTTGCCTTGTATCGTGCAGTGCTGGCGGAGCCTCTGTAGCTTGCTTTCGATATAATGTTACTTCTGCGTCGTTTCGCAAGCTGTCTCGTGCGTTGTTTCACCTCCGGCCTGCTCAAGCGCCACCTGAGCTGTCTTGGTCTTTGGACAGAGTGCTCTCCTATCTTTCCTCTCCTCGGTTTCTTGTGGCCCCTTCGGTTCAGGATTGCTTTGCTAAGGCTCTTTTTCTGTTGGCATTGGCCTCTGGGGGTCTTGTGGCAGAGCTTCATGCTTTTTTCAGGCGCAGAGGTTTTTGCTCCTTTGGTAGTGGTCATAGGGATGTTCATCTGCAGCCGTCTCCCTCTTTTCTGGCGAAGAATGAGACTGCTGCTTTCTGGAGGGGTCCTTAGGTTGTTGATGCTTGGTTTGTCAGGCCGGGGGTTCACCATGTGTTGTGTCCGGTTACTGCCCTCCGCCGTTATCTACGCACCACGGCTTCTGTGTCCGGGGACGCGCTTTGGGTTCATCCGGTTTCCCTAATTCGGGTTCGGGTCTCTCAGGTAGTCCGCAGGGTTATTTAATCTAGCCAGCCTGTGGTCTATCCCTGTGCCCATGACGTTCGTAAGTTTGCTGCTCTTGCTGCCGTCTTTGGCAATATGCCTTGGGCTTACATTCGGGCACAGGATTTTTGGCGGTCGAACAGGGTCCTGGCAGCACGCTACCTTGTGAACATTGCTGGGTCCAGTTGGGCCTGTGTTGCTTTAGGTCGGCGGATGCAGCCCGTTGTCTCGACTTTGAGCTGAGGAGTGGAGCATCGACCGCCTCTAGGGTAAGTCCCCATGTTTTTTATAAGTTTGGTGAAGTAGCTCTCAGGAGCCATAGGGGCTCCCCCCAGAAAACCAGCATTGAATGTAATGAAACGTCATATTCTGGGTGAGTCCCGGAGGCTCCCCAGCAACCCTCCTGCCCTCCGGTCGGCGGTTTTTCGCAATTTTTGATATCCAGACTCAGAACTGGGGCGGGGATCGCCGGCTCGGAAGTCTGGGGCTCCCCCTTCCCCCTCCTGGGGAGGGGGGAGCTGCACAGATATGCGGCACGGCTCGTGAGATGTCATTCTTATTTGCTCATTTTTCTTTTGGGGAGTTCTGTCTACTCGTTTGTCAATTTTCGTTGTTAACCAGAATAGGGGTTTGTTTTGTGGCGCTTACCTTTCTGGGTGCCTGTCCCGGTCGATGGCAGATATAGAATGCTCCAAATCACATGTGCATTTCTATGCACGTGTAATTTGTGATTCCCCGTGCCTCTGTGAGGGGGGCCAGGTTCTGGCTCGTGGTCGCCGGTAGGCTAGAACTCCACCCACATCGACTGATGCAAAATAGTTAGGGTATCCATATCAGCCATGGATAGCTCCGGGGAGCCTACGGAAATCGCTCAGAAATGGCATTTCATTACATTCAACGCTGGTTTTTTGGTAATATGTCCTTGGTTCACATTCGGGGATGGGGCTTTTGGAGGTCGAACAAGGTCCTGGCTGCACTGTGCCTCGTTAATGTTCCGGGCCCTTCTCGGGCTTATATAGCCTTGCGCCGCCGGTTACAGTCAGTTGCCTTGACTTAAAGTTGAAGAGCGAGTGGTGGCCGCCTCCCGGGAAAGTCCCAATTTTCCTTTATCTTTGGTTAGGTAGGTCTGGGAAGCCGAAGGGGCTCTCCATAGTAAACCAGCATTGAATGTAATATAACACCGTTTTTTGAGTAAGACCCAGAGGCTCCTGGGTCTTAACTTTTTTTTTCTGGGGGTAGCCCTGTCGGCTCCCAGGAGCTATTCCAGGCTGATATGCTAATGTCAGACTTTGGCATCAGTCATGTGTATGGAGTTCTTAGGCCTACCAGGGACCACGTCCAAAACCGGGCCCCCTCAGAGAGGCAAGGGGAGCAATGGCCTATAGAAACCTCGTGTGGTTGGAAGCATTCTATGTCTGCCATCGACCAGATCAGGCAACCAGAAAGGTAAGCGCCCCAAAACAAACCCCTATTCAGGTTCAAATTGCTACCAACAGCCGAACTAGTGGATAGAACTCCCAAACACTAAACGGGCAAACTAGTATGATGTCACACATCGCTCCGCCGCTGTCTGCGCAGCTCCCCCCTTCCCGGGAGGGGGAGGGGGAAGGGGAAGCCCCAAACCCTTCACGCCGGCTACCCACACCTCAGTTCTTGAGGCTGATGCTATAGGCAAAAGTCGTGTGCTCTGGCTCCAGTGTCGCTACGGCACTGCGCTTCGTGTGTGGTATTTGTTTTCTGTGGCTGCGAGGGCCAGGCGTTATCTTCAGTACTCGGGCTGCATGCGCCTATGGCTGCCTTCCCTAGGTTGCCCTGTAAGTACTGCCCTTGGAGCTTGGGGCCACTTTCCGCAGGCTCCTCGGGACCTGCCTCTGCTGGTCCGTTCTTCTGTTTGGTATTTTGGCCGCCTGTTGGGCTCTTGGGTGTTCTGTTCTCCCTTGTTACCTGCGGGTAAGAGGCAGTTTGCACTAGTAGGGGCGAAGGGTGTTGTGCAGCTTCATTTTCCCGACATAGCGGCCGGCTCTGTTCCTTGGGGTTCACTGTCTTCTTGCGGGGTTTTGTTTTTCTTTTTGTTTTTGCCTTGTGGGGGGGTTCTGCCCTATTATTCCACTGGTGTTTGCCCTTCCACGGTCCTCCTCGGTGGCGCCCCCTGCTAGGTCCCCGTGAGTGTACACATCCCTAGGATTCAGCTATAGAGGTTTGCTTGTTAATTTTGGCCGCCGGTTAGCTGCACCCTGCCTGGGATTACCCAAGCGTAGGGTCCTCTTAAAGTATATGCTCAGGACCCTGGGAATCCCCTAGGGGCGAGTGGGTCCGATGGATGTGACCCAGAGTCCCCGCTCGCTTTGTGCGAGTTTGAGGGTTGCTCGGTCCCCTTGTCTCAGGATGACCCTCATTGTTTTTGCCTCTGCCACGCTGCCTGTTGGGTCAGTGATACTTTCGACCCTGAGTCCTGTGAGTGTTGCTGCTTGCTTGTGACTCAATTTATCCAATCCTCTGATGATTCTATTTGGGTACAGGCGGCACGTGCGTTGCAGTCTAGGTTTTGTCTGCTGCAACGCGCTCGGTTGGTTGCTCACCCGGATGCCCCGGGGCTGCCCCGCATTGCTTTTCCAGACCCGGACTTGGGGGTGGGGGTTGCTTCGATCCTGGTTCAGTCCTGCGCCTCGTCGTCCTTTTCCCTCCTGTTGTTCGTTCTGGTTCCCCCCCCCCCCCCATCCTGCTTCTGACCTCGAAACGTCTGAGGGTTTCGGAGTCAGAGCAGGGGTTACTTGATCTCGAGACTGGCAGCTTCGGGGGATGCCCCTTCCAGGGAAACATCAGAGGCTTTCGTGTCTTGTCTTCCGGCCGAAGCTTCTGGGTCTGACCAGTGGGCCCCTTTTCTTCCGGCTTCTACGGCTGCGCCATCCTTGTCTTGTGGGGTCGGTGCTTGGGGAGAGGACTCGACCCCGGGTCTTGCTGTGAAGGACCTAGGGGCTGGGGAGGGGCTGATTTGGGGGCCTTGGGCCCCGCTGGACCCCGCCTGGGTTTTTCTTTCCTCTGAGCAGGGCTTGTTGTTACAAGGAGTGGGGTTTTCTTACCCCCCCTCTGCGTACGAGTTGGATTTGGTGTTGGCCCCTCCCCGGGTTCGGTTCTGTATTCCCCCGGGTGCGTCAGTTCCATCTTTTCAGAGGTTTTCGGCTTATCGCATCCAACCTGGTGTGGTGCGAGCAGCCCTTGCAGCATACCTCCTGCTTGACCCGGATTATGCCTTGGAGATGGATCCATCCGAATTCAGGTTTGGTACTTCGAGTTGTGGAGTGAGCGACGACCACCTCCCAGGTAAGTCCCTCTTTTTTCCGTCTGTGGGTAGTTAGCTCCGGGGAGCCGACAGTGCCCCCCCCCCCCCAAAAAAAAAAGTGTTGAATGTAATGAAACGTCATTTTCTGGGTGAGTCCCGGAGGCTCCCCGGCATCCCTCCCTCCCTCCAGTCGGCATTTTTTTGTGTTTTTGACATCCAGCCTCAAGAACTGAGGTGTACGTAACCAGCGTGAAGGGTCTGGGGGCTTCCCCTTTCCCCTTCCCCCTTCCAGGGAGGGGGGGAGCTGCACAGACAGTGGCACAGCGACGTCATACTAGTTTGCTCGTTTTCTGTTGGGGAGTTCTATCCACTAGTAAGTAAGGTAGCAATTTGAACCAGAATAGGGGTTTGTTTTGGGGCGCTTACCTTTCTGGATGCCTGATCCGATCGATGGCAGACATAGAATGCTTCCAACCACATGGAGTTTCTATAGCCATTGCTCCCCTTGCCTCTCAAAGGGGGCCCGGTTCTGGTCGTGGTTCCTGGTAGGCCTAAGAACTCCATACACATGACTGATGCCAAAGTCTAACATTAGCATATCAGCCTGGGATAGCTCCGGGAAGTCTCCGGGACTCACCCAGAAAATGGCGTCTCATTACATTCAACGCTGTTTTTTTTTTTCATTTTGTATATTTAGCCTCTGAACTGGGGTTGGGTAGCTGGCGCGGGATGTCTGGGGCTCCCCATTCCCTCTCTCAGGATGTGGGAAGCTGCACGCACAGCAGCGCGGACAGCGGCACGGCAGCTGTGGTGACATGCTTATTTACTTGTTTTCTGATTGGGGAGTTCTGCCTGCTAGTTCGGCTTTCAGTTTGCAGTTTTTAACCACCTGTAGTTTTTGGGATTCCTACCTTTCTGGGGTATCTGACCTGGTAGATAGAAGATATACACTGCTTTCAAACACATGGAGGTGTCTATAGGCCATTGCTCCTCATTAGAGGAGCAATGGCTAATGAACCAAGGCCCCTCTGTGAGGGTCCAGGTTCTGGCCCATGGCCCAAGGTCCCTCTAGAACTCTATCGATTTACTGTTACCATGGTCTAATATATATACACATCAGCCCGGTGTGCTCCAGGGAGCCTTCGGGTCTCACCCAGAAAATGACGCTTCATTACATTCAACGCTGGTTTTTTGTGAAAACTTTGCACTTCCCCTATTTTGCACATATTTATCAGAGAACTAGATTTAGGCATACCAAACTCTGTAACAATACATAGGGGCACCACTTTCATATTTGGCTATGAGTTCTTTCTTAATCTCTATCTTAGTTCTAACCATTTTTCTTTTTGTTTGGCTCTTATGACAAACTCTTTCAGGTGACATGGTGACTTATTTACACTAAGAATATAAAAAATTGCCAAGAAAACATAAGAAAGCATAGAGAAGTCTTGTGGTATTCTGCATTGCATGACATCTATGTCAAAACTGACGTGTCAGGGATGCATGTTTATGTTTTTGTGCTGAGCAAACGGTTGAGTACCGAACACGAACACAGTGTTCGAGTGCCGAATTGTTTATGTTGGGAGTTGTTCAAGTATTGAGGTTCCTCTGTATATCTTAAGGAATTATTTAGAATATTTATATTTAAAATGTTGAAGTCTCTTGATGGCTTTCTGGTCAAAGAATTATGTTCTTACAATATCTAACATTTATAATACATTTTTAATAAGTTGTTAACTCATATTTCTTGTTTCACTAGCATCATCAACAGAAGAAAAAGCTGGGTGAGCACCGAGCCCTGGTCCTGACTGTGAGAGACAACCTCGTTGCCTTCATCAAGTATAAAAGTCCCAGAGCTGCAAAATATGGAAAATCTCCGTAAACAATTCATTAAACACTACGTCGGTTACGTGAAAGGTGGTTCATAACCTATTGTGAGGGTTTGCCCTAAATTTATACACATTTTCAGTAACAACCTTAGAATAAACATGCAATTCAAATATCACACACTATTGTCAAGACGGGGCTTCATAACAATGATGAATTTTTCATGAAGTTGATGCAATATTAGAAGTATCAAATATTTTTCTATTTTCCTATATTTTAATGCATATACATATAAGGGAAAATATAAGGGAAATATACAATACTGTATTAGATCATTATGGAGTTCATTTCCTGGACCCATGATTACCCATAGGATATGTATGGGGTGCATAATAAACATTCAATCAATTGTCATAATTTCCTTTTGTTTAATTGAACATCAATCCCATTAGTTTGGTAAATTATTTTATTTAATAATTTAACTTTTGGTCAATAGGTTAGTTATTCCCATACATATGTGTCATTGGACCATTGGAAAATCTTTTCATTTTATCTAGAAGTATTGGTTATGTTTGTGTAATACTTGTCGTAAATTAATTTAAAACTATTTTCTTAAATATTTTTATGGCAAAAACCATTGTTCAAGTGTAAATTCAGTATAGTATACCGTACAGCGTTCTCTCTCTTTTCTACCTTACCCTCTAAATTGTTGGATGAATCAGACTTTTTTTTAAGTTTTGGTGTATTTCACTAGGTACTGTATTTCAAGCTCTACTATCTGGAACACAAGTTAATTTAGTATACATGTACAAACAACAGGTGTCTGATCTATCTCTTATCCGTTTCCTAATATATTTGTGAGTGTGCTCCACCGGTGGTACATTCTGGGTGTTTCATGTAACCATTTGTGTCTACCGATAGAATACACAACGGTACTATTTTTAATGCAACTCAAAAAACTTTGTTTATGTCTAAGGGATTTGATATTACTATTGTGACTGCAGGAAATGTTGTATTGTTCCTGGTGAACCATGGATGGTACGCCCTGACAAAAATATACTAAATAGCAGCAAAATTTCAGATCATATGGCTTGTTTTTACATGAGTAAAAATAAAAAATAATGTAGTGTGTATTGAAGCACAGGGAAGGCAGTTGGTGACTGCAACAAAAGACTGGTGACAAAAGCAACTTTTGTCTTCAGTTCATACAGTACTTCTGTGTAAGATTTTTCTTGCTCAAGTTGGTTATAGTAAACAGTATATCTCTTTCTATTCTACCATTTCTATTATCATCATTGACAGATGAACCACAATTACTGTCAATGTCAGATCAGAAGCCCTATACAAGTCACTAGATTCATCTAAATCATTGCATTTTGAAGATGATAAGATAAGGATTGGGCATACTGAGGAGTTCAAATAAAAATGTAACTTATTCTTCTCATCATAACTGGTTCACAACACCAACGGGTGACGCTGATGGCTGACACCACAACACACGTTCCAGCAATTTTTAAGCTACTTCCAATTGTTTACCGATATGAAGCACACTTGTTTTGGAGTAAAAGCAAAAATTCAGTTTGCCCTTACACTAATTTTCCTCGTACTTTACATTTTTGTCAAACACTATTGAAGACTTTGGGATATTTTGCTAAATAGTCTTTAGTGACCTTCAGTGGCACATGACAGCTGCAAGGAAAAAGTATCTATTAGGACTGTTGTGTACCATCACAACAGTCGTATAGACCAGTTGTGATGGTCTATATAGTTGTATAGACCAAGAAATAGACAATATTTTCCACAATCACTGTAACTTCCATAAAAGAGCATAGATATATGAGGTGCATTAGCAATAATACTCTACACTTGTTGCGTGTATTATCGGTAGACACCAACGGCTATACAAAAAACCTGCAATACACCATTAGTGGAACACAATTAAATTATAAACCAATGAAAAAAATTTAAAATGATTGTTATAAACTCTTGCATATGTCTAATATATAATAAAAATAGCCTGGATAGGCTTAAAATAATTTATATGTTTTTGACCGAGGGAGAGACGGGTAGCTTGCCTCACTCCATCCCTCTTTTTGCTCTAACATGACGTAAGTATGTAAAAGCTATTTCTTGTTTTCACATAAATAAAGTATATTTCTAAAAATTTTGTCTTTATTTAGATTACAAATAATGTGGATAATTTTTACAAGAGTTGACATAGAGAATTGCATATATAACCTCATATCCTCACACTTACTAATGAAATACTGTACGAGCACCAATCTGCAGTCCACCCACCTTGGGACCAAGTGTTGTTGTGCCCAAGGATTAACTGTTGAGGCCACTTGTTCCTCCCAAAACAAAAGAAGCTTAAAAATCGAGTAGCCACCAAGAGTCCAAACATTGTTCCACATATGCTCTTTAACCACTGTGATGCACCGAGTTTATTGGGGCATTACCTAAGTGTAATTACCTAAGTGTAGTTACAGGATGAGAGCTACACTCGTGGTGTCCCATCTTCCCAGCACTCTTTGTCATATAACGCTTTGAAACTACTGACGGTCTTGGCCTCTACCACCTTCTCACCTAACTTGTTCCAACCGTCTACCACTCTGTTTGCGAAAGTGAATTTTCTTATATTTCTTCGGTATGTGTGTTTAGCTAGTTTAAATCTATGACCTCTTGTTCTTAAAGTTCTAGGTCTCAGGAAATCTTCCCTATCGATTTTATCAATTCCTGTTACTATTTTGTATGTAGTGATCATATCACCTCTTTTTCTTCTGTCTTCTAGTTTTGGCATATTTAATGCCTCTAACCTCTCCTCGTAGCTCTTGCCCTTCAGTTCTGGGAGCCACTTAGTAGCATGTCTTTGCACTTTTTCCGGTTTGTTGATGTGCTTCTTAAGATATGGGCACCACACAACCTCTGCATATTCTAGCTTTGGCCTAACAAAAGTCGTGAACAATTTCTTTAGTAATTACCTAAGTGTAGTTACAGGATGAGAGCTACGCTCGTGGTGTCCCGTCTTCCCAGCACTCTTTGTCATATAACGCTTTGAAACTACTGACGGTCTTGGCCTCCACAACCTTCTCACCTAACTTATTCCAACCGTTTACCACTCTGTTTGCGAAAGTGAATTTTCTTATATTTCTTCGGCATCTGTGTTTAGCTAGTTTATATCTATGACCTCTTGTTTTTAAAGTTCCAGGTCTCAGGAAATCTAGTATATTGCCATCCATGTATTTAAAAGCAATTCTGAAGTTAGAAAGCGTGGCATAGGCTCCTCGCACAATATTCTTTATGTGGTCCTCAGGTGATAGTTTTCTATCTAGAACCACCCCTAGATCTCTTTCTTTATCAGAATTCTTTAAAGATTTCTCACATAACGATTCGTCTATGTATCATCTATAGAAATTGGAGATGGCATAGGTGGGCAAGGGTGGCGCTCAGCGCTACAACTGAATGCGCTCGCTGTATCGTCCTCATAGGTGTTGTATCACTTGCATTCAACCTTTGTGTTAGGTCCTTATTGCGCCTTGCTTCACCAATATCATGACCCTTATGTTCTTCAAATAAGGTGGTCTGAATTTCACCGACAGCGCGCAATCTTTCAACACCGCGTCAGACAGGTGTTTGGGAGCCAGAGACACGTGTGCCACCCATGGTTGCTCACTCAGTACTAACCCAGCCAGCAGCCCTAGGACATTCTGGGAAGTTTTTCCAAGATGGCTGCCTCTCACTGGAGGTCCTAAGAGTCCATTTCATACACAACCTAGTGCGCACACATTTTGAATGGGTACAACAAAATAAAAAAAAAAAGTTTTATCGGTTGGCTCAGTTTCCCACCAACCGAGTTTTCTCGGTTGGCGCAGTCCAGTGGTTAAAGTACTGTACATTTAGGAGTGACTCCTTTGAATAATTGGTGGTGGTTGTCGTGTAGTTTGGTGACTGAGGTTTCTAAAGGATATTTATGCTGGCATGCTCAAGTTCCTTCAGTTGACTACTACTGCACACATGTACATGCTTATTATTATGGCAGTTCTTAAGCCGACTTAGTTACCCATTATTATTTGGCGCCTTCTTTTGATAATTACTTACCCATCACTATAGTGCTATTTCATGACAATTGCAAAAAACTAGTGCTGAATGTAATGAAGTGCCAATTTCTGGGCGATTCCCAGTGGCTCCCTGAAGCTACTATATCTGATAGTGTGCCAACTATTAGATGCCATCAGTCTTGGAGTTCTTTTAGGCCTATCAGGGACCATAGGCTAGAACTTGGTCCCCTCTAAGAGGTGCAAAGAGCAGTGGCATTATGATAAAATTACTATAAATTTATTCATGGCTGCCACCAACAGGGAAAGACCCAGAAAGTCAACAAACCAAAACAGACCACTGCTGGTTACAAGTTAGACTGCAGCCTTGAGAACTGCCAAAAGAACTTCCCAACAATGTAAACAAATGATAAAAAATGTATCAAACTAGCATGAGCTCATTTGCCCCACCTTATATTTTGGAAAGTAGGGAGGCAGCCCAGGGTCAGCCAGCTGATCCACCCTAGGGTCTATATGATGGAAACACGATGCCCTGGGGGAGGAGAGTGGCAGGGAGCCACTGGGGCTCACCCAGAAATTGGCATTTCATTACAGTTCTGGAGGGAGCCCCTTGTGACTCCATGAATCTAACTACCCATGGAGAAGGAACAAACAGGGATCAACCAGGGAGGAGGGAGCACCACAGAATTGAAGACAAAAATAAGGCACAAGACTGCAAAACATGACCCAAAACAACACAAGGACAGTACAGAGACGAAGCACCTAGTAGACATAGGCTGACCGCCAAAATCCCAGTGCCCAAAAAGCAGACCAGGCCAGCTGAAGGAGTGGAACAACCATGAACAACACAGCTATGAGGACAGACTGCAGGCCAGCTAGACAAAACGACTCTGTGGATGTAGTGAGACACACAACCCAAAGCCACTAGGGCAATGGGGTCTGGGCACAGCAATAAGACATCAGACTGCCAGAATCCCACAAGACCTCTAAAACCTCTGCGCCCAAAGATCAGCCCAGAACATGTTTGCACAGCCAGCCAAGAAGCGGCAAAAAACTGAACAGGGCACAAAGGCAAGCAAGGGCACAAGGAAGGACCACAGGCTGGCAAGACTGAACACCACAGACAACCAGAGAACAAACCCCGGAATGGAATCAAGGCAACAGAACAACCCACAAGGAGTCAACTGAGGCAGAACCATTCCACGACTGTGAGGCCCAAGAGGTGGATGCCTTTTGGCTGGACTGGTTAAGATGCGGGGTTCATATACCTCTTTCTGTGGTATATGATTCTATGATTCCACAGAAAATGATTCTGTGGTATCATATACTGTACTTCAATTTCTGTGAGCCAACGAGGCTCCCGTCGGCTATCAAACGGCTGAAGCTATCAAACTGACATGTGCCATATTAGTTTGGTATTATCAGCCACGGGAGTTCTAGTGCTTACTAGGGGCCACGAGCCAGAACCTGGCCCCCCCCTCAGAGAGGCTCAGGGAACAATGGCCATATGAGCACTCTACATTTAGAGTTTGTCATGTCTGCCATCAACTGGGGATACTACCAGAAAGGTAGGCAAAACAATACAAACCTCCAACTGGTTAAAATTGCAACCTACATCTGAACTCGTCTGAACTGAACCAAAGAACTCCCCCTCCCCTCAAAAGAAAAAATGAAACGAGCAAATCGTCATCCAACTATCGTGCCCACTTGTTAGCGCCCAGCCGACAGGGAAGAGAGGGAACCCATTCAGGCGAGCCGGCCGCTCCCCCCTCAGTTCATTGACTGATGTGCCTGGTGTCAACAAGTCTCCTCTGGCCTTGCTTTCCTGTCTGGATTTTACCCATGTGGCTGTGCCAGATGTGTGTGGGGTGTTGGCCAGGTGTTCTTAGTACATTGGGCTGCATGAGCATAGAGTTACCTATGCACATAGTTCTCTATGTGCCCGGTAAGTACTTCCCTTGCGTTCTATGGTTATCTTTTCTAGGACGTTCGGGTCTTGTTCCCTTTGAGAGTTTCGTCGTTTGGCATTGTTCTTCCCCTTGGGGTACGTTGAGGCTCTTGGGCTTCCTGTCTTGCCCCGGGTAAGGAGTGGGGCAAGACATATTCGCTTGATGGAAAATCGAAAACAAAGTTTTTGATTGGGCAGCAGAAAATAACATGATGTTTAACAGTAATAAATTCCAGGTATTCAGGTACGGCAAAAATGAGGATCTGAAATATAATACAGAGTACAAAACACAATCGAATCAGTCCATAATAGGTAAACAGCATGTCAAGGATTTGGGAATAATGATGTCCGTTGATCTAACATATAGGGAGCATAACCAAGCAAATATTGCGTCTGCTGGAAAAATTATAGGATGGATTACGAGAACTTTCAAATCCAGGGATCCCATCACAATGGTTGTACTCTTCAAGTCACTTGTGTTGTCCCATCTCGTGTACTGCTCAGTACTCACTTCCACCTTCAGAGCAGGAGAGATTGCTGAAATAGATGGAATACAGAGAACATATACGGCACGTATTGACGCAATAAAGCACCTAAATTATTGGGATCGTCTCAAAGCTCTCCAAATGAACTCACTAGAAAGGAGACGAGAGAGATACCAAATAATATACACAGGGAAAATACTGGAATGCCAGGTCCCTAATCTACACAGTAAAATAACAACGTACTGGAGTGAACGATATGGAAGAAAATGCAGAATAGAACCAGTGAAGAGCAGGGGTGCCATGGGCACAATCAGAGAACACTGTATAAACATCAGAGGTTCGCTGCTGTTCAATGTCATCCCAGCGACTATAAGAAATATTGCCGGAACAACCATGGACATCTTCAAGAGAAAACTAGACTATTTTCTAAAAGAAGTTCCGGACCAACCGAGCTGTGGTGGGTATGTGGGCCTGCGGGCTGCTCCAAGCAACAGCCTGGTGGACCAAACTCTCACAAGTCAAGCCTGAACTCGGGCCGGGCTTGGGGAGTAGAACTCCCAAAACCCCATCAACCAGGTATCAACCAGATGGATGTGGTGCACTGCAGCCAGCACAGCCTGCATACACTTGGCGACTCTAATTGCCGATGATTCTCTCTGGCAGTCAGTTTGTGTGTGTTGCTTCTGGGGCTTTTTTGTTTTAGCATATTCGCTTGAACAAATCCTTAAGGGCCGTGACGAGGATTCGAACCTACGTCCGAGAGCATCCCAGATGCTGCCTTAATCAACTGAGCTACGACATGGTCATGGTTTGACCATGTCGCAGCTCAGTTGATTAAGGCAGCATCTGGGATGCTCTCGGATGTAGGTTTGAATCCTCGTCACAGCCCTTGTGGATTTGTTCATTTGATGCATCATGCTATTGTGATTTCTATGTGTAATATTCACTTGCTTTTGGCAGAGGAGGTCCTAGCTTCCCATTAGGCTTGCCTAGGTTATGTTGGTGCAAGGTATTCTTTGTTGCAATGAGCCAGGTTGAAAGCCCAAGAGCTACGGAGCTTGGGTTTTCAGCGCCAGGATTTTGGGGTGTTGGTTCCTTCAACCGTGGTTCCGTCCATGCCCTTGCTTCTTTCCCAGGTGGGGTATGGTTCGCCCTGCTCCTTCTTCCCTGCTTCTGGCTCCCAAACGTCTGAGGTTTCGGGGCCAGGGCGGGGCTTCGCTTGGGATGAGGCTTGGGTGAATTCGGGAATTGCCCCTTCCGATTTAGGGACGGAGGTTGTTGAGCCCGCTATCCCTGCCGAGGCTTCAGATTCGGGCCAGCAGGCTCCCTTCTCTGAAGCTTTTCCCCAGGACTCTGCCGTTTCTTCAAAGGTGATGGACATGGATGAGGATTCTACCCTGGGGTCTGTGTCAGTGGTTCCCAAGGCTTAGGGGGAATCAACTTGTTGCCCCAACTTGGGTCTTGGTGCCTTCTGTGCTGGGGTTGTTGTAGTGGGGTGGAGGTTTTTTCATCTCCTTCCCTTTTGCTTTGGTTTACCATATTTGCCAGCATGAATCATGTGTTAGGCACATCTTTCTTTGGTTTGAATGTTTGCTGCGATTTAGTTTTTGTTTTGGTAGCTATTTTCCTCTCCTGGGAGCACTTCCGAGCCCGGTCGCTTGGCAGCGCTGCTTGTTGTGTTTACATTTGGCTGCTTAGCGCTTGCATTTGATGTTGGGACATTTTTCAATTAGTTGATGCTCTCTTGTTTTTATTGGTGACTGTCTTTAACTTTGGTGTGACATATTTCTGGTTTGGGTTACATCAGTTTTGCTTAGGGTGGGGAGGTGCATGAATTGCAATGTTATTCTGCCTCCCTGCTGTGGTGTCAGTTGTTCTGGTAGGTTTGTCCTTACCTTGCTGTACTCTTCTTGTTGTGCTTGCAAGATTGTGCTTTGGCTCTTCAAGTCTGCCTCTTCCCTGTTTTTTTTTTTCCTTGGATTCGTGTTTCTGCGCTTCTGGGTCTCCTGCGGTTCTCCGTTTGTAGCCTTCACTTCAGCCCTACCTCCTAAATTCCCTTTCCTTCCTCCTCTACCTCTGGGCAAGTTCCTTTTCTTGTCTCTGTGGCTCCTTTTGGTCCTCAGTTTCCTCGAGTGTCCCTTCCTAGGTGTTCTACTAATCTTGAGTAGTTCATCTTTTCCTGGTCAATCTAGTCTGCAATGACTCTTTCAACTTTTTCTCTTCCTTGGGATGTTTTAGTTCGGGGGGATTACTTGTATTCTTCATGGTAAGTGTTTGCTCTTACTCTACCGGACAACTCTGCTGCAGTGCATACTTTCCTAGCTTGGTCCACCCATGGTTCCGCTCCAGTTGCCGCATACCTTAGTCTTGTCTCTTTATATTCCAGGCGTCCTACACTGTATATTTTCCTGGGGACTTTTGGGTGGTGCTCATGTCTCCCGGTCTTTCTTTTCTGCTGGGCACCAGTTTTGTGCCCCGGTGATCTTGTCCTGTATGCTCGTCCTGCTCCCGAGTCTCCGACCCACAGTATCCTATCCATTTTCTGACCGTTTTAGCCATGGAGCTTTTTTCTCAGGGTTTGGAAAAAATTAATATATATAAATGTTATTCAATATGAACAATTATTGAACCTTTGTTCTCGTGGTGCATCTTTTTCCGCCCGAAAATGTGGTATGTAGGGCTCCCCCAGGGTCTGTTTCCAGATGCCCTAGGGTTCTTCAGATTCATCTTTTCAGAGGTTTTCTTCCTCTTGGATTCCTCTGGGGGAGGGGGGGGGGGCCTTTGGCATGTGCCTCCAGTGAGACCCAGTTTCGCCTCTGTGTTGTTCCGGTTTTAAGTTCGGTTCCTCTTCCCTGGATATGGGACCTTTCGAGGTTCTGGTGCCTTCCTGACTGACAACTTCCTTTGTTGGCTGGTTGATGTGGGCTCCCAGTCGGACTGTGTGTGTGTGCTAGCCAGGGATCTGTTTTTTCCCAGCATACCAGATTCGGGTTCCTGGTGAATTAGCATAAGTCCCAGTTGGTTGCTTCTCAGGTTCGGACTTGGCTGGGCCTTGTGTGGGATTCGCAAACTGTGTCTGTCTCTCTCTCCCTTCTGCGGTGTTGGTTTGGTTGTAGTCCCGCCTTCAGCTGTTTTAAGGAGAACCCAGATCACTTGGTAGTTGCTCAAGCTGTTGGGTGGAAGCCTGGACTTTGGCGTGCTGGTTTACCCGCCGGGCAGGGTTTGGCTTTGGAGGCTATTCTGCTATCTTCAGGGCAGCCCCTTTCGCCTCGCGAAAGAGGCTGGGTACTTCCCTTGCGAACCCAGGGATCTCTTGCAACCGCTGAGTTTGCACACTGGTGTCTGTGACGGGTTCCGCTACCTCGAGGCTTATGACTTCGGCTCCATTCGGACTTGCACCCCTGTCACCCCTGTAATTGTCTCAACCGTGGGGGGCGCCTCTGAGTTCTTGGGATTTAGCTCTCCACAACGTTCCTATTCGGGAAATGTCAAACATCCTGGCAGATGGCCTGTCGTGCTTCATTCACCTTTCCATGGAGTGGACAGTCAACACCGCTTCCTTCCTTTGGCTTTGTCCCCGTTGAGGACTTCATCGCTCGAGGTTGTCTTTGTACTTGGGGTGCATCGGTAGCTTTCCATCTTGCCCTAGGTAGCAGTGTGTTTTGGCTTGGGGGTGGGGCGCTTCAGCTGGCACAGCTACCTATACTAATGCGGCAGCCACTGTTTCTCTCTGACTGCCAGTTTGTTTGTTTCCACCCAGAGGTGGACTTTTTCACATCAGCATGGTCTCGGTGTCTTTCATATTGGCGTGGTCTCGGTGTCTCCCTACATACATGGCACTATTTCCCGACTGTGAGGCCTTCACAGTAGATGCTTTCTGGCAGGACCCCAGGGGCTCGTAGGTACCATGGATGTGTCTACTGAGTCCACTCTCGCCTTGTGCAAAGTAGAAGGTTGTTCATCGTCCCTGCCTCAGGGAGACAATTATCCGTACTGCCTCCATCCTGCTGCCTGTTGGGTCGGGGACACCTACGACATAGTCTTGCAGGACTTGTTACCTGCTTGAGCTTCAGTTTACTCATTCCTTGTCTAATGATCTCAGGGATCAGGCAGCGGCTGTATTGCATACTTGATTTTCCCTATTGCAATGAGCCAGGTGAGTTGCCAGATTGAAGGCCTCGGAGCTGCCCCGCTTGGGTTTTAGGGACTCGGATTTGGGGTGCGTTGATCGTTTTGGCCTTGGTTCTGTACGTGTTCCCGCTACCTTCCCGGGCGGGCGTAGTTCATCCTGCTCTTCCCCATAAACTCCCCCTCCCACCCCACCCCTCCCCCGCTCCCAAAAGGCTGATGGTTTCAGAGTTGGGGCGGGATGAGGCTCGGGTGGCTTCCGGAGCTGCCCCTTCTGATTTGAGCTCAGGGGTGGTTGACCTCGATTTTCACCGTTGGGGCCTCTGGGTCATCCCAGCAGACTCCCTTCTTGGAGGCTTTTTCCCTGGACTCTGTCTTTTCTTCAGGAATGGGGGGGGGGGGGAGGGGGGCCTGGATGAGGACTCTGCCCTAGACTCTTTGTCGGGGGTTCCCGGGCTCAAAGGAAGTCCGCTTAGAGCTGGATTCCCGAGGGTTCCTCAGATTCGTCTTTCCAGAGGTTTCCTTCCTCTCGGATTTCCCCTGCAGAGGTTCGGGAGACCCTTGATGCATACCCCCTGTAAGACCCGGTTTATGCCTCTGTGATGGATCTGACTTTGTTTCAATTTGGTGGTTCTTCCTCATACTGGGTGTGTTATGAGGTTCCAGAGTCTTCCTGGCTGGCAGACTGCCCCTTCTTCTCTCTTGGAGCTTGGCATGGCTTTTGTCATACCTGCACGCTTGAGTGGTGGGAAGTCTCTTCAGTGTTGCAGGTATTCTTGGGGGTTCGCTCGAGTTCCTCAATGAGTGGCTCTTCGCCCCTGCACTTCCTCATGGTGTAGGTCTGGTGCAGTTGCATGCTCAAGTTCCTACTGTTTCAGCTGGCTTGGCAGCTGATGACCCGTCAGACTCATGGTCATTTAGCCTCGGTTATCAGGATCTGTCTTCGGATTGGCTTTCGGAGGATGTGGGGGCGTTGAGTGAGGGGCCTCTAGCTGGGGTTCTGGTTTCAGCTGCTGCACCGTTGTGTGTTCTGCTGAAGCTGTTTGCGGCTTTCCTCTGAGAGGCGGTTTCTATGTATGTTTTTCACCTCGCCTCGCATGTTGGTAAGCCGTGCTAGATCTGTCTTTGGATTCATTTTGGGCCCCTGGCTCTGCAGTCTTCTTTCCCGTTTTGTCCTCTGTTGTTTCCAGCGGATAACGTAGCCCAGTTTCTGTCGCCGGTTTTGGCCAGATGCCATCCCATTTCGGTCTTGTTGGTGCTCCGGGAAGGGAAGGGGGGGTGGGAGGCAATCTAGGACCTCTCAGATGGGTCGTGCCAGCGTTTCAGCCTTATTTGGTTGGGGTAGGCCTTTGGTGCCAGTTTCTGCATCAGTGAGTTTCCTAGGGCCTTCTACATCTGGTCGGCACAGTGTTCACTCTATGCGAAGGTTGGCTTTATGGGTTTGAGTCGGCCCTTTCGTGAGTCGGGTAAAGGCTGGCTCCTTTTGCCTGCACTTGGTCCCGCAATTTGTTGGATTTTCGGGTTGTTTCTTCCGGCCTTTGGTGGAGTTGGGTGGCCCTTCCTTCCATCAGGAGGTCGGGTCTCACGGGTAAGACCTCATCCCTGCCCCTCAGGACATCTTGGAGTGGAGTGGGTTCACTTGGGCACGATCAAAATGACCTCATCTCTCAGGTGGGTTTCCCACTTGTTTCCAGTTCTGAAACGGGACTCTGCAGATCTTCTGTACATTTTGGACTTTTCTCGTCCAAATCAGTTTTTTTCCATGCCCCCTCCTTTCAGATGACCACGTTGTCCCAGGTCCAGCTCGTTCTTAAGCTGGGCACTCAGATGATTTCCATGGACCTCAAGGACACTTATTGACACATCGCTTTTCATCTGGGGCTTAGGGATTGGTTTGGTTTCATTGTAGGACAACAGGCTTACCGCTTTCGTTGTCTTCCGTTAGGCTTGAATCTGGCACCTTGCGTTTTCACACGTTTGACTCGGGTCATGGTGGCCCATCTGTGTTTGTTAGATTTCGGGGTTTTAGCTTACCTCAATGATTGGTTGATGTGGGCACCCAGCAGGTCCGTCCGCTTGTCTGCTAGCCCGGGATCTGGTTCTTTCCCAGCTTTTGCTCGCGTCCACTTTTTTTCTCTTGAGTCCTAGCTTTGGATAGGACTCGTGTCCAGAACAAAAATATTTGTATAAAATAAATTTTTAATCTGATTGACTTTGGGATAGCTTCAAAATGAGCGCCTTTAGAGTGCGCACAATTTGATGCCAAAATGAAAGATGTAACACGAAACGTGACGTTAGAACACTTGAAAGAATATAAATACGTTTTTGGTCAAAATTTTAAATTTTTTAATTTTTTAATTTTTTTAAAATTCTATTTATTGTACTATTATTATGGGACTAGTTTTAAAATGCACGCCATTAGATTGCAAACAATTTTATACCAAAATGAAAGATGTAACATGCAAATGTATGTCAGAACACTGGAAAGATATAAATAATTTTGTGATAATGAGCGTCCAAAATGAAAATATTTGTTAAAATTCCAGTTATTGTTCTATTATTAGGAGACTAGTTTTAAAATACGCGCCTTTACATTGCGAAAAATTTGATACCAAAACGAGTGACGTAACACGAAAATTGATGTTATCAAACTGAACAAGTATACACATTAGGTTGTGGTGTGCAAATTGGTGCTCGTTCACGGGTAACTTTAGGCTTTGCTGCGGGGAGTCTCGCCAGGCTTTTGGACATTATATGCATATACACCTGCAGCAAATTTAAATGCGAACACAATGATACCAAAAAGAACGACGTAGCACGAGAATTAAGGTGAGAAAACTGAAACGAGTATACACATTTTACTGATTTTGTGTGCTCACGGGTAACTTTTGCCGACTTTAGGCTTTGCTGTGGGGAGCCACGTCGTGCTTTTGGACGCTATATGCATATACACCTGTAGGCAATTCTATTGCGAACATAATGATATCAAAACGAATGACGTAGCATGGTGAAAAAATGCAGTTAAGGTGAAAATGGTGGTGAATGGTGAAAAAATGCAGTTAAGGTGAAAAAACTGAAACGAGTATAGACATTTAGGTGTCGCCACACGCTCGCCCGCACGCTCGCCCGCATGCTCCGCCAGGCCCATGACATCAAAGTCTGCAGTGCTCACGCGCCGGGCGCGATAGTGTTAAAATTAAAGTTGCCATAATTTTAGTGTACAATAATTTTCATTATTGTAGTTCTGTATTGTAGTTCTCAACATACAGCAGAACTATTTAATCAACACAGTACTAACGGCATAATACACTACAGTACGTATTTACTGTACAGCATTCACAGCTCCACGAGACTTCAAGATGGACATAACTCCAACAATAAGGTAAATAACAAATGTAATACAGTATTTTTTAGTAGGGTAATAATATATAGGTACAGTATATAATATGATAATGTATTTTTATTGTGTACAAGAAAAAAAAAGACACAAACACCTCTTGAAGGTCACCTCTTGCAACGAATCCAACGCACGTAGCTCTCATCCTGTAACTGCACTTAGGTAATTACGCTGCAACATCAGGATCTGCGGGGTGTACCGAACACCCCAGGGAAGAAAACCCTGACATGGAGGGGCAGTACTTACGGGGCGCTTTGGGAAAGAAGCCCCTAAGTGCATGCAGCCCCGGCACTGATGAGGAATACCTGGCCACCACACACAACACTGCAGAGGTCGCCACAAAAGCGAAACACCACCAAGGAATTTGAGGTCTGTCCCGGTTCACATTAGCAAACAAATTGGAATGCTAGGTAGCTGGTGCGGGGAGGCCCGGGGCAACCCCCCCCCCCCCTCTCGAGAAGGGGAGAGCTGCACGGATGAGTGGCGTAGCAGTGGAGTGTAACATTCGCTTGTTTTCTTGGGATTGAATGGAGTTCTACCTCTCTTTTTGGTTTTTCGCTGTTCATTTCTTACGATGTGGGGTTTGTTTTGTAATGCCTACCTTTCTGGGTGCCTAACCCCAGTTGATGGCAAATATTACTACAGGATGGGGGTTTTCCAGGGCCATTTTAGTTTATCATGAAGGAATGCATTTTAACAGTACTCTATTAAAAAGCACAGTTGAGGGGGGGGGGGATTAGTTGTTTTGTGGGATTGTCACATTAAATTTATGCACAGTACAGAGATCAATGACATTACCAGCAGAGCCTGCCGGGCTTAAACCAATCACTCAAGCCCCACCACAACAACTGAAGGAATTAGGGAAACAACCAGTTAAGTATTGGCTAAGGATACACTAATACTGCTGATACTCCTTAATGTATATTAACAATTATAGGAATGAAGTACAAGATATTTGTATAAAAATTTATTAACAAAGCCACTGTGATTTACAATACACCCAGAAAAGGTACAAAATTTACAGATTGCCTCATGACCTATAACTTTGAGTTACACAATAGACTTGAAGGTAATGTTATATCTATTTACTAACATATCCTCATGAAGACTACTTTTAACAACAACAGAGTACAGTCTAAGTACAAAATATGGACATTTGCCATCAAACTGTCCACAATTCATCCTATTGGCATAAACTAAATTGAAAACAACCATGACGAGGAAAAATTAACAAACACGAAGAAAATCAGTATTTAATGTAATGAAATGCCTCTTTGTGGTTGAGTTTCGGTAGCTCCATGTAGCTAGTTCACTTAGGTAACTCCAAATATGAGTCATATCAGCCTTAGGCATCTTTAACCACTGCACTGCGCCACCCGACAAAACACTGGGAATGGCAGTGTGCCACCCGACAAAACACTGGGAACGGCAGTGTGCCACCCGACAAAACACTGGGAACGGCAGTGTGCCACCCGACAAAACACTGGGAATGGCAGTGTGCCACCCGACAAAACACTGGGAACGGCAGTGCGCCACCCGACTTAACACACTCACTGCCAGATAACGTTATTGTCGTCCTAATATCAATACACGGAGCTTGTAGGAGTAGGCCAATGCCGTCCAAAATTTAAATATTTGTAAAAATTCAGTTTACAATGCATCCTCACTCTAACGAACCCCGCTCTATCAAATTCCCGGATGATCTGAACAAATTGCATTCGGTACTAAATGTTTAGTGGAACAAACAAATGTACGATTAAGAGAGGATTATTCGTCTAAACGGTCACCAAGACTGAGCGTCAGAGGTGGCTGTCATCAACTATGATTCACCAAAGTGTAAACAGTTATGCAGTGTTTAATTATGATTACCCATTGTTTCTAGAAAGAAGTGGTTGAAGGATGATAAAATGGTGTCAGGGGGCAAGTGGCATCATTGGTGAGGGTTGTTGTCAGGTCAAGTGGTGTCAGTAGTTAGGGTTTATTGTTGGGGAAAGCAGGTGGTGTAAGTTGTCAGGAGGTATGTAGTGTCAGTGGTTTAAGTTGTCAGGGAAGACAGGGAGTAATAGTGGTGTCAGGGGAGGCAGGTGGTGTCAATGGTGTAAGTTGTCAGGGAAGACAGGGAGTGATAGTGGTGTCAGGGGAGGCAGGTGGTGTCAGTGGTGTAAGTTGTCAGGGAAGACAGGGAGTGATAGTGGTGTCAGGGGAGGCAGGTGGTGTCAGTGGTGTAAGTTGTCAGGGAAGACAGGGAGTGATAGTGGTGTCAGGGGAGGCAGGTGGTGTCAGTGGTGTAAGTTGTCAGGGAAGACAGGAAGTGATAGTGGTGTCAGGGGAGGCAGGTGGTGTCAGTGGTGTAAGTTGTCAGGGAAGACAGGGAGTAATAGTGGTGTCAGGGGAGGCAGGTGGTGTCAGTGGTGTAAGTTGTCAGGGAAGACAGGGAGTGATAGTGGTGTCAGGGGAGGCAGGTGGTGTCAGGGGAGGCAGGTGGTGTCAGTGGTGTAAGTTGTCAGGGAAGACAGGGAGTGATAGTGGTGTCAGGGGAGGCAGGTGGTGTCAGTGGTGTAAGTTGTCAGGGAAGACAGGAAGTGATAGTGGGGTCAGGGGAGGCAGGTGGTGTCAGTGGTGTAAGTTGTCAGGGAAGACAGGGAGTGATAGTGGTGTCAGGGGAGGCAGGTGGTGTCAGTGGTGTAAGTTGTCAGGGAAGACAGGAAGTGATAGTGGGGTCAGGGGAGGCAGGTGGTGTCAGTGGTGAGCACTGGCCTGAGTTATCAACTCATTGGCAACACGTGGCTGGCGCCGGCTGTCACCTCGATGCTTCACTCACTGTCTGTTTTTCACTAAATTAACTGAGAAAATGTTACTATTTCAGTTGTTTGTAACACTTCGCTCTATCATATTCCATAGACAAAATGAAGAATTCAAAATAAATTGTGGAGTCAGTGTTGAGGGGATGTATTGGGAGGGAAGGGGGGGGGGGGGGTGGGGGAAGACAGCTAGCCTCTACCCGTCAACATTTGTACTCATTAATATGTACTGTATATATACATTATGTACATTACTTTGTGTATTCCTTGTTCATATTAATAAACTATTTTTTGTTTCAATTTATTCTTTACTGGATGTATCTGAGTATCTGGTTCGAGACCTGCCAGTCTGGTCCAGCCACTACCCCCTCCCCCAACCACCGGCCCGCCCCCTCCTCTTGTCGTTAGGTGCCACAAGTCAATTTAGTGATATCAAGTATTGCATTATCTAGACTGAAAATAGCCTTTTTATTAGAAAAAATGTCTTACTAAAGGAATAATAATGGTGAAGATTGTGATATACAGCATTTTAAACAGTTGGAACACATTTCCTTTTCTCAGAGTTGTTAAAACAAATGGGGTGTAGCAACTCACAGCTGATTTGGCACTGTGTGGTGGGGAAGCAAACTGTTATTCCTGGAGTCATGGGGAGGGGGGGGGGGGAGGGAAGGGTTGGGAACATGACCCGATACGCCCACGAATCATGAGACAAAGTGTGGACAAACAGAGCCAGCCTCATCCCCAGTGCCCCATCATCGGAGCGAACCACGAAAGGGTCGACTCCACTTACGAAAAGCTGGCCAACGAGCAGAGAGAGAGCTTTGCGCCGACCAGAAAGCACCAGCTCTGAAAATGGCACCAAGGGTGCACCTCAACCAGAAGAACCCCAAGCCCTGACATGACCCATCCAGGAGGCCCAAGAACGGCCACCCTGGAGAACCAATAAGTCTGAAAGAGGAGGGCAACTAGATGAGGCCACCTGCAGAAACTGAGTTGCGGCACTGTCTGCAAACAACAGTGGACAAAAAGGTTAAGAAAATCGAAGAGGTAGGGCCCAAGCAGATTCCAAGGAGAGAGCAAGGACAGCCAGGCGACACGCGAGGCGAGAGGCAAAGAACAGAGACACCGCCTCCTGGAGTATCGGCGCAAACAACTTTAAAAGTGCAGCCGATGCTCTAGCTGGCGAAGCCAGCACCCCAGACAAAAGCCCGGCACTCAATGCCTCCACGTCCTCTCCAAGCCAGTCCGAGGACAACTCGAGAAGGGAAAAGAAATTTGGCTTCGCAAGACCGAAGCCAAATGCCCGCGGGGTGCGAAAATCCTCGGCTACCAAAGTCGCCAAAAGGGTGGGAACCTGTGCGTGTAGCTGCTGAAGGCCAACATCCCAAGGAAGCACTGGGGCAAAAAAGCTTGCATAAAGGTGTCAAAAATCGCCCCCCTCCCCTGAAGTAAACCTGCAGAACGGTAGCAGCCTCTCGCCATTCAAGCGTGCAGGTCCAACAAAACCTGTGTTATGCTCCCAGAGAAAAGAAAGGGCAATCTGCCAGCCAGGAAGACTGCCAGAACCTCATAATGCATCCAATACAGGGAAGAGGAACCGAATTCAAATGAGGACAGATCCACCACAGAGGCAAAATCCAGGTCTCGCAGGAGGGAAGCTACAAGATCCTCCCAAACCTTCTTAGGCAGGACTCAAGAGGCAGAAAACCTCCAGAAATAGGGAGCTAAGCAACCCAAGGAAACCTGGAACCAAACCCAGGGAGGAGCCAACCTTAAACCATACTCATACAGGGAACCCCCCTTACCCTGCAACAACAAACCCTGCGATGAGGGCACCAAAACCCAAGCGGAATCAAATGGGGAACCAAACCCCCCTGGTCAACACCTCCCCCAGCCCTGGGAGCTTCCAAGCCTGGCCCTGGGGCAAAGCCATCCTCTACGCCCTCTACCTTTGAAGAAAACACAGTCCAGGGAAGGCAGCAAAGAAGGGGGTCTGCTGGTAGGACCCAGAAGCCTCGACAGCAGGAGCTGGCTCAAATGCTTCTGTCTCCGTCTCGAATGGAGCAGTCCTGGAAGCTGCCCGAGTCTCATCACCAACTAAACCCTGCCCCAATCATGAAACCCTCAGGCGACAGCAGGAGAGGAGGAGGAGGAGCAGGGCAAACCACTCCCACCGGGAAAGGACCTGAAAGCGCGGACAGAACCAAGGTCGAAGCGACCAACACCCCCAGGTCCTGGTCCCTAAATTCAAAATGGGGCAGCCCCAGGGCATCCAAGTGGATGACCAACCTAGTGCATTGCAACAACCAAAACCTATGATGCAACGCACATGTTGCCAGACCTCTAAGAACTTCCGAAGAAGAATGGGTAAACTGGAGCACGAGAGGGAAGCATGCCTCGCACAACTCCATGTCGAAAGTGTTACTGACCCAACAGGCAGCATGACAGTGGCAAAACAGGTGAGCATCACCCTGAGACAAGAGCAATGAACAACCCTCAAAGTCGCACAAGGCGAGATGGGACTCGAATGATGCATCCATTTGTCAGCCAAGCCCTGACGGGGTTTTCCAGGGCCCGCAGGAGGTGTTGCCTGTGGGAAGCCCAGCCACTGGTGCTGCTAAACTGGTTGAGCCCAAGGGACAACAACAAATAGGGAACTGGGCTAAAAACTGAACCCCTGGGAAGTGTACAAGCACAGGGGCCTAAAGGAGGGACACCAACAATATCGGAAATGGACTGAATAGTCAAACCAGACTTCCTCCAAACAAAAACAAAAAAAGAAAAGAAAAACCCCACAAAGTACCACAACTACAGAAGGAACAGGAAACACGGCCGCCATTATAGATGTGTGTGCTGCACAGCACCGATGTGCCCCAACCAGGAGCAACAACAACACCATCTACCCAAGGCCAGACAAAGGCCACAAAACCCCAGCTGGCCCCAGGGGGAGGGTAAATGCCAAGCAGCAGGAACCTGGAAGTTGGGGTTCCTCCTGTTCCTACAGGCCCAAAGATTCTAGGGAAGGCAGCCCTAGAACCCAAGGGTAGTTACAGAATGCTAAGAGAAGGCAGCCCTAAGCTCATGCAGTCCCAGTACACTACGTTACTCCTGACCACTGTACCACAAACAGCAGGATAAACACCACAGGTGCACACACAATATCCAGCAAGAAACTGAGGCCAGAGTTGACAACCGCCCCAGAGCCCTTCAGCCTACAAACTGAAGGCGTGGGCAGCCAGCGCAAGGGTCCGGGGGAGGGGGGGAGCTGTGCAGCCAAGATGTGTGGTGGCGGTGGATGATGCTTGCTTGTTTGCTTGTTTCTTTTTCCTTGGGGAGTTCTCTTTCTCTGTTTAATCTTGGGTTCTTTTAGCAATTTCCTAAGTGGGGTTTGTTTTGTGATGCCTACCTTTCTGGGTGCCTAGCCCCAGTCGATAACAGATATGGGATAACTCCCAAATATAAGGAGGTTTTCCTTGGGCCATTGCTCCTTGGGCCTCTCTCAGGGGGGCCAGATTCTGGCTTGTGGTCCCCAGTAGGCAGAACTCCATTGACCATTAGCCCCCAGACTAATATAGCGTATATCAGTCAAATAGCTCCAGGGAGCCGAAACAGAAAACTGGTATATTTGGAGATTTTAACGGAGCATGGACAAACACATCTCTCCCTCCCCTCAATCATTTAGGTCAATAATAACCTAGTTCATTCCATCTAGTGGTCAACCCCATAGACACATTCACAAATTTTAACATGCTATTCATTCCAAATAGAAATTTTCTCAAATGTAAATTTGAGATTAGCATACTGTGCATATTTAGGCATTGGATAGATTAGATGTTTAGGTTCTGATGGCGATTATTTGCATTTATAATATGTGAGTAAAGCATTTACAGCGTTGTTTCAAACAAAAGTTATCTGCGAAGCACTTGTTCGAACGTCATCAGTTGTGAGCCAAGTATAAACCGTTTTAATTTTTCATCCATAAACAAGGGGTTTGGCGGATGTTTTATGGAAGCCAACCTGTGGTGTACTCTCGGGCCAATGATGTTCAGAAGTACGTCATTCTTGTGGTGGATTTTGCTAACATGTACTGGACCAATATTCAGGTACAGAGGTTTTGGCAGTCAAAAAGGTTGTGGCAGCCCAGTACTTGGTTTTTTCCTGGGCCTCATCGTGCCTGTGTTGCCTTTGGTCATGTCCCTCTACTTGGAGTCTTACCTTAGCCATGATTGCCTGCAATTTCCATCCTCCCAAGTAAGTCCCAGTTTTTCTTCCCTACTCCATGGGTAGTTAGCTTCAGGGAGCCACAAGCACCAACCCCCACAAAACCAGCATTAAATGTAATCAAGTGCCTCTTTCTGAGCGAGACCTGGTGGAACCCTGATTTCCCCACCGTCCCCTCCCTTCCAAGTCATCAGTTAGGGTTTTTTGTTTGCACCTCTGCTGCAGCACTGATGACATTAGCCAGCAGATAGTGCAAGCCTCTCCCCCCTTCCCCCAACTAATGGGAGTAGTGGGGGCAAATCAGCACACAATTATTTCAAGAGATTTGATCTTTTGTTTACATTGCTGAGGGAGTTTGTTTGCCAGTTTTGAGGCTCCGGTAACTTTGAACCCTGCAGTAGTAGTCTGTACTGGTTCGCTGACTTTCTGGGTGCTTTCCTGGTGGAGTGGTAGAATGTCACCTGCTTCCTGCACCTTTGTGAAGGAAGCCAGGTTTTGGCACTGGTCCCCAATAGGATAAACAGAACTCCACAGCTGATGCAATCTAATAGTTGGGAGCCATCTCAGCAAGATAGATAGCTTCAAGGAGTCAAAAGAGGCTCCCCCTAGAAAACAACAGATTCTCAAACTCCGAGGCACCAGATTCAGACACAGGCTGCAACAAACAAAGACAATGTGGCCCCTATCCCACGATGTGGCTGCTGCCAATACAACCTTCCTTGAAGGGGGGCCTGACCGACACAAAATTTAGCAAAACAATGTTAAAAACTTTGGGCCGGAAACAATCTAAAACCCAGTAGGCAGAATGTTGGTAACAGGTAGTGTGTCCAGCAGGAACTAAGTGTACAACCAAGCACTCTGGAGAGTGACCATAAGGTGGCATCAGAACCTGAAAAAACAGCCATGGCTGCTTCCACAAATGAACCTGCAGGGTGTCAACTGATCCTGGGCAGGCGGGGTTTACATGCTTGAGGCACATTTTCACAATAAACTCCAAACTGAATACACCCAATGATGGAGGGTATGCTGCCACAGACCCCAACCATTTCATTGTGCAAATAAAACTGTGCATCCCTCAAAAATACAGCTTGGCAAAACAGCAGCTTAAGCTGAAAAGTACAACTCTACTTATACCAGGCCCCACACAGGAATAAAGATCACTGAACTGCATGACCCGTAATGAAACCTCTCAAAAGGGAGACACCAGAGAGGATCCTGAACTTTTTCAGGAAAGATAATCCTAGTTAAAGATGGGCTAACAGCAGCAACCAAGGAAGAACTCTGATCTTATTCAACCACTGTGAACACTAAACCAAGGCATCACACACAGAGATCACACTAACGTGATGCATCAAATGAACAAATCCACAAGGGCCGTGACGAGGATTCGAACCTGTGCCCGAATCTGGGATGCTCCCGGACGCAGGTTCGAATCCTCGTCACGGCCCTTGTGGATTTGTTCATTTGATGCATCACGTTAGAGTGATCTCTGTGTGTGATGATGTAAGGGCGAAGAGGGAGAACAGCCTATTGACATAGCTCGGGTGCAGGGATGGGGGGGTTGTGTAAAATCCTGGTCTGTGCCTCGGAGAGGCTACGGGATCCAGTAAGTTCAGTAGAACTTCGGTTTCAACCTCTTTTACCCTGTCGTAGCTCAGTCGATTAAGGCAGTGTCTGGGATGCTCCCGGATGCAGGTTCGAATCCTCGTCACGGCTCTTGTGGATTTGTTCATTTAAACCAAGGCATATACAAAGGAATGCATAAAACACACATATGAAGTATAAAACAAAGAACACAAGCAAACACCCCTGTGCTGGACCAAGTCAGAAGGACGCCCAATGCATATCTGTACACATAGAACTTGTGTGCACTAATCTTGTCAAGAGAGTAAAAAGAGTGAGAGTGAGTGAGGTGGCATCCTGAGACCGCTGATGCTACTGTCAATAGTGACCATGCACGAGTCTGTTTTGGTACATTCTATCTTACTGGTGATTTTCTCTTGCTGTGTGCAGTTGACCGTGTATCTCCAGACTGCTCTGCCTATAATGAGGAGGCTAGGTTCCGGTGCTGGTCTCTGCTGTGGTTGTTACCTAGTCAACTGGGTAGCTTAACACTTTCGTGCTCTCAGGCGTTCAAAAAAAATCATACCCTATGCGCTTTCGGCACTTCGCGCGCCTACGCGGTAAGACCGAAAAAGTGTACACTCTTTTGACTGTCTTGACAATAATTGAAGGCGCACGTATTTAAATTTGGTATCACTGTGTTCGCAATAAAATTGTCTATAAGAACATACCTATAAAATGCCGCCAAAGCATAAGGACTATCAACACCAAATAAAAAACTATTCAGATCACTCGCCGAGAGCGCCAAACAGCAACAAAATGTTTCCACTCTCTTAATGGTTGCGAAGCCTACAGTTGTCCTACATCGCTAACTGTGGTATCATTGGAATCGCAATAAAATTCTCTACGCGGACATATGCATATTATTTTAGATTCAATGTCGTAGCCCACCCAAAACAGTGTGGGAAGTGGCCGAAGTGTTACCCGCGGCGGCATATCGGCGAAACTCGCTTTGAAAAGTGTATATTCAATTCACTGTCCTGACTTTATTTGTCGATGTATGTATTTCATTTTTGTACCAATGTGCTCGCAATAGAATGTTCTATAAGAACATAAGTATTAAAGGTCACATAAGGATGCGTTCGACCGGCAACATATATAAAAACTACGTCGATTATACTCGTCGAGTCAATAATACAATTGTTTTACCACGATGATTCACTGCCACGACGTTCTCTTTAATAAGCTGTTCGGCTATTAGAGAAAACGTAAATTTCATGGCAAACATTTGTAAACTATTCCCAAGTTGATCGGATAATAAATGGATTTTATACAAATATTTTTTCTCGTGACTCCCGAGAGCGGCACGCGTGCAGGTGTGATTAATAATATTGGTGACAACGATGGTCTGCTCGGATGCGTGAAAGTGTTAAGCAGCCACTCAGGGAAGTCATCACAAAATTAATCTAATGTAACTTAGGTCCTATCTAACAAACATATGTAAACATAACAAACATACAAGCCTAATGTAGAACATCATATTATTGCCCCGTGAATTATATATATAGTAAATTAAGCCTATATTTTGCTTGGCTAGACCTAGGTTACATTAGGCTTTATGTTTTAATATAAATTTAAGTTTTGCCATTTGGACAAATTTAGGACTATTTAATGTGCAAAAGTTAATTATACCCTATTTTGTTTGTATGTATTACAGTAACAGGAGAGTGGGTTGCTTTTTACATCAACATCTTAGTTCATTAAAATATTAACATGTGCAATTAATTCCATAACCCCAAGCACTTATGATACACTCCACAGTGTATCAGAACCAACATTAAATCATAAAAATCAGGTGTACATTATAAAAATATACTAATTATTACCGATATGGTAATTAAAATGACTCTGAAATATTTCCATTAGAATCATATATTGTTTATATATAAACTGGTACTGAGAGGAATCCTGACAAGGCCACACACTTGATATTGTCTCTGAATCACAAGCTGTAAACTCAATTGATTTTGGTTCAAAGTCAGAGTTTGGATCTTGTGCTAGACAAAACTGAAGGGCTGAGCTCATATATGTAAGGTGTCCGGCATACCTAGAAAAAAAAATAAGAAGCAATTTAGTAACATCAACTTTAATAAAAAAAATTTAATGCTCAATGGCATGAAGAAACTCCTGAATGTTATGTATAGGCCGGCACATCTCCCAACATGAGCAGGTGGATAACATGATCAAACTGAGTGCAGTGACTGCCGGGCACGACGCATGTAATGAGCACAGCACGTCCAGTCACTTCTGTGGTGTAGTAAGCGTTCGATGGTGTAACCAATACAAGCCAACTGAGAGAGGTATTCCCAGTCCCTGTGCCATGGGTATATCTCAATATTGTAGTCTTCTCTACAAATAGTATTATGAATAGTCTAAAAAAGAAAAATGTTACCTGCTCCCCTAAGTACACACCTGTATGCTAAACAAATAATTTACAGAAAGGAAATAAGTGTGAAGTGGGTGGGTGTGGGGTGGAGTGCGCATACAGCTGGTGGTGATCTAGGGGTATAGGTGGGAGAATGTGGGTGGGGTGGGGTGGGCATACAGATGATGGTGGTATAGGTGGGAGAACATGGGTGGGGTGGGGTGGGCATACAGCTGGTAGTGGTTTAGGAATATAAATGGGAGCACGGGGTAGGGAGGAAATGTGAGTGGGTTGTAAATGTGCAAGGTTGTGGTGTAGGTATTATCAGTGACTATGGGAAAGCAAGGTCTAGTTCTTTATGCAACACTTGCATTATAATTTAACTATTCTGATATTAGAATTTTAAATGTGGTACCTGACCTTAACCCATGGACTATGCCTGTTATACAAGGAATGCCCAAGTACGTGGGAAAAAACAAGAGTTGAATGAAATGAAATGCCTCTTTCTAAAACGGGGGTCCTGCTGGCTCTTTGCAGCTATCTTGCTGAGATTGTTCCATACTAAATGGTTACATCAGTTGTGGAAGTTCTGTTTGGCCTTCTGGGGACAAGATTCAGAAACAGGTCCCCTCTCACAAAGGTTTAGAGAATGAGTGACAATCAGCCACCTCATTGGAAAATGCCTCCAAGAAGTCAATGAGGCTTCGCAGACAACTGGAGAGTTCAAAGAAAATGAAGCCTCAAAACTGCCAAACAATTCCATAAATGATTTACACAGAACAAGGGATTAGCTCAAAACATATTAGTGTCAATTACACCACCTGTCAGCCCGGCCCCAAACTCTCAGTTGGCTTCTCTGGTCAGTATTGCAGTTGATGAACAATCCAGTGACAAATTAATGAACCTGGACTGGGGAGGAGAATCAGGGGGCCCCCTTGGTGGTTCCCTGATGCTGTAAGATCACAAAGTTTGTAAGCTGTACCCTAGAGTACGAACTCATGAAACCCTTCCTTACTTTCCTATTTACAGTATACTGTAGGTACATTACTTTAAACTAAGGATGTGTAACGTTTCTATTGTTACGTAAAGTATGGTGACAAATAAACACAGACACTAAGATACTATATATATATTTGGTCGAATATACAGAAGTACACAGGTGATACGTTGGTGTGAGTTGAGCGCACTGAGCGTTGGTACAGTATCTCGCAAGTGTCTGCTCTAGACCACACTTGAAAGTAGACTAGTTAATGTTCGCTACACCGCTGCTTATATTGCTCGGGCATCTCACCTCATTCATCTCCAAAGGTTGACAGGAACATTAACACTATATTTGGAGCGAGTATATTATTGGGATAATCTACTCGCTACAGAACTCCCCCTCCCAGGGGATGAAAGGAAAAATACTTGATCAAGGAACTTAGCTGGTCGGCGAATTGTACGCCCTGCTCGCGTTACATAACCATCAAAGTTAACTTCCTCCTCTTCGCTGATGTCATCTAACTGGGGTCGTAGGGTGGGAGGTCGCACAGGATCGTCCGTCGTCGCAGGATCAGGTTGTGGTGCGGCTGGTAACTGGGGTCGAAATGTGAACTGCGTAGTCGGCGGATGTGTCTCTGGATTTAGCAGTGTCGCAGACGTTGAGACGAAGCCTGGAGCAGAGCAGAGAGCTGAGTGAGGCCGGAGTCGTGGAGCTCTATGTGGGAGAGCGTGGCGGCTCGATTGAGAATTGTGAGTGTCTAAACTCGGGGAGCGAGAGCGTGGCGGCTCGATGCGGTCGTAGTCTGCTGTCTGCTCTGTGTCGAAGCTGTAGCGTCTTGGGTTGATTAGGACTGTACACATTGTTGTGTACAGTCGAGTACTACATTGTTGACTGTAGAAATTGTAGTCTGGTACCAAAAGATGTAGGCAGTGTGTGGACAAGCTCGGTGTAGCAGGAGAGAAGAATGTGCATAATTGTTGCGTCCTTGGGTCGCTAGTGGAGCATTTAGATCCGGGGCGGATGGGCTCGGGCACCAGGACATTAGGAGGTAATGTAGGCACGTAGTTAGGACAACGAGGTAATCACTGCTAGAGCTGAATTGTCCTGGAGGCGACGAAGTGTCGGAAACGCAAGCTGTAAGTCCTGTACTGCGCAAAGGGCTTGAGTCGGCCGAGTATTAAAATGCAGTGAACGTGTAGATGAATCTGACGAAAGAGCAGCTGTCGTGGGAGTTCCTGTAGAATAAGCAGTGCCCTGGCAGCGACGGAGAGGAGGCAGGACAGGCTGTAGATCCCACATGATGTAGTTGCTGATGAAACTGTCAGATGAGTAAGTAACACTCGCTGTGCAGCAAGCTGTAGTTGATGAAAATGCCGAGATGATCGCGATGTAAATCATAGCTGTGGCGAGGGTGTTGGCAGCGATCCATGACAGGTGGATGCGGTCCACAGCCAGCAATAGCAGTAGAGGTCCAGTGAGAATCCATGTTGTAGTCCATCGTGGCTGGGTATCGTCGAAACTCTCTGGGGTCACCAATGTAACGTTCCTCCTCTTCGCTGAATTAATGAATTAATGAATGAAGATACTATATATATATTTGGTCGAATATACAGAAGTACACAGGTGATACGTTGGTGTGAGTTGAGCGCACTGAGCGTTGGTACAGTATCTCGCAAGTGTCTGCTCTAGACCACACTTGAAAGTAGACTAGTTAATGTTCGCTACACCGCTGCTTATATTGCTCGGGCATCTCACCTCATTCATCTCCAAAGGTTGACAGGAATTAACACTATATTTGGAGCGAGTATATTATTGGGATAATCTACTCGCTACAGATGTAGAACCAATAGGCATTTATACACACTACAAACACAAGAATGACCACGTGGGACCAGTACCATATTTTTGCATTGGCAGGACTCAAGAAACGATCAAAGTATGTGCATTACATTTATTTAACCTCAGGAAAAGGAACAATACACACAAGGAAAAGTCTCACTCGCCAGATTAACGAATACAGTTCTCTTCACTTGGATATAAATGGAAGTCAATAACCTCACACAGCGAGGTGAGTACCTCATGAGCACACACCACACATCCTGTGTGTGTGTGTGTGTGTGTAGAGTCTCAGCCCCTCTCCCCCTCATGGAGTCCGGGGACGTTCCTCTCACGAAAATGCGCTAGATTACTTTTACACACAAAATCATACTCATTTACTATTACACTCTCTCAAACACAAACGAAACATAAAAATTAACACTAATAAAACAAACTGATATTTTAACCACCGTGCTGTGCCGAGTTTATTGTGAAATTCCCCCTGTGCGCATGAAATAGAGTGTTCCCAAAAAATTAATTTTTCTTCGTAAAATGATAAATTCTCTTCCTTGAACATGTCCATGTAAAAATAAATACCAAATTCCACTTACATTGACTGCGGGGATGTGGACAAGGTGCGCTGTGGGTCTAGTCGCCGGTGCATGAATCGCCCAGACACGGATGCGCGGGCCATTCAAGCACCGGGTGTTGCCACAAATATATTTTCTGGTCATTCTGGGAATTTTTTCCAAGATGGTTGCCTCTCACTGGAGGTCCTAAGAGTCCATTTCATATACAACCAACCTCGCACACATTTAGAATGGGCACGGAAAAACCAAAAATAGTTTTCTCAGTTGGCACAGTTTCCTGCCGACCGAGAATACTTGGTTGGACCAGTTAAGTGGTTAAATAAGAGAAACATTTACATTAACAACCACAAAAGCTAAACTTTATATACCAGTCATTACATACCTCCCTATCTCCCATTAAATGAAAATCTTGCTTAATTAAAGGTTAGTCAAGATTTTCATGTTCTCAGTGGCCAAAAAAAAAAACCAGCGTTGAATGTAATGAAACGCCATTTTCTGGGTGAATCCCGGAGGCTCCCTGGAGCTATCCATGGCTGATATGGATACCCTAACTATTTTGCATCAGTCGATGTGGGTGGAGTTCTAGGTCTACCGGGGACCACGAGCCAGAACCTGGCCCCCCTTAGAGATGCACGGGAAGCAATGGCCCATAAAAATGCACATGTGATTTGAAGCATTCTATATCTGCCATAGACTGGGACAGGCACCCAGAAAGGTAGGCGCCACAAAACAAACCCCTATTCTGGTTAACAACAAAAATCGACAAATGAGTGGACAGAACTCCCCCAGGAAAACGAACTAACAAGCATGACGTCACACGAGTCGCGCCGCATGTCTGCGCAGCTCCCCCCTCCCCAGGAGGGGGAAGGGGGAGCCCCAGACCCCCGCGCCGGCGATCCCCGCCCCAGTTCTGAGGCTGGATATCAAAACTGCGAAAAAACCCACCGACCGGAGGCCGAAAGGGTGCCAGGGAGCCTCCGGGACTCACCCAGAAAATGGTGTTTCATTACATTCAACGCTGGTTTTCTGGGGGGAGCCCCTATGGCTCCCCGGAGCTACTTCACCAAAGACTACCTAAGAAAACAAGGGGACATACCCGGGAGGCGGTCGGTGAACCACTCCTCAACACGAAGTCGAGACAACAACCCAAGGACCCCTCCGGAAAGCAGCAGGCACATCATTCGCCAGAAAAAAGGGAGAATGGCCGCAGACGAAGAAACCTATGACCACGACCATAGGAGCCAAAAACCACTGCGCCTGAGAAGAGCAAGAAGCTCTGCCACATGACCCCCAGAGGCCAATGCCAACATAAAAAGAAAGCCAAGGCAAAGCAAATCTGACCCCAAGGAGCCACAACCCATGAAGGAGAAGAAAAACAGGAGAGCACCCTGTCCAATGACCAGGACGACACAGGCAGTGCAGAAGCAGGACGGAGGTGAAACAACACACGATACAGCCTGCGAAACGGCGCAGGAATAACGATACCGAAAACAGGAAGGAGCAAACACAAAGGACGAAGGCACAAAAACCCCGTCACACCCGAGACCAAAAGTCATGCAGAAACCCCAAGAAGAGGGGGACATGACGGTGAAGGCCCATCCCAGAAAAGAGGGGCGAAGATCGTAGAAAAGCACCCACCGACAGGACGGAAACAACGGGCACAATGGACAAGGAAACCGAGCCCAGGGAGGGGCCGACGCCCACAAAGCACGTGCAGAGAGGGGGAACGGAAAAACCCCACACCACAAAACTGCAAGCCCCGCCCAGAGGGGTAGAAACACCCCGGCGGGGACCAACGGGGCCTGAGGCCCCTTACGTTAGCCCCACCCCAGCCTTGGGAACCCACCCTGCAGGCCCCGGGACCGAGCTGTCTCCTCAAAGCCCCAGCGTCAAGAAAAACCCCGAGGCAGCCGTGAAAAACACGAAGGAAGGGCGCCCACTAGGCTCTGGAACTTGAACCAAAACTGGCGGATAGGTGAGGGGCGAGACGAAGACCCCAAGCTCATCCCCAGCCAGCACAATGAGATGAGGACAAGGCACTGAAACCAAGGAACATGGAAAAACCAGGCCCGGCACAGCAAGACCGGCAAGGAAGAAGAGCCCCAGAGGGAGCACGGAAGGGCGAACATAATGCCACAACCAACCCCGACACGCAGCTGCAGTACCAAAATCGCAGCAAAATGTCACCACACTCCCCGAGGAAGCGACAGAGAAGATAGATAAATCGTACATGAGTGGCACACAAGGGGACACAGGCGGAAACCGAGCCCCCAACTGAGCCACAGGGACGGTAGAAGAAACGTGTGCAGTGTAACAGGCAATCAAAGGAACACATTAGGCAGCCCAACATGGGCTGACCCCATACACAGCCCCAAGAGCAGAGATGAGAGCGCCCATGAAGCACAGAATCCGCCCGACAGGCAAACAACAGGGGAGAGGCGGAACCAAAGAGCCAGAACCCAACCTGCAAACACAAGGAGGCGAACACAAAACCTCCGACACAGGAAAACGTACTACCAAACAGGCACCCCCACCGTTGCACTGCGGAACAAAGGTGGAGGCGGGGCCCCGAACTCAAGCAAGGTTAGACAAGCATAAGAGAGGGGCAGGAGGAGTACAGGCAGGAGCCGCCTCGGAAAGGCCAAGAGGCCACCCGCAGACACCCGTGAACCGAGGAAGGAATCAGGTGGAGAGAACAAGAGCTGCCCAGTATGGGCTAATAGCCCTGCAGTAGGCACCTCGGGTGATACGGTCCATGTTCTCAAGTACGTATGTATAGCCATTCCTACTCCTAAAAACACAAACAGTGTCAGGACGAAGGAGACGCCAAACCGCACCAACTCACCTGCAGAACATAGGCGCTGAAGAGCCATGACGCAAGCTTTCGAGTCCGTATCCGCCGGAGGCGGCCAGGGCGCCCATGCTGGAGAGGAGGGGAGCAGCGAAGGAAGCTCCCCACCCTAGAACGCAGGGAAAAACCTTGTGACTTCCCCTCAGCGGCACCCCAGAACACCCCCAAAGCAATGGGACATGGATTGGATTAAGAAAAGAGCGAGAGGCGAAGCCTCCCCCGAGAGAAAATGGATGCAGAACACGTGTGCACACCGCCCCGGAACCAAAACAAACTCCCACGGCGCATGCACAGGACGCGAAAGAAAAGTAGCCCAACAAGGCGAGAAGTAGCCCAACAAGGCGAGAAGTAGCCCAACCAGGTGAGAAGTAGCCCAACCAGGTGAAAAGTAGCCCAACAAGGCGAGAAGTAGCCCAACCGGCGACAAGCAGCCCAACTGGCGACAGTAGACCAAACTGCTACAAGGAGCCCAATGGCGACAAGGAGTGCAAACGGCGACCAAGGAGCGCAAACGGCGACCAAGGAGCACAAACGGCGACCAAGGAGCGCAAACGGCGACCAAGGAGCGCAAACGGCGACCAAGGAGCGCAAACGGCGACCAAGGAGCGCAAACGGCGACCAAGGAGCGCAAACGGCGACCAAGGAGCGCAAACGGCGACCAAGGAGCGCAAACGGCGACCAAGGAGCGCAAACGGCGACCAAGGAGCGCAAACGGCGACCAAGGAGCGCAAACGGCGACCAAGGAGCGCAAACGGCGACCAAGGAGCGCAAACGGCGACCAAGGAGCGCAAACGGCGACCAAGGAGCCCAAACGGCTACAAGGAGCGCAAACGGCTACAAGGAGCCCAAACGGCTACAAGGAGCCCAAACGGCTACAAGGAGCCCAAACGGCTACAAGGAGCCCAAACGGCTACAAGGAGCCCAAACAGCTACAAGGAGCCCAACCTGTCCAGAACTGAAGGAACCAGTATGGAGGCAAACTCCGGGACATGCAGGAGGTAAGCCGCAAAGGCCAACCGCACCGCAGGCGAAGAGATGCGGTTAGCCGAAAACCTCCAGAAGACGGAACCGAAGAAACCACCTCTCACCCTACAACCTATTGTAGGGTGAGGTCGTACGATCCTGTACGACCTCTCACCCTACAACCCCAGTTACCAGCAGGCTGGTAACTGGGGTTGTAGGGTGAGAGGTCGTACAGGATCGTCCGTTGTCGTAGGATCAGGTTGTGGTGCGGCTGGTAACTGGGGTCGAAATGTGAACTGCGTAGTCGGCGGATGTGTCTCTGGATTTAGCAGTGTCGCAGACGTTGAGACGAAGCCTGGAGCAGAGCAGAGAGCTGAGTGAGGCCGGAGTCGTGGAGCTCTATGTGGGAGAGCGTGGCGGCTCGATTGAGAATTGTGAGTGTCTAAACTCGGGGAGCGAGAGCGTGGCGGCTCGATGCGGTCGTAGTCTGCTGTCTGCTCTGTGTCGAAGCTGTAGCGTCTTGGGTTGATTAGGACTGTACACATTGTTGTGTACAGTCGAGTACTACATTGTTGACTGTAGAAATTGTAGTCTGGTACCAAAAGATGTAGGCAGTGTGTGGACAAGCTCGGTGTAGCAGGAGAGAAGAATGTGCATAATTGTTGCGTCCTTGGGTCGCTAGTGGAGCATTTAGATCCGGGGCGGATGGGCTCGGGCACCAGGACATTAGGAGGTAATGTAGGCACGTAGTTAGGACAACGAGGTAATCACTGCTAGAGCTGAATTGTCCTGGAGGCGACGAAGTGTCGGAAACGCAAGCTGTAAGTCCTGTACTGCGCAAAGGGCTTGAGTCGGCCGAGTATTAAAATGCAGTGAACGTGTAGATGAATCTGACGAAAGAGCAGCTGTCGTGGGAGTTCCTGTAGAATAAGCAGTGCCCTGGCAGCGACGGAGAGGAGGCAGGACAGGCTGTAGATCCCACATGATGTAGTTGCTGATGAAACTGTCAGATGAGTAAGTAACACTCGCTGTGCAGCAAGCTGTAGTTGATGAAAATGCCGAGATGATCGCGATGTAAATCATAGCTGTGGCGAGGGTGTTGGCAGCGATCCATGACAGGTGGATGCGGTCCACAGCCAGCAATAGCAGTAGAGGTCCAGTGAGAATCCATGTTGTAGTCCATCGTGGCTGGGTATCGTCGAAACTCTCTGGGGTCACCAATGTAACGTTCCTCCTCTTCGCTGAATTAATGAATTAATGAATGAAGATACTATATATATATTTGGTCGAATATACAGAAGTACACAGGTGATACGTTGGTGTGAGTTGAGCGCACTGAGCGTTGGTACAGTATCTCGCAAGTGTCTGCTCTAGACCACACTTGAAAGTAGACTAGTTAATGTTCGCTACACCGCTGCTTATATTGCTCGGGCATCTCACCTCATTCATCTCCAAAGGTTGACAGGAATTAACACTATATTTGGAGCGAGTATATTATTGGGATAATCTACTCGCTACAGATGTAGAACCAATAGGCATTTATACACACTACAAACACAAGAATGACCACGTGGGACCAGTACCATATTTTTGCATTGGCAGGACTCAAGAAACGATCAAAGTATGTGCATTACATTTATTTAACCTCAGGAAAAGGAACAATACACACAAGGAAAAGTCTCACTCGCCAGATTAACGAATACAGTTCTCTTCACTTGGATATAAATGGAAGTCAATAACCTCACACAGCGAGGTGAGTACCTCATGAGCACACACCACACATCCTGTGTGTGTGTGTGTGTGTGTAGAGTCTCAGCCCCTCTCCCCCTCATGGAGTCCGGGGACGTTCCTCTCACGAAAATGCGCTAGATTACTTTTACACACAAAATCATACTCATTTACTATTACACTCTCTCAAACACAAACGAAACATAAAAATTAACACTAATAAAACAAACTGATATTTTAACCACCGTGCTGTGCCGAGTTTATTGTGAAATTCCCCCTGTGCGCATGAAATAGAGTGTTCCCAAAAAATTAATTTTTCTTCGTAAAATGATAAATTCTCTTCCTTGAACATGTCCATGTAAAAATAAATACCAAATTCCACTTACATTGACTGCGGGGATGTGGACAAGGTGCGCTGTGGGTCTAGTCGCCGGTGCATGAATCGCCCAGACACGGATGCGCGGGCCATTCAAGCACCGGGTGTTGCCACAAATATATTTTCTGGTCATTCTGGGAATTTTTTCCAAGATGGTTGCCTCTCACTGGAGGTCCTAAGAGTCCATTTCATATACAACCAACCTCGCACACATTTAGAATGGGCACGGAAAAACCAAAAATAGTTTTCTCAGTTGGCACAGTTTCCTGCCGACCGAGAATACTTGGTTGGACCAGTTAAGTGGTTAAATAAGAGAAACATTTACATTAACAACCACAAAAGCTAAACTTTATATACCAGTCATTACATACCTCCCTATCTCCCATTAAATGAAAATCTTGCTTAATTAAAGGTTAGTCAAGATTTTCATGTTCTCAGTGGCCAAAAAAAAAAACCAGCGTTGAATGTAATGAAACGCCATTTTCTGGGTGAATCCCGGAGGCTCCCTGGAGCTATCCATGGCTGATATGGATACCCTAACTATTTTGCATCAGTCGATGTGGGTGGAGTTCTAGGTCTACCGGGGACCACGAGCCAGAACCTGGCCCCCCTTAGAGATGCACGGGAAGCAATGGCCCATAAAAATGCACATGTGATTTGAAGCATTCTATATCTGCCATAGACTGGGACAGGCACCCAGAAAGGTAGGCGCCACAAAACAAACCCCTATTCTGGTTAACAACAAAAATCGACAAATGAGTGGACAGAACTCCCCCAGGAAAACGAACTAACAAGCATGACGTCACACGAGTCGCGCCGCATGTCTGCGCAGCTCCCCCCTCCCCAGGAGGGGGAAGGGGGAGCCCCAGACCCCCGCGCCGGCGATCCCCGCCCCAGTTCTGAGGCTGGATATCAAAACTGCGAAAAAACCCACCGACCGGAGGCCGAAAGGGTGCCAGGGAGCCTCCGGGACTCACCCAGAAAATGGTGTTTCATTACATTCAACGCTGGTTTTCTGGGGGGAGCCCCTATGGCTCCCCGGAGCTACTTCACCAAAGACTACCTAAGAAAACAAGGGGACATACCCGGGAGGCGGTCGGTGAACCACTCCTCAACACGAAGTCGAGACAACAACCCAAGGACCCCTCCGGAAAGCAGCAGGCACATCATTCGCCAGAAAAAAGGGAGAATGGCCGCAGACGAAGAAACCTATGACCACGACCATAGGAGCCAAAAACCACTGCGCCTGAGAAGAGCAAGAAGCTCTGCCACATGACCCCCAGAGGCCAATGCCAACATAAAAAGAAAGCCAAGGCAAAGCAAATCTGACCCCAAGGAGCCACAACCCATGAAGGAGAAGAAAAACAGGAGAGCACCCTGTCCAATGACCAGGACGACACAGGCAGTGCAGAAGCAGGACGGAGGTGAAACAACACACGATACAGCCTGCGAAACGGCGCAGGAATAACGATACCGAAAACAGGAAGGAGCAAACACAAAGGACGAAGGCACAAAAACCCCGTCACACCCGAGACCAAAAGTCATGCAGAAACCCCAAGAAGAGGGGGACATGACGGTGAAGGCCCATCCCAGAAAAGAGGGGCGAAGATCGTAGAAAAGCACCCACCGACAGGACGGAAACAACGGGCACAATGGACAAGGAAACCGAGCCCAGGGAGGGGCCGACGCCCACAAAGCACGTGCAGAGAGGGGGAACGGAAAAACCCCACACCACAAAACTGCAAGCCCCGCCCAGAGGGGTAGAAACACCCCGGCGGGGACCAACGGGGCCTGAGGCCCCTTACGTTAGCCCCACCCCAGCCTTGGGAACCCACCCTGCAGGCCCCGGGACCGAGCTGTCTCCTCAAAGCCCCAGCGTCAAGAAAAACCCCGAGGCAGCCGTGAAAAACACGAAGGAAGGGCGCCCACTAGGCTCTGGAACTTGAACCAAAACTGGCGGATAGGTGAGGGGCGAGACGAAGACCCCAAGCTCATCCCCAGCCAGCACAATGAGATGAGGACAAGGCACTGAAACCAAGGAACATGGAAAAACCAGGCCCGGCACAGCAAGACCGGCAAGGAAGAAGAGCCCCAGAGGGAGCACGGAAGGGCGAACATAATGCCACAACCAACCCCGACACGCAGCTGCAGTACCAAAATCGCAGCAAAATGTCACCACACTCCCCGAGGAAGCGACAGAGAAGATAGATAAATCGTACATGAGTGGCACACAAGGGGACACAGGCGGAAACCGAGCCCCCAACTGAGCCACAGGGACGGTAGAAGAAACGTGTGCAGTGTAACAGGCAATCAAAGGAACACATTAGGCAGCCCAACATGGGCTGACCCCATACACAGCCCCAAGAGCAGAGATGAGAGCGCCCATGAAGCACAGAATCCGCCCGACAGGCAAACAACAGGGGAGAGGCGGAACCAAAGAGCCAGAACCCAACCTGCAAACACAAGGAGGCGAACACAAAACCTCCGACACAGGAAAACGTACTACCAAACAGGCACCCCCACCGTTGCACTGCGGAACAAAGGTGGAGGCGGGGCCCCGAACTCAAGCAAGGTTAGACAAGCATAAGAGAGGGGCAGGAGGAGTACAGGCAGGAGCCGCCTCGGAAAGGCCAAGAGGCCACCCGCAGACACCCGTGAACCGAGGAAGGAATCAGGTGGAGAGAACAAGAGCTGCCCAGTATGGGCTAATAGCCCTGCAGTAGGCACCTCGGGTGATACGGTCCATGTTCTCAAGTACGTATGTATAGCCATTCCTACTCCTAAAAACACAAACAGTGTCAGGACGAAGGAGACGCCAAACCGCACCAACTCACCTGCAGAACATAGGCGCTGAAGAGCCATGACGCAAGCTTTCGAGTCCGTATCCGCCGGAGGCGGCCAGGGCGCCCATGCTGGAGAGGAGGGGAGCAGCGAAGGAAGCTCCCCACCCTAGAACGCAGGGAAAAACCTTGTGACTTCCCCTCAGCGGCACCCCAGAACACCCCCAAAGCAATGGGACATGGATTGGATTAAGAAAAGAGCGAGAGGCGAAGCCTCCCCCGAGAGAAAATGGATGCAGAACACGTGTGCACACCGCCCCGGAACCAAAACAAACTCCCACGGCGCATGCACAGGACGCGAAAGAAAAGTAGCCCAACAAGGCGAGAAGTAGCCCAACAAGGCGAGAAGTAGCCCAACCAGGTGAGAAGTAGCCCAACCAGGTGAAAAGTAGCCCAACAAGGCGAGAAGTAGCCCAACCGGCGACAAGCAGCCCAACTGGCGACAGTAGACCAAACTGCTACAAGGAGCCCAATGGCGACAAGGAGTGCAAACGGCGACCAAGGAGCGCAAACGGCGACCAAGGAGCACAAACGGCGACCAAGGAGCGCAAACGGCGACCAAGGAGCGCAAACGGCGACCAAGGAGCGCAAACGGCGACCAAGGAGCGCAAACGGCGACCAAGGAGCGCAAACGGCGACCAAGGAGCGCAAACGGCGACCAAGGAGCGCAAACGGCGACCAAGGAGCGCAAACGGCGACCAAGGAGCGCAAACGGCGACCAAGGAGCGCAAACGGCGACCAAGGAGCGCAAACGGCGACCAAGGAGCGCAAACGGCGACCAAGGAGCGCAAACGGCGACCAAGGAGCCCAAACGGCTACAAGGAGCGCAAACGGCTACAAGGAGCCCAAACGGCTACAAGGAGCCCAAACGGCTACAAGGAGCCCAAACGGCTACAAGGAGCCCAAACGGCTACAAGGAGCCCAAACAGCTACAAGGAGCCCAACCTGTCCAGAACTGAAGGAACCAGTATGGAGGCAAACTCCGGGACATGCAGGAGGTAAGCCGCAAAGGCCAACCGCACCGCAGGCGAAGAGATGCGGTTAGCCGAAAACCTCCAGAAGACGGAACCGAAGAAACCACCTCTCACCCTACAACCTATTGTAGGGTGAGGTCGTACGATCCTGTACGACCTCTCACCCTACAACCCCAGTTACCAGCAGGCTGGTAACTGGGGTTGTAGGGTGAGAGGTCGTACAGGATCGTCCGTTGTCGTAGGATCAGGTTGTGGTGCGGCTGGTAACTGGGGTCGAAATGTGAACTGCGTAGTCGGCGGATGTGTCTCTGGATTTAGCAGTGTCGCAGACGTTGAGACGAAGCCTGGAGCAGAGCAGAGAGCTGAGTGAGGCCGGAGTCGTGGAGCTCTATGTGGGAGAGCGTGGCGGCTCGATTGAGAATTGTGAGTGTCTAAACTCGGGGAGCGAGAGCGTGGCGGCTCGATGCGGTCGTAGTCTGCTGTCTGCTCTGTGTCGAAGCTGTAGCGTCTTGGGTTGATTAGGACTGTACACATTGTTGTGTACAGTCGAGTACTACATTGTTGACTGTAGAAATTGTAGTCTGGTACCAAAAGATGTAGGCAGTGTGTGGACAAGCTCGGTGTAGCAGGAGAGAAGAATGTGCATAATTGTTGCGTCCTTGGGTCGCTAGTGGAGCATTTAGATCCGGGGCGGATGGGCTCGGGCACCAGGACATTAGGAGGTAATGTAGGCACGTAGTTAGGACAACGAGGTAATCACTGCTAGAGCTGAATTGTCCTGGAGGCGACGAAGTGTCGGAAACGCAAGCTGTAAGTCCTGTACTGCGCAAAGGGCTTGAGTCGGCCGAGTATTAAAATGCAGTGAACGTGTAGATGAATCTGACGAAAGAGCAGCTGTCGTGGGAGTTCCTGTAGAATAAGCAGTGCCCTGGCAGCGACGGAGAGGAGGCAGGACAGGCTGTAGATCCCACATGATGTAGTTGCTGATGAAACTGTCAGATGAGTAAGTAACACTCGCTGTGCAGCAAGCTGTAGTTGATGAAAATGCCGAGATGATCGCGATGTAAATCATAGCTGTGGCGAGGGTGTTGGCAGCGATCCATGACAGGTGGATGCGGTCCACAGCCAGCAATAGCAGTAGAGGTCCAGTGAGAATCCATGTTGTAGTCCATCGTGGCTGGGTATCGTCGAAACTCTCTGGGGTCACCAATGTAACGTTCCTCCTCTTCGCTGAATTAATGAATTAATGAATGAAGATACTATATATATATTTGGTCGAATATACAGAAGTACACAGGTGATACGTTGGTGTGAGTTGAGCGCACTGAGCGTTGGTACAGTATCTCGCAAGTGTCTGCTCTAGACCACACTTGAAAGTAGACTAGTTAATGTTCGCTACACCGCTGCTTATATTGCTCGGGCATCTCACCTCATTCATCTCCAAAGGTTGACAGGAATTAACACTATATTTGGAGCGAGTATATTATTGGGATAATCTACTCGCTACAGATGTAGAACCAATAGGCATTTATACACACTACAAACACAAGAATGACCACGTGGGACCAGTACCATATTTTTGCATTGGCAGGACTCAAGAAACGATCAAAGTATGTGCATTACATTTATTTAACCTCAGGAAAAGGAACAATACACACAAGGAAAAGTCTCACTCGCCAGATTAACGAATACAGTTCTCTTCACTTGGATATAAATGGAAGTCAATAACCTCACACAGCGAGGTGAGTACCTCATGAGCACACACCACACATCCTGTGTGTGTGTGTGTGTGTGTAGAGTCTCAGCCCCTCTCCCCCTCATGGAGTCCGGGGACGTTCCTCTCACGAAAATGCGCTAGATTACTTTTACACACAAAATCATACTCATTTACTATTACACTCTCTCAAACACAAACGAAACATAAAAATTAACACTAATAAAACAAACTGATATTTTAACCACCGTGCTGTGCCGAGTTTATTGTGAAATTCCCCCTGTGCGCATGAAATAGAGTGTTCCCAAAAAATTAATTTTTCTTCGTAAAATGATAAATTCTCTTCCTTGAACATGTCCATGTAAAAATAAATACCAAATTCCACTTACATTGACTGCGGGGATGTGGACAAGGTGCGCTGTGGGTCTAGTCGCCGGTGCATGAATCGCCCAGACACGGATGCGCGGGCCATTCAAGCACCGGGTGTTGCCACAAATATATTTTCTGGTCATTCTGGGAATTTTTTCCAAGATGGTTGCCTCTCACTGGAGGTCCTAAGAGTCCATTTCATATACAACCAACCTCGCACACATTTAGAATGGGCACGGAAAAACCAAAAATAGTTTTCTCAGTTGGCACAGTTTCCTGCCGACCGAGAATACTTGGTTGGACCAGTTAAGTGGTTAAATAAGAGAAACATTTACATTAACAACCACAAAAGCTAAACTTTATATACCAGTCATTACATACCTCCCTATCTCCCATTAAATGAAAATCTTGCTTAATTAAAGGTTAGTCAAGATTTTCATGTTCTCAGTGGCCAAAAAAAAAAACCAGCGTTGAATGTAATGAAACGCCATTTTCTGGGTGAATCCCGGAGGCTCCCTGGAGCTATCCATGGCTGATATGGATACCCTAACTATTTTGCATCAGTCGATGTGGGTGGAGTTCTAGGTCTACCGGGGACCACGAGCCAGAACCTGGCCCCCCTTAGAGATGCACGGGAAGCAATGGCCCATAAAAATGCACATGTGATTTGAAGCATTCTATATCTGCCATAGACTGGGACAGGCACCCAGAAAGGTAGGCGCCACAAAACAAACCCCTATTCTGGTTAACAACAAAAATCGACAAATGAGTGGACAGAACTCCCCCAGGAAAACGAACTAACAAGCATGACGTCACACGAGTCGCGCCGCATGTCTGCGCAGCTCCCCCCTCCCCAGGAGGGGGAAGGGGGAGCCCCAGACCCCCGCGCCGGCGATCCCCGCCCCAGTTCTGAGGCTGGATATCAAAACTGCGAAAAAAACCCACCGACCGGAGGCCGAAAGGGTGCCAGGGAGCCTCCGGGACTCACCCAGAAAATGGTGTTTCATTACATTCAACGCTGGTTTTCTGGGGGGAGCCCCTATGGCTCCCCGGAGCTACTTCACCAAAGACTACCTAAGAAAACAAGGGGACATACCCGGGAGGCGGTCGGTGAACCACTCCTCAACACGAAGTCGAGACAACAACCCAAGGACCCCTCCGGAAAGCAGCAGGCACATCATTCGCCAGAAAAAAGGGAGAATGGCCGCAGACGAAGAAACCTATGACCACGACCATAGGAGCCAAAAACCACTGCGCCTGAGAAGAGCAAGAAGCTCTGCCACATGACCCCCAGAGGCCAATGCCAACATAAAAAGAAAGCCAAGGCAAAGCAAATCTGACCCCAAGGAGCCACAACCCATGAAGGAGAAGAAAAACAGGAGAGCACCCTGTCCAATGACCAGGACGACACAGGCAGTGCAGAAGCAGGACGGAGGTGAAACAACACACGATACAGCCTGCGAAACGGCGCAGGAATAACGATACCGAAAACAGGAAGGAGCAAACACAAAGGACGAAGGCACAAAAACCCCGTCACACCCGAGACCAAAAGTCATGCAGAAACCCCAAGAAGAGGGGGACATGACGGTGAAGGCCCATCCCAGAAAAGAGGGGCGAAGATCGTAGAAAAGCACCCACCGACAGGACGGAAACAACGGGCACAATGGACAAGGAAACCGAGCCCAGGGAGGGGCCGACGCCCACAAAGCACGTGCAGAGAGGGGGAACGGAAAAACCCCACACCACAAAACTGCAAGCCCCGCCCAGAGGGGTAGAAACACCCCGGCGGGGACCAACGGGGCCTGAGGCCCCTTACGTTAGCCCCACCCCAGCCTTGGGAACCCACCCTGCAGGCCCCGGGACCGAGCTGTCTCCTCAAAGCCCCAGCGTCAAGAAAAACCCCGAGGCAGCCGTGAAAAACACGAAGGAAGGGCGCCCACTAGGCTCTGGAACTTGAACCGAAACTGGCGGATAGGTGAGGGGCGAGACGAAGACCCCAAGCTCATCCCCAGCCAGCACAATGAGATGAGGACAAGGCACTGAAACCAAGGAACATGGAAAAACCAGGCCCGGCACAGCAAGACCGGCAAGGAAGAAGAGCCCCAGAGGGAGCACGGAAGGGCGAACATAATGCCACAACCAACCCCGACACGCAGCTGCAGTACCAAAATCGCAGCAAAATGTCACCACACTCCCCGAGGAAGCGACAGAGAAGATAGATAAATCGTACATGAGTGGCACACAAGGGGACACAGGCGGAAACCGAGCCCCCAACTGAGCCACAGGGACGGTAGAAGAAACGTGTGCAGTGTAACAGGCAATCAAAGGAACACATTAGGCAGCCCAACATGGGCTGACCCCATACACAGCCCCAAGAGCAGAGATGAGAGCGCCCATGAAGCACAGAATCCGCCCGACAGGCAAACAACAGGGGAGAGGCGGAACCAAAGAGCCAGAACCCAACCTGCAAACACAAGGAGGCGAACACAAAACCTCCGACACAGGAAAACGTACTACCAAACAGGCACCCCCACCGTTGCACTGCGGAACAAAGGTGGAGGCGGGGCCCCGAACTCAAGCAAGGTTAGACAAGCATAAGAGAGGGGCAGGAGGAGTACAGGCAGGAGCCGCCTCGGAAAGGCCAAGAGGCCACCCGCAGACACCCGTGAACCGAGGAAGGAATCAGGTGGAGAGAACAAGAGCTGCCCAGTATGGGCTAATAGCCCTGCAGTAGGCACCTCGGGTGATACGGTCCATGTTCTCAAGTACGTATGTATAGCCATTCCTACTCCTAAAAACACAAACAGTGTCAGGACGAAGGAGACGCCAAACCGCACCAACTCACCTGCAGAACATAGGCGCTGAAGAGCCATGACGCAAGCTTTCGAGTCCGTATCCGCCGGAGGCGGCCAGGGCGCCCATGCTGGAGAGGAGGGGAGCAGCGAAGGAAGCTCCCCACCCTAGAACGCAGGGAAAAACCTTGTGACTTCCCCTCAGCGGCACCCCAGAACACCCCCAAAGCAATGGGACATGGATTGGATTAAGAAAAGAGCGAGAGGCGAAGCCTCCCCCGAGAGAAAATGGATGCAGAACACGTGTGCACACCGCCCCGGAACCAAAACAAACTCCCACGGCGCATGCACAGGACGCGAAAGAAAAGTAGCCCAACAAGGCGAGAAGTAGCCCAACAAGGCGAGAAGTAGCCCAACCAGGTGAGAAGTAGCCCAACCAGGTGAAAAGTAGCCCAACAAGGCGAGAAGTAGCCCAACCGGCGACAAGCAGCCCAACTGGCGACAGTAGACCAAACTGCTACAAGGAGCCCAATGGCGACAAGGAGTGCAAACGGCGACCAAGGAGCGCAAACGGCGACCAAGGAGCACAAACGGCGACCAAGGAGCGCAAACGGCGACCAAGGAGCGCAAACGGCGACCAAGGAGCGCAAACGGCGACCAAGGAGCGCAAACGGCGACCAAGGAGCGCAAACGGCGACCAAGGAGCGCAAACGGCGACCAAGGAGCGCAAACGGCGACCAAGGAGCGCAAACGGCGACCAAGGAGCGCAAACGGCGACCAAGGAGCGCAAACGGCGACCAAGGAGCGCAAACGGCGACCAAGGAGCGCAAACGGCGACCAAGGAGCCCAAACGGCTACAAGGAGCGCAAACGGCTACAAGGAGCCCAAACGGCTACAAGGAGCCCAAACGGCTACAAGGAGCCCAAACGGCTACAAGGAGCCCAAACGGCTACAAGGAGCCCAAACAGCTACAAGGAGCCCAACCTGTCCAGAACTGAAGGAACCAGTATGGAGGCAAACTCCGGGACATGCAGGAGGTAAGCCGCAAAGGCCAACCGCACCGCAGGCGAAGAGATGCGGTTAGCCGAAAACCTCCAGAAGACGGAACCGAAGAAACCACCTCTCACCCTACAACCTATTGTAGGGTGAGGTCGTACGATCCTGTACGACCTCTCACCCTACAACCCCAGTTACCAGCAGGCTGGTAACTGGGGTTGTAGGGTGAGAGGTCGTACAGGATCGTCCGTTGTCGTAGGATCAGGTTGTGGTGCGGCTGGTAACTGGGGTCGAAATGTGAACTGCGTAGTCGGCGGATGTGTCTCTGGATTTAGCAGTGTCGCAGACGTTGAGACGAAGCCTGGAGCAGAGCAGAGAGCTGAGTGAGGCCGGAGTCGTGGAGCTCTATGTGGGAGAGCGTGGCGGCTCGATTGAGAATTGTGAGTGTCTAAACTCGGGGAGCGAGAGCGTGGCGGCTCGATGCGGTCGTAGTCTGCTGTCTGCTCTGTGTCGAAGCTGTAGCGTCTTGGGTTGATTAGGACTGTACACATTGTTGTGTACAGTCGAGTACTACATTGTTGACTGTAGAAATTGTAGTCTGGTACCAAAAGATGTAGGCAGTGTGTGGACAAGCTCGGTGTAGCAGGAGAGAAGAATGTGCATAATTGTTGCGTCCTTGGGTCGCTAGTGGAGCATTTAGATCCGGGGCGGATGGGCTCGGGCACCAGGACATTAGGAGGTAATGTAGGCACGTAGTTAGGACAACGAGGTAATCACTGCTAGAGCTGAATTGTCCTGGAGGCGACGAAGTGTCGGAAACGCAAGCTGTAAGTCCTGTACTGCGCAAAGGGCTTGAGTCGGCCGAGTATTAAAATGCAGTGAACGTGTAGATGAATCTGACGAAAGAGCAGCTGTCGTGGGAGTTCCTGTAGAATAAGCAGTGCCCTGGCAGCGACGGAGAGGAGGCAGGACAGGCTGTAGATCCCACATGATGTAGTTGCTGATGAAACTGTCAGATGAGTAAGTAACACTCGCTGTGCAGCAAGCTGTAGTTGATGAAAATGCCGAGATGATCGCGATGTAAATCATAGCTGTGGCGAGGGTGTTGGCAGCGATCCATGACAGGTGGATGCGGTCCACAGCCAGCAATAGCAGTAGAGGTCCAGTGAGAATCCATGTTGTAGTCCATCGTGGCTGGGTATCGTCGAAACTCTCTGGGGTCACCAATGTAACGTTCCTCCTCTTCGCTGAATTAATGAATTAATGAATGAAGATACTATATATATATTTGGTCGAATATACAGAAGTACACAGGTGATACGTTGGTGTGAGTTGAGCGCACTGAGCGTTGGTACAGTATCTCGCAAGTGTCTGCTCTAGACCACACTTGAAAGTAGACTAGTTAATGTTCGCTACACCGCTGCTTATATTGCTCGGGCATCTCACCTCATTCATCTCCAAAGGTTGACAGGAATTAACACTATATTTGGAGCGAGTATATTATTGGGATAATCTACTCGCTACAGATGTAGAACCAATAGGCATTTATACACACTACAAACACAAGAATGACCACGTGGGACCAGTACCATATTTTTGCATTGGCAGGACTCAAGAAACGATCAAAGTATGTGCATTACATTTATTTAACCTCAGGAAAAGGAACAATACACACAAGGAAAAGTCTCACTCGCCAGATTAACGAATACAGTTCTCTTCACTTGGATATAAATGGAAGTCAATAACCTCACACAGCGAGGTGAGTACCTCATGAGCACACACCACACATCCTGTGTGTGTGTGTGTGTGTGTAGAGTCTCAGCCCCTCTCCCCCTCATGGAGTCCGGGGACGTTCCTCTCACGAAAATGCGCTAGATTACTTTTACACACAAAATCATACTCATTTACTATTACACTCTCTCAAACACAAACGAAACATAAAAATTAACACTAATAAAACAAACTGATATTTTAACCACCGTGCTGTGCCGAGTTTATTGTGAAATTCCCCCTGTGCGCATGAAATAGAGTGTTCCCAAAAAATTAATTTTTCTTCGTAAAATGATAAATTCTCTTCCTTGAACATGTCCATGTAAAAATAAATACCAAATTCCACTTACATTGACTGCGGGGATGTGGACAAGGTGCGCTGTGGGTCTAGTCGCCGGTGCATGAATCGCCCAGACACGGATGCGCGGGCCATTCAAGCACCGGGTGTTGCCACAAATATATTTTCTGGTCATTCTGGGAATTTTTTCCAAGATGGTTGCCTCTCACTGGAGGTCCTAAGAGTCCATTTCATATACAACCAACCTCGCACACATTTAGAATGGGCACGGAAAAACCAAAAATAGTTTTCTCAGTTGGCACAGTTTCCTGCCGACCGAGAATACTTGGTTGGACCAGTTAAGTGGTTAAATAAGAGAAACATTTACATTAACAACCACAAAAGCTAAACTTTATATACCAGTCATTACATACCTCCCTATCTCCCATTAAATGAAAATCTTGCTTAATTAAAGGTTAGTCAAGATTTTCATGTTCTCAGTGGCCAAAAAAAAAAACCAGCGTTGAATGTAATGAAACGCCATTTTCTGGGTGAATCCCGGAGGCTCCCTGGAGCTATCCATGGCTGATATGGATACCCTAACTATTTTGCATCAGTCGATGTGGGTGGAGTTCTAGGTCTACCGGGGACCACGAGCCAGAACCTGGCCCCCCTTAGAGATGCACGGGAAGCAATGGCCCATAAAAATGCACATGTGATTTGAAGCATTCTATATCTGCCATAGACTGGGACAGGCACCCAGAAAGGTAGGCGCCACAAAACAAACCCCTATTCTGGTTAACAACAAAAATCGACAAATGAGTGGACAGAACTCCCCCAGGAAAACGAACTAACAAGCATGACGTCACACGAGTCGCGCCGCATGTCTGCGCAGCTCCCCCCTCCCCAGGAGGGGGAAGGGGGAGCCCCAGACCCCCGCGCCGGCGATCCCCGCCCCAGTTCTGAGGCTGGATATCAAAACTGCGAAAAAACCCACCGACCGGAGGCCGAAAGGGTGCCAGGGAGCCTCCGGGACTCACCCAGAAAATGGTGTTTCATTACATTCAACGCTGGTTTTCTGGGGGGAGCCCCTATGGCTCCCCGGAGCTACTTCACCAAAGACTACCTAAGAAAACAAGGGGACATACCCGGGAGGCGGTCGGTGAACCACTCCTCAACACGAAGTCGAGACAACAACCCAAGGACCCCTCCGGAAAGCAGCAGGCACATCATTCGCCAGAAAAAAGGGAGAATGGCCGCAGACGAAGAAACCTATGACCACGACCATAGGAGCCAAAAACCACTGCGCCTGAGAAGAGCAAGAAGCTCTGCCACATGACCCCCAGAGGCCAATGCCAACATAAAAAGAAAGCCAAGGCAAAGCAAATCTGACCCCAAGGAGCCACAACCCATGAAGGAGAAGAAAAACAGGAGAGCACCCTGTCCAATGACCAGGACGACACAGGCAGTGCAGAAGCAGGACGGAGGTGAAACAACACACGATACAGCCTGCGAAACGGCGCAGGAATAACGATACCGAAAACAGGAAGGAGCAAACACAAAGGACGAAGGCACAAAAACCCCGTCACACCCGAGACCAAAAGTCATGCAGAAACCCCAAGAAGAGGGGGACATGACGGTGAAGGCCCATCCCAGAAAAGAGGGGCGAAGATCGTAGAAAAGCACCCACCGACAGGACGGAAACAACGGGCACAATGGACAAGGAAACCGAGCCCAGGGAGGGGCCGACGCCCACAAAGCACGTGCAGAGAGGGGGAACGGAAAAACCCCACACCACAAAACTGCAAGCCCCGCCCAGAGGGGTAGAAACACCCCGGCGGGGACCAACGGGGCCTGAGGCCCCTTACGTTAGCCCCACCCCAGCCTTGGGAACCCACCCTGCAGGCCCCGGGACCGAGCTGTCTCCTCAAAGCCCCAGCGTCAAGAAAAACCCCGAGGCAGCCGTGAAAAACACGAAGGAAGGGCGCCCACTAGGCTCTGGAACTTGAACCGAAACTGGCGGATAGGTGAGGGGCGAGACGAAGACCCCAAGCTCATCCCCAGCCAGCACAATGAGATGAGGACAAGGCACTGAAACCAAGGAACATGGAAAAACCAGGCCCGGCACAGCAAGACCGGCAAGGAAGAAGAGCCCCAGAGGGAGCACGGAAGGGCGAACATAATGCCACAACCAACCCCGACACGCAGCTGCAGTACCAAAATCGCAGCAAAATGTCACCACACTCCCCGAGGAAGCGACAGAGAAGATAGATAAATCGTACATGAGTGGCACACAAGGGGACACAGGCGGAAACCGAGCCCCCAACTGAGCCACAGGGACGGTAGAAGAAACGTGTGCAGTGTAACAGGCAATCAAAGGAACACATTAGGCAGCCCAACATGGGCTGACCCCATACACAGCCCCAAGAGCAGAGATGAGAGCGCCCATGAAGCACAGAATCCGCCCGACAGGCAAACAACAGGGGAGAGGCGGAACCAAAGAGCCAGAACCCAACCTGCAAACACAAGGAGGCGAACACAAAACCTCCGACACAGGAAAACGTACTACCAAACAGGCACCCCCACCGTTGCACTGCGGAACAAAGGTGGAGGCGGGGCCCCGAACTCAAGCAAGGTTAGACAAGCATAAGAGAGGGGCAGGAGGAGTACAGGCAGGAGCCGCCTCGGAAAGGCCAAGAGGCCACCCGCAGACACCCGTGAACCGAGGAAGGAATCAGGTGGAGAGAACAAGAGCTGCCCAGTATGGGCTAATAGCCCTGCAGTAGGCACCTCGGGTGATACGGTCCATGTTCTCAAGTACGTATGTATAGCCATTCCTACTCCTAAAAACACAAACAGTGTCAGGACGAAGGAGACGCCAAACCGCACCAACTCACCTGCAGAACATAGGCGCTGAAGAGCCATGACGCAAGCTTTCGAGTCCGTATCCGCCGGAGGCGGCCAGGGCGCCCATGCTGGAGAGGAGGGGAGCAGCGAAGGAAGCTCCCCACCCTAGAACGCAGGGAAAAACCTTGTGACTTCCCCTCAGCGGCACCCCAGAACACCCCCAAAGCAATGGGACATGGATTGGATTAAGAAAAGAGCGAGAGGCGAAGCCTCCCCCGAGAGAAAATGGATGCAGAACACGTGTGCACACCGCCCCGGAACCAAAACAAACTCCCACGGCGCATGCACAGGACGCGAAAGAAAAGTAGCCCAACAAGGCGAGAAGTAGCCCAACAAGGCGAGAAGTAGCCCAACCAGGTGAGAAGTAGCCCAACCAGGTGAAAAGTAGCCCAACAAGGCGAGAAGTAGCCCAACCGGCGACAAGCAGCCCAACTGGCGACAGTAGACCAAACTGCTACAAGGAGCCCAATGGCGACAAGGAGTGCAAACGGCGACCAAGGAGCGCAAACGGCGACCAAGGAGCGCAAACGGCGACCAAGGAGCGCAAACGGCGACCAAGGAGCGCAAACGGCGACCAAGGAGCGCAAACGGCGACCAAGGAGCGCAAACGGCGACCAAGGAGCGCAAACGGCGACCAAGGAGCGCAAACGGCGACCAAGGAGCGCAAACGGCGACCAAGGAGCGCAAACGGCGACCAAGGAGCGCAAACGGCGACCAAGGAGCGCAAACGGCGACCAAGGAGCCCAAACGGCTACAAGGAGCGCAAACGGCTACAAGGAGCCCAAACGGCTACAAGGAGCCCAAACGGCTACAAGGAGCCCAAACGGCTACAAGGAGCCCAAACGGCTACAAGGAGCCCAAACAGCTACAAGGAGCCCAACCTGTCCAGAACTGAAGGAACCAGTATGGAGGCAAACTCCGGGACATGCAGGAGGTAAGCCGCAAAGGCCAACCGCACCGCAGGCGAAGAGATGCGGTTAGCCGAAAACCTCCAGAAGACGGAACCGAAGAAACCACCTCTCACCCTACAACCTATTGTAGGGTGAGGTCGTACGATCCTGTACGACCTCTCACCCTACAACCCCAGTTACCAGCAGGCTGGTAACTGGGGTTGTAGGGTGAGAGGTCGTACAGGATCGTCCGTTGTCGTAGGATCAGGTTGTGGTGCGGCTGGTAACTGGGGTCGAAATGTGAACTGCGTAGTCGGCGGATGTGTCTCTGGATTTAGCAGTGTCGCAGACGTTGAGACGAAGCCTGGAGCAGAGCAGAGAGCTGAGTGAGGCCGGAGTCGTGGAGCTCTATGTGGGAGAGCGTGGCGGCTCGATTGAGAATTGTGAGTGTCTAAACTCGGGGAGCGAGAGCGTGGCGGCTCGATGCGGTCGTAGTCTGCTGTCTGCTCTGTGTCGAAGCTGTAGCGTCTTGGGTTGATTAGGACTGTACACATTGTTGTGTACAGTCGAGTACTACATTGTTGACTGTAGAAATTGTAGTCTGGTACCAAAAGATGTAGGCAGTGTGTGGACAAGCTCGGTGTAGCAGGAGAGAAGAATGTGCATAATTGTTGCGTCCTTGGGTCGCTAGTGGAGCATTTAGATCCGGGGCGGATGGGCTCGGGCACCAGGACATTAGGAGGTAATGTAGGCACGTAGTTAGGACAACGAGGTAATCACTGCTAGAGCTGAATTGTCCTGGAGGCGACGAAGTGTCGGAAACGCAAGCTGTAAGTCCTGTACTGCGCAAAGGGCTTGAGTCGGCCGAGTATTAAAATGCAGTGAACGTGTAGATGAATCTGACGAAAGAGCAGCTGTCGTGGGAGTTCCTGTAGAATAAGCAGTGCCCTGGCAGCGACGGAGAGGAGGCAGGACAGGCTGTAGATCCCACATGATGTAGTTGCTGATGAAACTGTCAGATGAGTAAGTAACACTCGCTGTGCAGCAAGCTGTAGTTGATGAAAATGCCGAGATGATCGCGATGTAAATCATAGCTGTGGCGAGGGTGTTGGCAGCGATCCATGACAGGTGGATGCGGTCCACAGCCAGCAATAGCAGTAGAGGTCCAGTGAGAATCCATGTTGTAGTCCATCGTGGCTGGGTATCGTCGAAACTCTCTGGGGTCACCAATGTAACGTTCCTCCTCTTCGCTGAATTAATGAATTAATGAATGAAGATACTATATATATATTTGGTCGAATATACAGAAGTACACAGGTGATACGTTGGTGTGAGTTGAGCGCACTGAGCGTTGGTACAGTATCTCGCAAGTGTCTGCTCTAGACCACACTTGAAAGTAGACTAGTTAATGTTCGCTACACCGCTGCTTATATTGCTCGGGCATTTCACCTCATTCATCTCCAAAGGTTGACAGGAATTAACACTATATTTGGAGCGAGTATATTATTGGGATAATCTACTCGCTACAGATGTAGAACCAATAGGCATTTATACACACTACAAACACAAGAATGACCACGTGGGACCAGTACCATATTTTTGCATTGGCAGGACTCAAGAAACTGATCAAAGTATGTGCATTACATTTATTTAACCTCAGGAAAAGGAACAATACACACAAGGAAAAGTCTCACTCGCCAGATTAACGAATACAGTTCTCTTCACTTGGATATAAATGGAAGTCAATAACCTCACACAGCGAGGTGAGTACCTCATGAGCACACACCACACATCCTGTGTGTGTGTGTGTGTGTGTAGAGTCTCAGCCCCTCTCCCCCTCATGGAGTCCGGGGACGTTCCTCTCACGAAAATGCGCTAGATTACTTTTACACACAAAATCATACTCATTTACTATTACACTCTCTCAAACACAAACGAAACATAAAAATTAACACTAATAAAACAAACTGATATTTTAACCACCGTGCTGTGCCGAGTTTATTGTGAAATTCCCCCTGTGCGCATGAAATAGAGTGTTCCCAAAAAATTAATTTTTCTTCGTAAAATGATAAATTCTCTTCCTTGAACATGTCCATGTAAAAATAAATACCAAATTCCACTTACATTGACTGCGGGGATGTGGACAAGGTGCGCTGTGGGTCTAGTCGCCGGTGCATGAATCGCCCAGACACGGATGCGCGGGCCATTCAAGCACCGGGTGTTGCCACAAATATATTTTCTGGTCATTCTGGGAATTTTTTCCAAGATGGTTGCCTCTCACTGGAGGTCCTAAGAGTCCATTTCATATACAACCAACCTCGCACACATTTAGAATGGGCACGGAAAAACCAAAAATAGTTTTCTCAGTTGGCACAGTTTCCTGCCGACCGAGAATACTTGGTTGGACCAGTTAAGTGGTTAAATAAGAGAAACATTTACATTAACAACCACAAAAGCTAAACTTTATATACCAGTCATTACATACCTCCCTATCTCCCATTAAATGAAAATCTTGCTTAATTAAAGGTTAGTCAAGATTTTCATGTTCTCAGTGGCCAAAAAAAAAAACCAGCGTTGAATGTAATGAAACGCCATTTTCTGGGTGAATCCCGGAGGCTCCCTGGAGCTATCCATGGCTGATATGGATACCCTAACTATTTTGCATCAGTCGATGTGGGTGGAGTTCTAGGTCTACCGGGGACCACGAGCCAGAACCTGGCCCCCCTTAGAGATGCACGGGGAAGCAATGGCCCATAAAAATGCACATGTGATTTGAAGCATTCTATATCTGCCATAGACTGGGACAGGCACCCAGAAAGGTAGGCGCCACAAAACAAACCCCTATTCTGGTTAACAACAAAAATCGACAAATGAGTGGACAGAACTCCCCCAGGAAAACGAACTAACAAGCATGACGTCACACGAGCCGCGCCGCATGTCTGCGCAGCTCCCCCCTCCCCAGGAGGGGGAAGGGGGAGCCCCAGACCCCCGCGCCGGCGATCCCCGCCCCAGTTCTGAGGCTGGATATCAAAACTGCGAAAAAACCCACCGACCGGAGGCCGAAAGGGTGCCAGGGAGCCTCCGGGACTCACCCAGAAAATGGTGTTTCATTACATTCAACGCTGGTTTTCTGGGGGGAGCCCCTATGGCTCCCCGGAGCTACTTCACCAAAGACTACCTAAGAAAACAAGGGGACATACCCGGGAGGCGGTCGGTGAACCACTCCTCAACACGAAGTCGAGACAACAACCCAAGGACCCCTCCGGAAAGCAGCAGGCACATCATTCGCCAGAAAAAAGGGAGAATGGCCGCAGACGAAGAAACCTATGACCACGACCATAGGAGCCAAAAACCACTGCGCCTGAGAAGAGCAAGAAGCTCTGCCACATGACCCCCAGAGGCCAATGCCAACATAAAAAGAAAGCCAAGGCAAAGCAAATCTGACCCCAAGGAGCCACAACCCATGAAGGAGAAGAAAAACAGGAGAGCACCCTGTCCAATGACCAGGACGACACAGGCAGTGCAGAAGCAGGACGGAGGTGAAACAACACACGATACAGCCTGCGAAACGGCGCAGGAATAACGATACCGAAAACGGGAAGGAGCAAACACAAAGGACGAAGGCACAAAAACCACGTCACACCCGAGACCAAAAGTCATGCAGAAACCCCAAGAAGAGGGGGACATGACGGTGAAGGCCCATCCCAGAAAAGAGGGGCGAAGATCGTAGAAAAGCACCCACCGACAGGACGGAAACAACGGGCACAATGGACAAGGAAACCGAGCCCAGGGAGGGGCCGACGCCCACAAAGCACGTGCAGAGAGGGGGAACGGAAAAACCCCATCACCACAAAACTGCAAGCCCCGCCCAGAGGGGTAGAAACACCCCGGCGGGGACCAACGGGGCCTGAGGCCCCTTACGTTAGCCCCACCCCAGCCTTGGGAACCCACCCTGCAGGCCCCGGGACCGAGCTGTCTCCTCAAAGCCCCAGCGTCAAGAAAAACCCCGAGGCAGCCGTGAAAAACACGAAGGAAGGGCGCCCACTAGGCTCTGGAACTTGAACCGAAACTGGCGGATAGGTGAGGGGCGAGACGAAGACCCCAAGCTCATCCCCAGCCAGCACAATGAGATGAGGACAAGGCACTGAAACCAAGGAACATGGAAAAACCAGGCCCGGCACAGCAAGACCGGCAAGGAAGAAGAGCCCCAGAGGGAGCACGGAAGGGCGAACATAATGCCACAACCAACCCCGACACTGCAGCTGCAGTACCAAAATCGCAGCAAAATGTCACCACACTCCCCGAGGAAGCGACAGAGAAGATAGATAAATCGTACATGAGTGGCACACAAGGGGACACAGGCGGAAACCGAGCCCCCAACTGAGCCACAGGGACGGTAGAAGAAACGTGTGCAGTGTAACAGGCAATCAAAGGAACACATTAGGCAGCCCAACATGGGCTGACCCCATACACAGCCCCAAGAGCAGAGATGAGAGCGCCCATGAAGCACAGAATCCGCCCGACAGGCAAACAACAGGGGAGAGGCGGAACCAAAGAGCCAGAACCCAACCTGCAAACACAAGGAGGCGAACACAAAACCTCCGACACAGGAAAACGTACTACCAAACAGGCACCCCCACCGTTGCACTGCGGAACAAAGGTGGAGGCGGGGCCCCGAACTCAAGCAAGGTTAGACAAGCATAAGAGAGGGGCAGGAGGAGTACAGGCAGGAGCCGCCTCGGAAAGGCCAAGAGGCCACCCGCAGACACCCGTGAACCGAGGAAGGAATCAGGTGGAGAGAACAAGAGCTGCCCAGTATGGGCTAATAGCCCTGCAGTAGGCACCTCGGGTGATACGGTCCATGTTCTCAAGTACGTATGTATACCCATTCCTACTCCTAAAAACACAAACAGTGTCAGGACGAAGGAGACGCCAAACCGCACCAACTCACCTGCAGAACATAGGCGCTGAAGAGCCATGACGCAAGCTTTCGAGTCCGTATCCGCCGGAGGCGGCCAGGGCGCCCATGCTGGAGAGGAGGGGAGCAGCGAAGGAAGCTCCCCACCCTAGAACGCAGGGAAAAACCTTGTGACTTCCCCTCAGCGGCACCCCAGAACACCCCCAAAGCAATGGGACATGGATTGGATTAAGAAAAGAGCGAGAGGCGAAGCCTCCCCCGAGAGAAAATGGATGCAGAACACGTGTGCACACCGCCCCGGAACCAAAACAAACTCTCACGGCGCATGCACAGGACGCGAAAGAAAAGTAGCCCAACAAGGCGAGAAGTAGCCCAACAAGGCGAGAAGTAGCCCAACCAGGTGAGAAGTAGCCCAACCAGGTGAAAAGTAGCCCAACAAGGCGAGAAGTAGCCCAACCGGCGACAAGCAGCCCAACTGGCGACAGTAGACCAAACTGCTACAAGGAGCCCAATGGCGACAAGGAGTGCAAACGGCGACCAAGGAGCGCAAACGGCGACCAAGGAGCGCAAACGGCGACCAAGGAGCGCAAACGGCGACCAAGGAGCGCAAACGGCGACCAAGGAGCGCAAACGGCGACCAAGGAGCGCAAACGGCGACCAAGGAGCGCAAACGGCGACCAAGGAGCGCAAACGGCGACCAAGGAGCGCAAACGGCGACCAAGGAGCGCAAACGGCGACCAAGGAGCGCAAACGGCGACCAAGGAGCGCAAACGGCGACCAAGGAGCGCAAACGGCGACCAAGGAGCGCAAACGGCGACCAAGGAGCCCAAACGGCTACAAGGAGCGCAAACGGCTACAAGGAGCCCAAACGGCTACAAGGAGCCCAAACGGCTACAAGGAGCCCAAACGGCTACAAGGAGCCCAAACGGCTACAAGGAGCCCAAACAGCTACAAGGAGCCCAACCTGTCCAGAACTGAAGGAACCAGTATGGAGGCAAACTCCGGGACATGCAGGAGGTAAGCCGCAAAGGCCAACCGCACCGCAGGCGAAGAGATGCGGTTAGCCGAAAACCTCCAGAAGACGGAACCGAAGAAACCACAGGGACACGGAACCGAACCCGGGGAGGAGCAGAACCCAAGCCCAAATCGTACGCAGAGGGGGGAAAGAAAACCCCACTCCTCGCAACAGTAAGCCCCGCTCACAAGGACGGAAATCCAGGCGGGGCGCAATGGAGCCCAAGGCCCCCATGACCGCTCCTCCCCAACCCCAGAAGCCTCTACACCAGGCCCCAGGGTTGTGTCGACCTCCAAAGCCCTGGCCCCACAAGAAAAAGCCGGGGCAGCTGAGAGAGCTGAAAGAGAAGGGGCCCACTGGTCAGACCCCAGAGCATCGGCCAGAGGAACAGACTCGAATGCCTCCGCAGCTACCCCGGACGGGGCAACCCCCGAAACTGCCCAAGTCTCTGAACCTCTAACCCCGTCCCGACCCCGAAGCCTGCAGATGCAAAGGGGTCGGAAGCAGGAGGGGGAAAAACAAGGGGGGCATGGAAGAACCAAGGCCACAGCGACCAAAACCCCCAAGTCCGGGTCCCTACACAAGCGGGGCAGCACCGGGGTATCCGGGAAGCGACAAACCTGAGCGCATTGCAACATCCTACCCTGCAACGCGCGAGCTTCCTGCACCCATGGGAATTCATCAGCAGACTGGGCGAATGGAGTCACGAACAAGTTCGTGAACTCGAAAACGAGTTCGTTTTCCTGGGGGAGTTCTGTCCACTCGTTTGTCGATTTTTGTTGCTAACCAGAATAGGGGTTTGTTTTGTGGTGCTCACCTTTCTGGGTGCCTGTCCTGGTCGATGGCAGATATAGAATGCTCCAAATCACATGTGCATTTCTATGGGCCATTGCTCCCCGTGCCTCTCTGAGGGGGCCAGGTTCTGGCTCGTGGTCACCGGTAGGCCTAGAACTCCACCCACATCAACTGATGCAAAATAGTTAGGGTATCCATATCAGCCATGGATAGCTCCGGGGAGCCGTAGGGGCTCCTCCCAGAAAAACAGCATTGAATGTAATGAAACGTCATTTTCTGGGTGAGACCTGGAGGTTTCCCCGGAGCTAACAAGGCTGATATAAATATATTAGACCCAGGCATCAGTCTAAGCGAATGGAGTTCTAGGCCTACTGGGGACCAAGAGCCAGAATCTGGCCCCCTCTACGGAGGCACAAGGAGCAATGCCGATAGAAACCTCCTGTGGTTGGAAGCATTCTATGTCTGCCATTAACTGGGTCAGGCACCCAGAAAAGTAAGCACCCCAAAACAAACCCCTATTCTGGTTAAGAAATTGCTACTGAAAGGTGAACTAGTGGACAGAACTCCCCAAATGAAAACATGAAAACAAGCAAATGAACATGACATCACCGCGTCACCGTGCCGCTGTCTGCGTAGCTCCACCTTCCCCCTCCCGGGGAAGGGGGAGCCCTAGACCCCTGCGCTGGCTATCCACACCCTGGTTCTGAGGTTGGATGTCAAAAACATGCGAAAAACCGCCAACTGGAGGGAGGGAGGGAGGGTTGCTGGGGAACCTCTGGGTCTCACCCAGAAAATGGCATTTCATTATGTACATTCAATGCTGGTTTTCTGGGGAAGCCCCTACGACTCCCTGGAGCTACTTATCCAAAGACAAAAACAAAAGGGACTAACCTGGGAAGCGGTCTGCACTCGCTCCACCGACTCCGAAACCCTCAGACGTTTCGGACCCGGCAGCCTGGGGCAAGGAACCAGATGCACTACAGAAGAGGAAGGACAAGGAGGGGCAGACAGAACCAAAGTTGGAGCAACTCCCACCCCCAAGTCTGGGTCCCTAAAAACAAAACGAGGCAGTCTCAGGGCATCCAGGGAAGCAACCAACCTATTGCGCTGCAGCAACCTAAACCTAGCATGCAACGTTACTGCCATCTGCACCCTCATATCATGATCAGTAGCTTGGGTGAACTGGAGTACGTACAAACAACAAATATCGCACGACTCCGGGTCAAAGGAATCACCGACCCCACAGGCAGCATGACAGAGGCACAAGCGGTGAATGTCCCCCTGAGACAAGGGAACAGAGCAACCATCAACTTCGCATGAAGTGAGAGGAAACTCAAGGGATCGCATCCATCGGACCTCGGAGCCCCCGCGGGGTTTCCCCAGGGCTCTTAGTCTTGGTAACACACTTAGGCAAGCCCAGGCAGCGAATGCATACTGGCACCCAACTACCAAGCAAAACTTCTAAAAGTTGAACCCTGGGATGTGTCCACTCACTAGGGCCTAGCAGGGAGTACCACCAAGAACACAATGTATATAAACACCCTAATTATAGAGAGGGGGCAATCAATGAAAGGCAGACCCCCCCACCAGGCAGGGAAAACAAAAATAAAAGAAAACCCCGCAAAAGGATAACGTACCCGGGCAGAACAGAGCTGGCCGCTACATTAGGTGATAACTAGCTGTGCAGTACCTCATGCCCCTACAAGTGACGAAAACTACCTCCTACCCAGAGGCAAACAAGAGCAACAAAAACTCCAGTTGGCTCCAAGGGCGGCCAAGTACCGAACAGTAAGACTCTCAGGTAGAACCCAAGGTGACTTGTGGAATGTGGCCCCAAGCCCCAAGGGCAGTACTTACAGGGCACCTAGGGAAGATAGCCCTAGGCACATGCAGCCCGAGTACCGGGCTGCGGACAACTTGGGAGACCAGAGCCCTGAAACAGGGAACGAGGGGGAACCGGATCAACCCAAAGTGCATCCTCTGACACGGTACGCAGGTAACGGCAAAAAAGTGCAACCGGACAACACAGGACGCACCCCCGGCCAAACCAATCAAGCATCAATAACCCAAGAACCCCTCCGGAGAGCACCCGTCTCGACCGTCGCCAGGACGGAGAAAAGCTGCAAACATACAAACCTACCACCAGTACCAAAGAGCAGAAAACCTGAACAGAAGGGGCTACCACAAACTGAGGAGAAGATAAGAAGGCACCCTGATCAAGGGCCAGGATGGCTCAGGCGACGCATGAGCAGGCCGGAGGTGAAACAAAACACGAGAAAGCGTACGAAACGGGGCAGATGTGACGTCCACCCCGAATGCAAGCCGGAACGGCTCCGCCAGCGCCGCACAAAACAAGGCGACAGTAAGAAACATCAAATAACTGTAGTCCTGAAAACCCAAGAAAGGACAAGACAATCCGATGTGAAAGAGAAGACAACCTACGAAGAGCAAGAAAAAGTGCATAGAAACACCAGGAACTTCATACTGTCGCCGAGACGAAGCTCGCAGGTGGGACACCATCAACAAAAGCCACCTGATCACCACAGAGATTGTGATACCCGTGTCAAAATACCAGATGCGAAGAGCCATGGAGAAGGCCGAACCAGTCACGTACAGGACCGATCCGACCTGCCGAAAGAGGCGGAGCCACGGGAAAATGCCCCGGGTTTGGATACCTATCAAGCAGCGTCTGAAAATAAATCTGGGCCGGCCACCATGGGACCATAAGGACTACTCTCGTGGGAATGGGCTCCAACCGAGCCAGAAACCGAAGCAACAGCTGGACCGGGAGAAGAGGAACAGGTACCCCCACCTCGACCAGTCCTGCCGAAAGGCATCCACCGTAAACGCTTTGCAGGTGGGCAAGGGCGCCACATATAATGGGCGACGCCTAGACCACACCAACTCGAAGACGTCCATGGCCAGGAGTCCATACGTCTGGCAGAGCCAACGAAATGAGTCGGCAACGACTGGCCAATCCGCGAATAGAGAAATGAACCGAGAAAGCTGTCCACTAGGACGCAGGACACATCCCGGACATGAACCTCATGGTTAGCCAAACCCCGAGAATCAAGCAAATAAGCCACTCTCAGGAACCAACCCCAAAGGTCAACACCTAAGAGAAATCCTGTAGTTCCGGCAAAGAACCACCAGAGCACAATCCAAATGGAGCTCAATGGTAGAGCACTGAGTGACCCAAACCCTCCGAAGCGCAAACCAGACAGCCATGAACTCCCGAACCGTGCTGTGAGCCCGACGGACGGACAGACCCCACCATCCCCGGCCGACCTGGTGAGCACTGGTCACAAAGCCCCAGCCGAGAGATGACCCGTCTATGAACACATTGAGCGAAGGCTCGGGAAGGTGCCAAAGCACGGAACCCCGAAAACCCCAAAGAGGAAGCTGGTGATGCAGCACCAACACAAGATCCCCAGAGGAATGAATCCAACGATTGCAAGAGAGGCGGAAGGGGAGTCTCCGAAGGAACCAAACAGACGCAGAAGCCAAACCCGACCCTACGGGCAGACCAGCACGTTAAAGTTCAGACTCCCGCACAACTGCTCGAGCAACCGCTGAGCAAACCCGGGACCCCCCTCATGAACAGCCGAAGGCGGGACCACAGCCGCAGCAACACTTCTGGAGGGAAAAACAAGGAGTGGGCCAAAAGCCCTAAACAAGGCCCAGCTAAGTCCGAACCCAGGACGGAAACAGATGGAATGGCCTCCAGATCACCAAGAAACCAAACCCCGGCGATCTGGAAAGAACCACACCCCTGGCGAACAGACAAGTGGACCGACTGGGAGCCCACACCAGCCAGTCGTCGAGGTAGGCCAGACACCGAATCCCAAGCAGCCTCAGACAAGGTACCAAGATCCAGTAAAGATGCATAAATACACCAAGTGCCAATTACAAAATAGGGAAGGCAACAAAAGCGGTAAGCCTGAAGCCCCACCACCAACTGTACAAGTCCCGGAAAACTGGAGAGGAACGTGCCAAAAATTGACCTGGAGGTCCAGGGCCACCATCCAGGCACCCGGCCCCAACAGAAGTCGGACAGGAGATAACTGTCCTCCGATGAGGGCATAGAAACCAGGGCGCAGACTGAAGAAGTCCAGAAGAACCGCAGATTCGACAGGCCCATGTCTGCATAGAGCAGACGGGAACCCCTAGAAGGACGGGGCGGATTGACCACGTCCAATGCACCCACTAAGATGACATGACGAAGCGCAGGGAAAGAAGCCCACCCCGCCAGCCCTGAACCCCCCAAAGAGAGGAGAAGCCGTCCACCGCCGCCACCAGAGGCTGGAAGACAACCAAAAGTGCCCTCTAACTGCGGGACCATGCGAGAGTCAACAGAGCAAGCTGCTCCCCCAGCGCCCCGTCAACAGAGAAGGGAACAGAGCCCCTTCCGAAAGAAAAAGTATACATACACATATACATATATTATGTATATACACATACAAGGTATGTTACCCACACGTGCACATACACATGTGCACACACACACACACACAGTGTACACATGTACATGTACATGCATACACATACACGTGAAAAACAAATTACAAGCCGCCGACCAGTGGGCAGAGAGCACCACGCCGACCAGGCGAAGAAGGCACAAAACTGCATCAAAAGGCCCACCTGGACAACAAAACCTCAAAGTCCTAGCATGACCACAACACGTGCCAAGACCCAAAAAGATCAGTCTGCAAGCCAGGAAGACCCCAGGGACTCCAGAAGGCAGAACCGGGTCACACACGAGGAAACAAAGCCCCCTGAACCCACAAAGGGGGCCCCAAGAGGTAGAAACCTCCAGAACGAAACCAAAGAACCCAAAAGAACCTGGAATCGAACCAGAGGGAGCCCAAACCAAAACACTTGCTGGCGGAGACACACCACAGAAGGCAAAGCACAGCCCCCAGACAGAACCCCAGGGAAACGGTAAAAACAGACCGATATCCAAGGGACAAGGTGTGGAAGCAAGCATAACAGCCAGGAACACTGAACCAAACTGAGTTTTGGCCCAGACCCAAAACAGACAAAATGGAAAACCCAATGGAAAATCAACATTCAAACGTTCCCAGAGGAACAGGAAACGGGCAGAAAACACCAGAAAAGCAAAGAAACGACAACAGGAGAAGAAAACCCCTGAAAAAGTTGAAAAATTCACCCAAGACGCTCGCTCGCACACCCAGGCGCATGTAAACAAACCGCAACGCCACCCTAGGTGGCCACGCCGGGAAACCGGCAGAAGAAAATGGCCACCAGAACAGAGGGCTGTGATTGATGCAAAAGATATGAAAACACGCCAGCAAAAGTGAGAAGCAAGCAGACTGGATGGGCGAAAAACTCCGCCCGGGAGCAGAAAACCCAGGCAGGGGCAAACCGCCCCAGAACTGCTAGCAGGCATCCCCTACTGCCCCGGGAACCTGCAACAGAGGCCCCGGGGCAGAGCTGGCCTCCAAGCCCTCCGCCCTTAAAGAAAAGGAAGAGTCCATGGGAAAGGCAGCAAGAAAGGGCCGCTGGTAAGACTCAGAAGCCTTGACAGGAGGAACAGGCTCGAAAACCTCCGTCCCCAACCTGAACGGGGCAGCCCCCGAAAACCGCCCGAGTCTCGGCCCCAATTAAACCCCGCCCCAACCCCGAAACCCGCAGACGGTCCGGAGCCGGGAACAGGGAGGGAAAGGGGCAAACAGCACCTAACCAAAACGGGGCGGCCTCGGGGCATCCGAGTGGGAAACCAACCTAGCGTGTTGCAGCAACCTAACCTAGCTTGCAACATGGATGCTGCCTGTACTCTAAACAGTAATAACATCAGGAGAGTACTGGACAACAAGCAGAGAATCTCTCTCGCAAGACTCCGGGTCCAGGTGTCAGTGACCCAACAGGCAGCATGACGGAGGTAAAAATGGCGACTGTCACCTGGAGACAAGGGAACAGCAACCAACGATCCCGTACAAGACAGGTTGGAACCCGGAAGACACATTCAATGGTCCCCCAAGCCCAGACAGGGGTTTCCAGGGCCCGTAGGGTAACAACTACGGGAAGCCCGGGCAAGGTGTTGCAAACCGGTTAAGAAACCCAAACATAACAAGAGGGTAGTGGATAGCACTGAAAACCCCTGTGACGTGTACAATCACGGGGGCCTAGCAGAGGGCCGCCAAACACTACCAGTGGAACTATAGCCACACTAGGCAGACCCCCACCAGGCAAATAAAAATAAAAACAAAAGAAAAACCCCGCAAAAGTACACCGTCTCCAGAGGCAACAGGAACCGACCGCCGCTTAGGTGGTAGGCTGTGCAACACCTTGACACCCTAACCAGCACAATACCAATCCCTACCAAGGGCCAAACAAGGGCCCCAAGCCCCAGCTGGCCCCAAGGGCGAGGCAAATGCTGAGCAGCAAGAACCTCTACGGGAACGGTTCCCGAACGCCCCAGGGAAGATAAGCCTGTTACGCAAGGGCAGTACTCACAGGGCGCTTAGGGAAGTCAGCCACTAAGCGCATGCAGCCCTGATACTGATGAGGTACTCCTGGCCACCGCACAACACAACACACGAACACACGGCAGTGAAAGCCACACAAGGCAAACACCGCCAAGGAAACTGAGGCCAGAGAAGCGTCTATCCCGGTTGACATTAGCTTCCGAACTGAAGCTTGGCAGCCGGCGCGGTAGGTCTGGGGCTCCCCCCTCCCCCTCTCGGGGCGGGGAGGGCTGCGGGGACGATTGGCGCGACAGTAAAGTGTGATGTTTACTTGTTTCCTTGGGATTGAAGGGAGTTTCTACCTCTCTGTTCAGTTTTTTGTTTTAGTTTTTTACCATGTGGGGTTTGTTTTGTCATGCCTACCTTTCTGGGTGCCTGACCCCGGTCGATGGCAGATAAGGAAAACCCCAACCACAAGAGGGTTTTCCAGTGCCATTGCTCCCTGAAACGTCTCTGAAGGGGCCAGGTTCTGGCGCTGCTCCCTGGTAGGTCTGAACTCCTTAGCTAATGTCCCTGTCTAATATAATATACATTAGCCTGATAAGCTCCAGGGAGCCATAGGGGCTCCCCACAGAAAGTGGTATTAAACATGTAACACCTGCCCCCGTATAATCCTTCTTCAAATGGTCTAGCAGAGAGAGCAGTGAGATCCTTGAAAGAAGGGTTAAAGCGGTTTACGGAAGGTACTATTAATACAAGGCTTTGTAGATTTTTATATAACCAAAGGAAAACTGTTCATTCTATTACTGGTAAATCTCCTTCTGAACTACTGTTTAATAGGCACTTTAAAGTGCACATGGAAGCAGTAAAGACAGATCCCGATAAAGAGAAATCGGTAACTAGCTTGGCCAGTCAGTTGGCTCAGGGAGAGGAATTGTTGTTTAATGAGGGGGATGCAATATATGCAAGGAATTTTGGAAGTGGAAAGCCCTGGGTGGAAGGAAAAATTAGGGAAGTCCTGGGCCGCAGGAATTTCACTGTGCAAGTGCAGAGTTTTGGGAACATTAATTGGAAAAGGCATGAAGATCAGCTCATGTCAAGGTTCGCAGGGAATTTTGAAGACCCTTCAGGTGGGGGTGGGGCAACTAGTGATATCCATCCTGATAATGAAGGGATAGCAGCACCTGCAGGAGACCGGGAGGCAGAGCAAGGGGCAGTAGAGGGTAATGGGGATACAGTTAACCCTATGGACTCTACAAGGAGTAATTCAGAAGAATGTTTCCCAGAAGTAACAGGTCAGGACTCCCAGTTGAGAAAATCAGGAAGAGTCATACGACTGCCTGATAGACTTAACCTGTAGGGATAGAGTTTATTTAAAAGGGGAGAAATGTTGGGATTGAGTACTACAGATGTTGGAGGTAGCATGTTTGGAGCAGATGCTCTTTGTTTATGATCTTGTTAACACTTTCGCTCGGGGATGACGCAGCATTGCGTCATCCGTTTACTGGCGGTAATGCCGGGGATGACGCAGCATTGCGTCATCCACTTTAAAAATTCGCCAAAAATCAGGTTTTTATCTGATTTTTTTGGGACTGGTTTTAAAATGTGCGCCGATGTCTTCCCATTTTCTTTGTTGAGCCTCGTGGCCCTCAAGCGGCTTGGCACACGCCGTGGGCCCATTGTCTTTGCTCCACTGTTGTGACCAATGTCGCCTCCCCTCGCATCTCAAACGTGTGAACATTTCGGCTATTTTCCGTGGCTATATTTCTTACTGCGGCTTTAGAAACTATCTACGCTTACTCCACGATGGATAGTAATCATGAACAAGGCCCTTCCAGGGAGAAAATTGCGAAAGAAAGGCTTGAAAAGGGCGGGAATTGGGAGTGTAGCAGGAAGGCCTCTGAGCGCTCACTCACGGCTAACGCGTGGCCCGTCTTCAACTCGTCTGCGGTTGGAGCGTGACCAGGTTTTTTTTTTTTATATGCTAATGTTCCTCTAGAGAATTTTATTACAAACCCATTGAGACCAAAATGAAAGACCTGGGACAAAAATTGAGGTGACCAGAGTGAAAATAGTGAAAACATTTTATCCCGTTTGCGCGCTCCCGGGTAACTCGTTCGCACTTTCTCTGTTTGCTGCGGGTAATTAGCCGGGCTTTTGGAGTTTATATGCATTTAGTGCTGTAGAGAATTTTATTGCGAACACAATGATACCAAATTTAATCTCATAGAAGGAGAATTGAGGTGACAAAGTTGAAGAGAGTATACACTTTCCGGAATTAACGCGCGCTTCCGTGACACGCTGGGGCCCATATCGCCCTGTCGAGGGGTGGCGCGCGGGGTGAGCGAAAGTGTTAATAATATTTCATGTACCTGATAATTTTTTTGTTGTGGTTACTGGCTGAGAATAAAACCATGTGGACGAAGATTGTTTCTCTTCAGCCTCAACCATAACAGGGGGAGAGCTTTCCTGCAGTGACAATTGTTTACTACTTTTCCTCAAGAGTTTCTTGTTGCCTAAAAGCAGCTGCCTGTTTTGGGCACATTTAATTAATTTCTTTGGGGTTTTTGATGATTTTTGGGTGACTTCTGATCCTCAAGGGAAGAGCAGAGGTGCCATGGGCACAATCAGAGAACACTGTATGAACATCAGAGGTCCACGGTTGTTCAACGTCCTACCAGTGAGCATCAGAAATATTACAGGAACAACCGTGGGCATCTTCGAGAGGAAACTAGATTGTTTCCTTCAAGGAGTGCCGGACCAACCGAGTTGTGGTGGGTATGTGGGCCTGCGGGCCGCTCCAAGCAACAGCCTGGTGGACCAAACTCTCACAAGTCAAGTCTGGCCTCGGGCTGGGCTTGGGGAGTAGAAGAACTCCCAGAACCCCATCAACCAGTTATCAACCAGGTACCAAGCTTACAGCCAGATTCTGGTCATGGCTCCCAGTAGGCTCAAGTGGGTAAGCGACACATGGTGTGATCTCTAAAATTTGGCCACTACTGTACTGTAGCTAGGGAAGATACTGAGAAGGTGCTCCCAGAAAAGTAACTCAATGTTTGGGGGCATGTGTTTATGTTGTATCTAAAACACAAGATCATAAAGAACATAATAATGTATAAATTTGATTTATAAATTTAAATGAGGGATATCAAAATTCCACATACTTCCAGGTCAAATGGTGCAGCAAGTTGATGAGAGAGCGAGGCTAACGTTGCAAGCCAGCACTGAAAATCTAAGGAGGCCGGATTAATGCGGACATAATGCTTGGAGAGGCAATGGCTTATAATACTGGCCGGAACACTTAATACACTTGCCACCTGCACTGCTTCTTCATTCACACTCTCAATACAACTTCCTGAAATATAAATTGCAAACATTAATTTGTTAATATAAACAGTTCATACAAGAGATTACAAAGGATAATGATATTTAACAATTCATTATACTTAACTAGCCCCTTAAAAGAAAGTTTACAAACGACATTCATTTGACAAAAGATATAATAGAAGTGTAACTGTGTGAAAGAAATACAGTACTTATGAATGGAGCATTAGAATACAATAGTTCCTCACTAACAAATTCCTGAATGGCCTGAACAATTTATGTTCAGTACAAATTGTTCAGTGGAACATACAAATGAAAAATTAAGAGAGGATTGTTTGTCAAAGCCACGGTTGAGTCCGGGCATCAGTATGTGTTTGTGTTAGAAGTATCCATATGATCCAAGTTAATTATTGTACAGTGAGAATATCATTCGGTTGTTCGAGCCAGAACCTGGCCCCCCCTCAGAGAGGCACGAGGAGCAATGGCCTGTAGAAACCCCTGTGTGGTTGAAAGCATTCTATGTCTGCCATCGATCAGGTCAGGCACCCAGAATGGTAAGCTCCCCAAAACAAACCACTACACTGGTGAAATTATTGCGACCGAAAGCCGAACGAGTGGACAGAACTCCCCAAACGAAAATTAGCAAATGAGCATTAAGTCATCATGTCACCGCGCTGCTGTTTGTGCATCCCCCCACTTCCTGGGAGGGAGAAGGGGGAGCCCCAGACCTCCACGCTGGCAATCCAGCTTTCAATTCTTAGGCTGGATGTCAAAATAAGCGAAAACACCACCGACCAAGGAAGGGATGCTGGAGAGCCTCCAGGACTCACCCTGAAAATGGCATTTCATTACATTCAATGCTGGTTTTCTGAGAGAAGCCCTGTCACCTCCCAAGAGCTAACTACCCAAAGACAAGGAAAAACAGGGACTTACCCAGACAGCGGTCAGTCCTCACTCCTCAACGCAAAGCTGAGACAACTGACTGCAATCGCCAATTCAATGCAACACATGCCGTACGAGGACCAAGCACACTGACAAGGTAGAGAGCAGCCAGGACCCTGTTCGACCTCCAAAAACCCCGGGCCCAAATGTCAACCCAAGACATGTTGCCAAAGCAGCTAATTTATGCACTTCGTGGACACGAGGATAGACAGCAGGCTAGCTAGCCTTAATAATCCTGCAGACGACCTGGGAGACCCGAGCCCAGGAATAGGGAACAAAGGAAACTGGATGAACCCAAAGCACATTCCCGGCCACCGAAGCTGTGGCGTGCAAATAATGGTGGAGAGCTGCAACCGGACACAAGACATGATGCACCCCTATGCTGACCAACCAAGCAACGACAACCCAAGGACCTCTAGTAAGCAGCAGTCTCATTCTTTGCCAGAAAAGAAGGAGACGACTTCAACCGAACAAACCTACCACCAGGACAAAAAGAGCAGAGACCCCTTTACGCCGGAGGAGAGCATGAAGCTTCCTGACCCAACCCCCAGAGACCAATGCCAACAGGACAAGAGCCTTGGAAAAACAATCCTGAACTGAAGGGGTCACCACAAACTGAGGAAAAGAGAGGAAAGAGAGCACCCGATCCAAGGACCAAGAGGGCTCAGGCGACGCATGAGCAGGCCGGAGGTGAAACACCTGAGAGAACTTGCAGAACAGAGCAGACGTAACATCAATACCGAACTCAAGCTGGAGTGGCTACCAGCGTCACAAGATAGGAGGCGACAGTATTCGTCATAAGATGACGGTCCTGAAACAACAATGACAGGAAGGACAAAACAACTCTATCAGGGACCGAAGTACACCTACGCAGTGATAGGAAAAATTGGAAGGATCGCCACGAAACTTCATACTGCCACCAAGATGAGACATGCAGGTGGGAGACCAACAACAAAGCCACCTGAGCCTCCTACAAATGGTGACAGACTCGAGTCAGAAAGACCAGACGCAAAGTCTCGAGGAGAAGAGCTAACCAGCCTCGTAACAGGCAGGACTGATCTGAAAGAAGCGGAGCTGGGGGAAGACACTCGGGTTCGGACACCGAGCAAGCAGTGCCTGAAACCAAAGCTGGGCTAGGCACCAAGGAGCCAAGAGGACTACTCTCCCCTGGTATGTCTCCAAGCGAGCCAGGACTTGGAGCAACAGCTGAACCGGGGCAAGAGGAACAGGTAACCCCACCTCGTCCAGTCCTGTCTAAAGGCATGGACCCCGAAGGCCTCACAGTCGGGGAAGAGCTCCATGTATACCTGGAGACGCCTCGACCATGCTGATGCAACGAGATCCACTTATAGAGGCCCGAACATCCAGCAGAGCCAATGGAACCGAGTTAGCGTTGACTGTCCATTTCGTGTACAAGGGGAATGAACCGGGTCAGGCCGTCCGCCAGGACACTGGACAACCCCCTGAACGTGAACCGCCAGGAGAGCCACACCCCGAGAACTCAGCAGTCACCCAAAGCGACCAGCCCCATAGAGCCAAGGACCACATCGAAACCCTGCGGTTCAGGCAATGAACCACCGGGAAATAGTCTGAATGGAGCCAGACCGTCGATTCGCAAAAGACCCGAATCCTCCAGAACGACATCCACACAATCACGAACTTCGGCATTGTGCTGTGAGCTCGGTGGAGGGACAGAACCTACTGCCCCTGGCTGGTCTAGTGAGCACTGGTCACAAAGCCCCAGCCAAGAGATGACGCATCCGTGAACACATCGAGCAAGGACTCGGGTAGGCGCGAAGGCACTGAACCCCAAAAAACCCGAAGAGGAAGCCAGCGGCACAGCAACTGACGCAAGGTGCCCGGCGGCCGAACCCAATGGTCGCGAAGGAGGCGAAAGGGACGTCCCTGAAAGAACCAGAACAGCAGACGAAGAAACACCCGACCCGGTGGGTAGACCATCATGACAAAGTTCAGGCTCCCGCACAAACCCTTGAGCAACTGCTGCATTATCCGTTAGCCCCTCAGAAACGGTCCAAGCGTCCCACACAAGACCCAGCCAAGACCAAACTTGAGACTGGAACCAGATGGGACTTCCGCCAGTTCACCAAGAACCTGAACCCGGCGAGCTGGGAATAACTAAACCCCTGGCGAGCAGACACGTGGACAGGCTGGGAGCCCAAACCATCCAGTCGTCGAGGTAGGCCAGAATCCGAATACTCAACAGACGCAGACGGGTCACCACGACCCGAGAAAGGTGAGTGAAACTGCGAGGCACCACATTCAAGCCGAATGGAAGGCAACGAAAGCGGTAACCTTGACGTCCCACCACAAAACCAAGCCAGTCCCTGAATTGCTTATGAATCGGGATGTGCCAATATACGTCCTGGAGGTATAGGGACACCATTAACCCTTACACTGCTCAGGGGTCCTTGGGACATTTACACCTCTGTGCGCAAGAAAAAAAAAAATTCAAAATTTTTTTTTCGTCTTCTAAACATGTTAATTTGTGTCCCCTGAGCACGGAAAAAAAAAAATCGTAGGTGACATATTTTGGGCGCAATTGACAGAGGAAGTCTGGCAAAAAGTGGGCGTTGACAGAGCGGTCGTCAGACCCGGTCAGCGTCACCCGCGTTGACAGATGGGAGTTGCCACAAAGATATTATTACCTAATTGTTTCAATGTCTCCGATTGATTTTTTCTTAGTTTTTTTGCAGTAATATTATTCAATAGTGTGTATTGTAATATATTTATATAATAAAAGTGGTGAATGATCGCTATACTCAAAAGTATGGTGTGCATATTAGTGATTCAATTATTATGTTCATAAAACAATAAACAAATAGTTTTGCTGCTATTACACTCTATACACAGGTTATATATAAGTATTGGCATGTTTTGGTCACCATAACGAACCACTAAGTTGGTATTGAGAGTCGAAAAGCAACGAGGAGTTACCGCCACACACCAGCCAGCCATTCGCTGCCACTCCCTCAACACACGCACTAAACTTTCTCCCCCAACAATACCAGTTGTGGTGTTATTACACTATATACAGACATTACATATAAGTATGTGTATATTTTATTCACCACAACTGTACAGCTAAGCTGATATAGTTAGTTCAGGCACTAAGAGTCGTCGCTATACACAGATGGCGGCTGGCGGCTCCCTCACTCTTTCAAGGTCACACGCACTAAACTTTCTCCCCCAACAATACCTTTTGCAGTGTTATTACCCTATATACACATATTATATATAAATATCTACATGTTTTATGCACCGTAACTGTACACCTAAGCTTGTAGTGCGCCCAAAGAGCATAGTAGCCACCCTCTAAACAGCTAGACAAATCGTGCAGACGACGTCACCTCCGTCACCCATATGGCTCCTCCCAGCATAATCCTTTTGCTGTTAATACACTAATACACACATTATATATAAGTATCTACATTTGTGTTCACCATAGAGAACCACTGACCTGGTATGGTGAATGCAAACAATAACAGGTGGCCACACAGTCAGTAAACGATGCTGTCTCCCTCCGTCTCTCAGCATCACTCCTCCCACAGCGCTAATTATTACAACAATCCTGCTATTATCACAACCCTGGTTATTTATATCACTGTCATTGGTCATCTGTAATATTGTCATCGCTAAATAATAACAATTATATATTTATTTTGACATTTTTCGGCGATGCTGTGGTCACAAGCTGAACATCAATGCTGTTCGCTCATGCTGCGTGCGCCGGCCTTGGTTGCTCCAACAGTACTGTGCCTCTCACACCTGAGAATATTGCCCACGATTTTTTTTTTAAATTGCATCTGTTTACAAGAGCCCTGAGGAAGCTACTGTGAACCCCGTGTAGCCGCGGGCCATTTGAATCAGGCCTGGCACCCTATGGCGTATATATACGCCATGCGCACTATGGGACATGTTACTCAGGGCGTATATATACGCCATGCACAGTTTAAGGGTTAAAGCGCCCGACTCCAACAGAAGACGGACCTGGGACAGAGTAGTTATCCGAAAGGAGGGGCAATAAACCCACGGGTTCAGACGAGACAAGTCCAGAATGAACCGGTCTGCGCAGTCCCATTTTGGGACCGGAAACAGGCGGGAGATCCACTTGAGGGACGAGGATGTTTCAACTACACTCAAGTGAATCCACTCCGAGATGACTTGACAAAGCGCAGGAGTAGAGGCCTGCCCTGCCAGTCCCGAACCCCCCAAACAGGAGGAGGAGCCAACCAATGCCACCACAGGCTGCACGAAACCACACAAAAGACTCACGAATCGTGGGACTAAGAGTGAGGAAACAGAGCGAGTCTCCCCCCCACCGCCCCGTCAATAGTACAAACTACGAAAGGGCCGACGCACCTTACGAGCACCCAAACGGCGCAAAGTGTGATCCCCGCACCGAACAGAAACAGACGGCGCTGAACTTGACACCACTGGCCTACCACGAGAGAAAGAACCCCAAGCCCTGGAATGACCCTGCCTTGATGGCCCCCATGAGCCCCCTGGAGAACTAACAATTCCAAAATAGGACAGCAAATAGCCAAAGCCACCTGCAGATACTGCATCACCGGAGACTCTGCAAACAGCAAAGGACGAAAGGGCGAAGACAATCTAAGAGCCAGGCCCCAAGCGGATTCCAAGGAAGAAGCAAGCACCACCTGCCGACACGCGAGCCAAGAAGCAAAAAACAGGGAAACCACATCCCGCAGGAGCGGCGTGAACAGCTTCAACAGCGCAGACTATGCATGCACTGCATGCACTGCCAAAGGCAACGCACCAGACCCAGAGGCAGCCCCAAGCTCCTCCACATCCACCGTAAGCCAGTCCGAAGACAGCTCAAAAAGGGAGAAGAACCGCAGGGCCGAAGCCAGCAGGCCCTGCGTACATAAGTCCTCCGCGACCAATGCAGCCAAAAGGGAAGGAGCCTGCACATGAAGCTGCATTGCACCAATATCCTGCAGAAGGGCAGGGGGCTAATAAGCACTCATTGAGAAGCTCAAATGCGCCCCCCAGGAAAACAAGGCGGGGAGCAAAAGAGAACCCCACACCCTGTAACACCAAGCCCCACTCTGAGGGTACAAAAACCCAGGCGCGGTCCAATGGGGCCCCAAGGCCCCCAAGTCAACCTTTCCCCTGCCTCAGGAACCTCACCCCGAGGATCCGGGGCCCGAGACGTCCTCCACACCTCCGCCTCTAAAGAAAAGGCAGGAGCAGCCGAAAAAGCAGGGACAAAGAGGGTCTACTTGTCAGACCCAGAAGCTCAGATAGGAGGACCAGGCTTGAATGCCTATGCTGCCACCCCGGAAGGGGTCTCCCTCGAGACTGCCCAAGTCTCAACACCAACTAAACCCTGCCCTGACTCCGAAACCCTAAGATACTTCGGAGCCGGAAACAAGGGGGAAGGAACCGAATGGACAACAGAAGGGGAAGAACAAGGGAGAGGATGGAACCAGAGCCGAAGGGACTCCCACCCCTAAGTCCAGGTCCCTAAAACCAAAATGGAGCAGTCTCGGGGCATCTGGGGAAGCAACTAACCAAGATCGTTGCAGCAACCTAAACCTAGCATGCAATGCAGCTGCTGCCTGCACCCTCATATCATGATCAGTAGCTTGTGTGAACTGGAGCACATACAGGCAACAAACATCGCATGACTCCGGGTCAAAAGAATCACCGATCCAACAGGCAGCATGGTGGAGGCACAGCCGGTGATTGTCCCTCAGAGACAAGGGGGCAGAGCAACCTTCTGACTTGTACGAAGCGAGAAGGGACTCAAGGGTCACATCCATCGGACCACGGAGCCCCCGTGGGGTTTCCCAGGGGCCCATAGCCTTATGAACACACTAAGGGAAGCCCAGGTAGGGTATTGCGAACCGCCGCCCAAAACAACCAAACAATCTGCTAATAGCTGAACTCCTGGAACGTGTCCACTCATAGTGGTCTAGGGATACCAGGGGTACCACCAACCACACAAAACTGAGAATAAATATAATTATAATTATATATATACACCCGAACACAGAAGGGGCAACCACCAAGGCAGACTTCCTCACCAGGCAGAAAAGCAAAAACAAAAGCAAAACCCTGCAAGAGTACAACGTACCCAGGTGGAACAGAGCTGGCCGCTGTAAGAGGTGAAAACTAACTGTGCAGTAACCCATGCCCCTACCAGTGATGAAAACTACCCCCTACCCAGAGGCAAACACGGGCAACAAAGATCCTAGTTGACTCCAAGGGCAGCAAAGTACCAGGCAGTAAAAGACATAGTGGGGGTAGATCCCGAGGTGACTTGTGGAAGGTGGCCCCCAAGCCCCGAAGGGTAGTACTTACAGGGCACCTAGGGAAGGTGGCCCCCAAGCCCCCAAGGGTAGTACTTACAGGGCATCCTAGGGAAGGTGGCCCCCAAGCCCCCAAGGGTAGTACTTACAGGGCACCTAGGGAAGGTGGCCCCCCAAGCCCCCAAGGGTAGTACTTACAGGGCACCTAGGGAAGGTGGCCTCCAAAGCCCCCAAGGGTAGTACCTACAGGGCTCCTAGGAAAGGTGGCCTCCAAAGCCCCCAAGGGTAGTACCTACAGGGCTCCTAGGGAAGGTGGCCCCCAAGCCCCCAAGGGTAGTACTTACAGGGCACCTAGGGAATGGTGGCCCCTAGGCGCATGTAGCCCGAGTACCGAGTAATATTTCTCCTGGCTCGCACACCACCAGTAAAGACAGTCCACAACACAAGGCACAGAATCTGAGACAGATTGCAGGACCCAGAGGCACAAGACTATGCCAGTAGCACATCTGGCTGAGAACTGAAGGGTGGATTGCCAGTGTGGGGGTCTGGGGCTCCCCCTTCCCCCTCCCAGGGAGGGGGGGGGGGATGCGCAGACAGCAGTGCGGTGACATGATGATGTTATGATCGTTTGCTAATTTTCGTCTGGGGAGTTCTGTCCACTTGTTCGGCTTTCGGTAGCAATAGTTTCACCAGAATAGGGGTTTGTTTTGGGGTGCCTACGTTTCTGGGTGCCAGATCAAGTCGATGGCAGACATAGAATGCTCCCAACCACACGGGGGTTTTTATAGGCCATTGCTCCTCGTGCCTCTCTTGAGGGAGCCAGGTTCCGGCTTGTGGTCCCTGGTAGGGAAGAACTCCGTACACACTGACTGATGCCAGAAAGTTATACATATTCATTCAGCCTGGATAGCTCCGGGGGAGCCGACAGTGCTTCCCCTTTGAAAAAATACATAAAAAAAACAAATCTTACCTTCAACAGATCTTGGTATCAGGCTGTCCACGTCATTACTGCTGCATTTTGGTAACTGTAATTCTTGTTTAGACGAGCCATCATCAACTAATTCAACAATATTTTTACCTGGAGACAATATTTCTGCTCTGGGATGTGCAGGTTTATCAATAATTTTTATTTTAATAGCACTGCCTCTTCCTACAGACTTCAGGATAAGTTCAAGTGGCAGAGTTGTGTCATTTATTCTTAAAAGTTTTTTCTGAACATTTATATCAGATTTGCTGATGTCCACATTATCCTTGGGAAGTAGAACATTATGAACAGTCGGTAGCTTTCTTCGATCGTCCCCTTCAGCTGAGACAATAAGTATGTTATCGTCAGGTCTATTGACTTGAAGGTGCTGAACTGTTTCTAGGTGTGTTTTTCTATGTGCCTGAGGAAAACAAAATATAGATAAATATCTAGATTTTCTGCGGGAGCCCCAATGGCTCTGTGTCACTATCTCACTGAGATTGCTACATGCTACAAGTCATATCAGTCATGGGAGTTCTGTTTGACCTACTGGAGATTAGAATCAGAACCTGGCCCCTTCAAGTGAGGCACAGAGAGCAAGTACATTCCACCATTTCACCAGATAAGCATCCAGAAAGTCAGCAAAGCACCACAGACAACTGCTGTGTTAACAAGACTCAAAGCCTCAAAACTGCCAAACATCTCCCCAATCAACCTCAACAAAATAATTCCCTTGAAACTAGGTAGAACCCGTAAGTACTGAATGCCGCCACCAGGTGGCCTGGCGCTCGGAGCACCATCAGCTCGCATCTCAGTTCTGTCACTGATGAGTTATCTTGATCAATGCAGTAGTGCTTCTTTGTCACCATTTCTCTTGGGAGATCTCAGTGTTTCCAAGCTAAGTGCTGGGCCATTCTGTAAGAACTTTTTTATTACTATATTTTTCCATTATATTGTATTTACTTCATAATCGTGTTTTGTTGGTCCAGTTTTGTTGTGTGGACTTGGATGTTTTGTATGCTGATCTACATGCGTTCACTGATTACTTCCCTGGGTGTTCGTTTAGCACTTCCCTTGCATTGACAGAGTTACTTCTCTGGTATGTTTGGGGGTTTACCCTTTTGAGTTTTTGAGACCAGGTCATAGGGCAGATTACCTTACCTTGGGTATTTAAGGGTATGTTGATTCCTCTGTTTAAGCCTGTGGTTGGGGGGTATTCAGTTGGGTGTGTGGGGTGTACATGGGCCTAGCACACCTGGTTTATAGGGCACTCCGCAAAAACCATTTGCAGCAAAGATACTAGGGCTGCTTATGGTTTCCATTCTTTCGGCAAGAGTCCTCAATACCTGGAAATAACTGTCTGGTTTATTACCAACAGGACCTGGTATTTTCCCAGGGAACTGTGGTGAGGTCAATTATGCATAAAGGTTAGCCCACCAAGCTCACTCTCACCCATCAAGAGTTTGAAGGGTGTTTGTTGCCTTTGCTACATGGAGATGACAATTCCTTCTGCCTCCACCATGTGCCTGTTGGGTCAATGATAATTACAGCCCTGAATCCTGTTGAGTTTGTTCCCCAAGAGTTCTGATCCTCTCTAATCCTGCTTCTGAAGTGGAGGAATTTCATGCAGCTGCCACCTTACGGATTTGGTTTGCCCAAAACTCAACATTCATGGCATGGCTTTGTGCTCATACGGATGCCCTGGAATTGCCCCGTATAGTGTTTAGTGACTTGGAATCGGAAGTGTAGGTGATCTCCAACTTGGTTCTAGCTATGCCTCCTCTTCTGTTCCCAGCAAGTGTCATTCGCCCTACTTCAGTTCTTCCCCCGACCCCTGCTTCTGGCTTCAAAATGTTTGAGGATTTCTGAGTCGGGGCAGGATTTAGTTCAGGGTGTAGCTTACAAAGGTCTGGAGGTTACCCCTTCATTCTTAAGCATGGAGGTAGTTGATCCTTCTAGACCTGCCAAGGTTACATAATTTTCTTCTTCACATCCTTATGCTTCCTCTGTACCTTCTTGGGAGGATGCCTTTCTTTCCTAGGTGTTGGACAACAACATTGGTTCTGCCCTGGAGCCGTTATGGCAGGCTCCTGGGGCTGGTAAAGAGCCTGAACTGGATGCCTATGAATTTTTCTTAGTATTTTGTTACTTCTGTGAAGAATTATTTGCTCAAAAGGTAGGGATTCTCTTTTCCTCTTGATCGGAATGAGTTTGATTAAGCTGCAGCATCCTTTCCAGGGTTCATTTCTGCATGTTGTTCAGTTTTTGCAGTTTCATCTTTCCAGAGGTTTCCTTCTTCCCGAGTCTCCCGTTGGAGGCGTGTGAGAACCAGTTGCTGTACCTCCTGCAGGATTTGGGACTTGCTTCAATGATAGACCCCTGCTTCCTTTGTGTTCGGAGAGGTGTTGCCCTTTTTGGCTACATTACGAGGTTCTGGACTCATCTTGGCTGGCTGACAATCCTCTTTTCTGTGGGGAGCCCTTACGGTTCCCTGGAGCTTATCTGCTTGATACCTGCTTGATGGGGTTCTGGGAGTTCTACTCCCCAAGCCCGGCCCGAGGCCAAGCTTGATTTGTGAGAGTTTGGTCCACCAGGCTGTTGCTTGGAGCGGCCTGCAGACCCACATACCCACCACAGCCCGGTTGGTCTGGAACTTCTTTTAGAAAACAGTCTAGTTTTCTTTTGAAAATGTCCACGGTTGTTCCTGTAATATTTCTGATGCTCGCTGGTAGGACATTGAACAACCGTGGACCTCTGATGTTCATACAGTGTTCTCTGATTGTGCCCATGGCACCTCTGCTCTTCACTGGTTCTATCCTGCATTTTCTTCCATATCATTCACTCCAGTACATTGTTATTTTACTGTGTAGATTAGGGACCTGGCCCTCCAGTATTTTCCATGTGTATATTATTTGTTATCTCTCTCGTCTCCTTTCTAGTGAGTATATTTGGAGAGCTTTGAGACAATTCCAATAATTTAGGTGCTAAGTTAAGATTTGTTAAGTTTGTTAAGATTTCTCTGCTGATGGTTCTCTTCTCACAACCAGACCATCACCAGAGAAATCTAAACAAGCAACACAGATATCATCGATAGATACAGCAATAGCAGGAGGCTTGACATCTGCGAGGGCACTACACATCAAAAAGTCAACACCAGCAATCAACAGCCAATTAATGCACAACTATATTCTACCCACTTCAAGACTCCGAACCAACATAGAAGCATCAAGAGGAAGTATGGCCCAATAGGCCCTCTGCAGTTACTTCCATTCTTATGTTCTCATATCCAATTTATACCCATTGTTTCATGATTTGTCTTGTGTTTGTCACAAATTTGTTCACCTCACCAAAAACTGTTGTACCATATCACCTCACCCAAATGTGAGGATAAATATGGACGTATTTTGCATGTTTACAGGTTACAGTTGTGTGTGTAAACGCTCTCAACTCTTTAAGACATAACTGTAACATGCTCGTGTCCGAAGCTAGACACAAATACAACAAAATTATTAAGGATGGTAACAGAGTCCATTTCATGTGGTCTCCATCTCATGTTGGCCTCCGAATGCATGATAGAGCTGATCAGTAAGCCAAAGAATCTGCCTTTAAAGGAGCCGTTGAGTGTAACCTTGGATTGTCAATGAGCAATCTGAGAGCAGCAGTACACCGAGAACTTCAACAAGATCTTGTAGATCTGAGGCAAAGTGAAATTGACACCAGTAATTCCATCTATCATCATACTATCATGCAAGAGGAGCCACACATCTATGGATCATCCAATAAAATCAGCAGACTTCTAGATGTTACTACTGCTCGGCTTAGACTCGGTTACAAGTATCTCTGGGAATTCTCATTATCTGCTGATGTAGACCTGACCAAATGTAAACTGTGTCAACAAAATTATTCGCACACCCTCCATCACTATGTGATGGAGTGCGAAAAGATACGTGAATTTAGAGACAATTCTATAACCAATGTTCCAGCAATGTGTAAATATTTCATTCAAAATGATCTGCTACCAGAAATTTTAGCCAAATATCCCCAGTTTGCTAACTGAAGGTAGTAACTGAGTGATTGTAACCTATCCACCACTGCCCACTGGATGGGGGGCGGTGTGCAGGACAAACATATAAATTGTGACACTAGCTCTCCACATATGTCAGTTGCTTAATTTAGAACCTTGTACTTGAGGTCGATCTCGAACCCATTGTTAATGTGACGACTTATATTGAATTTTGTAACTAGCTCATCAAGATTGTAACTTGCTTAGCTAAATGAATTGTGGGGTTCAGTCCCTGAGCCCATTATGTGCCTCTGTAACCCTTTCCACTACCGCCCTCAAAATGGGTATGGGGTGCATAATAAATGAACTAAACTAACTGTGTGTAAACTAAAGTCTTTGAAAATGTAATAAGTTTTTACGAAACGCGTTGAAGGGTCGCGTCAGGACTAGAAATAAAAATGAATTTTGGAGAATTCGTTTTTCAATTACCAACGACAGTGAAAAGAAACATAAGAAATATTGAGAAAATTTGTGTTATAATTATTAATCTTACCTTTTCGTTCATACTTAACAATATTATATATATATATATATAAAAAGTTTGTGAGGGTACCACCTCTGGTGCCAATGTGGGGACCCATAGCCTCGGAGAAGAAAATAAAAAGTATTCAGAGGAGACCTTGTGGTTTCTCACTGAACACTAATATTATCTTCTCCTACCACCCCCATTCTTTTGTATGTACACATATATATTTACTTTATTTGAACTTTGTTACAAAAAAGGAGTTACATATGGGTTACAAAGATGGTTGTCATAGGTTGTTGAGTTCCTCCAGCTCCTCAGATGGCGGGCAGGAACCCTGGATGCAGTGCGCATTTCCCCTCTGTATCGCCACACTGAGGCGCTGGAAAAGAAAGCTTGCAGCTCTCGGGTCCCTTGTTGTTTCAATGAGCCTAGAACCCAGTTCCTTCAAAAAACTGGTAGCACTTTTACCCCAGGCGCCGAGCGTCTCAGAAGCAATGGGGACAAAATTGTAGTGGTGATCCAGTTCTCTATACTTACGGGATTTGGCTGCTTCCCTGTGGGTGGCAGCGCCACCTGGTTGTGCAACATATTATATATATGTCGTACCTAGTAGCCAGAACGCACTTCTCAGCCTACTATGCAGGGCCCGATTTGCCTAATAAGCTAAGTTTTCCTGAATTAATATATTTTCTCTAATTTTTTTCTGATGATATGATAAAGCTACCCATTTCATTATGTATGAGGTCAATTATTTTTTATTGGAGTTAAAATTAACGTAGATATATGACCGAACCTAACCAACCCTACCTAACCTAACCTAACCTATCTCTATAGGTTAGGTTAGGTAAGGTAGCTCAAAAAGTTAGGTTAGGTTAGGTAGGTTAGGTAGTCGAAAAACAATTAATTCATGAAAACTTGGCTTATTAGGTAAATCGGGCCTTGCATAGTAGGCTGAGAAGTGCGTTCTGGCTACTAGGTACGACATATATATATATATATATATATATATATATATATATATATATATATATATATATATATATAATATATATAATATATATAATATATATATATATATATATATATATATATATATATATATATATATATATATATATATATATATATATATATATATACTGTCTCCAATCGATCATCCGGACTATATGGGAAGGACCCCCAGCCGGATTATCACATTTTTCGGATAATGGTACTTTTTCACCTACGAGTCCAAAAGTGACCATTTCCAACTATTTTTATACTACAAACAACATAATTTGAATTGCCTTGCCGCATATAATTATTAAATATTCAACTAGAAACCTCAACTTACCGTGTTGGTGTTCGTCTTCTTGATTGATGCCACACATCTTGAAGTTAAAAATTCTTAACAATTTACGTAACCTATACTAACACAACACTAAAATTAACACTTAAAATTACTGTACAGTTCATTAAGCTAAGTTAGTTTTGACTGCCAGCTGCTGAAGCCTCACTGGTTGAGGGCATTTGGGTTGCCTGTGAGGCCTCACTTGTTGGTGCTTGCATGCACCTCACTTGTTGAAGCGCTTGCATGCCCTCACTTGTTGAAGGCGCTTGGCTTGCCTGTGACGCCTCACTTGTTAAAGGCGCTTGCTTGCGCCTCACTTGTTGAAAGCGCTTGGCTTGCCTGTGGCGCCTCACTTGTTGAAAGCGCTTGGCTTGCCTGTGGCGCCTCACTTGTTGAAAGCGCTTGGCTTGCCTATAATGCCTCACTTGTTGAAGGAGCTTGGCTTGCCTGTGGCGCCTCACTTGTTGAAGGCGCTTGGCTGCCTGTGACACCTCACTGTTTGAACAACACGTAACTTGTCTTTAATTCCTAGGACAATCTTCTTCCTCTTAACACTTCCAGAACGATTGATGCTGCTACCAGACATATTCTTGGCCAAAAATGTTCAAAATTACTATGAAAATTAAGAAAGTTATTTAAAAAATATTTCACTAATGGCGCAGCACTGTGTATAACACGAGGGACGGACGTACATGGGTTGACCAGTGTTGGACAGGTCCACTTGGGGCAGCCATAGCGTTACGTAGGCCGCCAGGAGGAAAAAAATTCACAATATTTTTTAAGGAAACTTCAGCCTGTGCACAATGCTTTTAGGAAACTTATTTATTTGTTATTACATAATTACTAGTAGTTATTTTATTTGTTTTTGGCTATGATTAATTGTTCTAAAATTAATGGTAATTACTGTACCCAGGTAGTCCCTCCTGACGCACCCCTCCCACCCTCCCAACACCACCCACCCACCCCACCCCCACCTACACCATGCGCCTCGAGTCTCGGGCAGACGGGATTAATACCGTATGGCCTGCCTCATGTTTTCATATACGGACAAAGGCACGATTATCTGGGGGACTGACCGGATAGTGTAATTTCTGCAGAAAACCTGCTTTAATCCGGTCCCTGTGGCTATTTTGGCCGGATATTGTGATAACTTTATCCGTTCACGATTTTGGCCGTATAAGGGCGTTTTTCGGATGTTCGAATCCCGGATAATCGCGGGGTTACAGTATATATATATATATATATATATATATATATATATATATATATATATATATATATATATATATATATAATGTATATATATATATATATATATATATATATAATATATATATATATATATATATATATATATAATATATATATATATATATATATATATATATATATATATATATATATATATATATATATATATATATATATATATATATATATATATATTTCATTGAATATGACCGCATATTCTGTATTTATTATTTTCTGGTTTAGGGCTTCTATCCCTCTAACTATTTTCTTAGCATCAGGGCTTAATTGAAATAGAAGTTCTCCAAAACTCATTTTCGTACTTTTAAGGTGAAGAAAAGAAGTGATTTACTATAGAGTGTATTACACTTATTTGTATAATTTGCACGACAGTTTCGAACCTCCATGGTTCATTCTCAAGTGAACAGATCTTACAATACAGATCGTAGTATTGTAAGATCTGTTCACTTGAGAATGAACCATGGAGGTTCGAAAACGTCGTGCAAATTATACAAATAAGTGTAATACACTCTCTAGTAAATCACTTCTTTTCTTCACCTTAAAAGTACGAAAATGAGTTTTGGAGAACTTCTATTTCAATTAAGCCCTGATGCTAAGAAAATAGTTAGAGGGATAGAAGCCCTAAACCAGAAAATAATAAATACAGAATATGCGGTCATATTCAATGAAACATGTTTGAAAGAAAACCTGCTGCCAGTATACACCAATATATATATATATATATATATATATATATATATATATATATATATGACTGAAAACTCATACCCCAGAAGTGACTCGAACCCACTCCCAGAAGCAACGCAACTGGTAACTACAGGACGCCTTAATCCGCTTGACCATCACGACCGGACAAAAGGAAGTGATAGCCGAAGCTATTTGAACCACTTCCCTGCCGGCACTCGGATGGTAATCTTGGGCATAGCATTTTGTCAAATCACCTCATTCTTTGGGGCACACGTGAGGAACACAAATGCGAACAAGAAAGCGGATTAAGGCGTCCTGTAGTTACCAGTTGCGTTGCTTTTGAGAGTATGGGTTCGAGTCACTTCTGGGGTGTGAGTTTTCAGTCGCATATAGTCCTGGGGACCATTCAGGCTTGTTCGCATATATATATATATATATATATATATATATATATATATATATATATATATATATATATATATATATATATATATATATATATATAATGGGCCTCGACTTATGATGCTAATCTGTTCCCAGAAGAATCGTAAGTCGAAATATCGTAAGTCGAAGCGATTTTTCCCTTAAGAAATAAAGGGATTTGGATTAATCCGTTCCCCACCCTCCAAAATATTAACATACAAATACATTTTATACTGAATACAATGTTTTTCTAACTACAATACAGTACCTAAGTTTATCTTACCTTTATGGAGTGCTCTTGATGGCATATGGAAGATGGTGATGAGGGGGGAAGGAGGAGAGTTGTTACTGTTTGAAAAGGGAGTCCCCTCCCATTATCACATCAGGCAGTGATGTTTTCTCTGGGGTTACTCTCTCTCCTACGTTTTGCCTGAATACCATTAGGACCTGGTTGTGGTTCAGTGCTTGTTTGTCTCACTGCAAATTTGTCAAGAGATATTTGTTTTTCCCTTCGTTTTAACATTTGCTGTAATGATGCATCACTTTAGCACCCATAATGTCCTTTTTCTTAGCCAGTATGGTGGATATCGTTGACTGAGATTTCTTGTACTGCCTAGCCAGTTCAACAACCCGCACATCATCTTCATATTTACGAATGATCTCTTGTTTCTGCTCTATGGTCATCCTTACATGGGATTTCATATGTTGAGCCTTACCACTGACTTTCCTGGGACTCATGGCTTGATATATAATAATTACTTTAATGTTCAAAATGCAAAAAATCACCACAAAAGCGAAATTTCTTATAGGTGCGATCGTCACTAAGCGGGCAGCTGTAGTAAACTGAGGCAGGTCGGCCGCGTGACCAGGAACCACGCGCTCGGTCGACCCAAACGTGTACCAACAAATATCGTAAGTCGACGACACCATTGGATGTTGAGTCGCATTTTTCGATGAAATTTACATCATAACACGAAATTATCGTAAGTAGGGGCAATCGTAAGTCGAGGTGCCACTGTATATGTCGTACCTAGTAGCCAGAACGCACTTCTCGGCCTACTATGCAAGGCCCGATTTGCTTATTAGTCAGTGATTTTCTTTATTTTAAAAATATTGTTTCCAATTGATTAATATGAAATAATATTATTATATTATGTTAGGAACATAAATTATTGATCTATTTATGTTAGTTTAGGTTAGGGTAATATAGGTTAGGTTTGGTTAGGTAGGGTTACCTTGCCTTACCTTGAGGTGCTTCCGGGGCCTAGCGTCCCCGCGGCCCAGTCGTCGACCAGGCCTCCTGGTTGCTGGACTGATCAACCAGGCTGTTGGACGCGGCTGCTCACAGCCTGATGTATGAGTCACAGCCTGGTTGTTCAGGTATCCTTTGGAGGTGCTTATCCAGTTCTCTCTTGAACACTGTGAGGGGATTGCCAGTTATGCCCCTTATGTGTAGCGGAAGCGTGTTGAACAGTCTCGGGCCTCTGATGTTGATAGAGTTCTCTCTCAGAGTACCTGTTGCACCTCCGCTTTTCAACGGGGGTATTCTGCACATCCTGCCATGTCTTCTGGTCTCATGTGATGTTATTTCTGTGTGCAGGTTTGGGACCAGCCCCTCTAATATTTTCCACGTGTAAATTATTATGTATCTCTCCTGCCTGCGCTCAAGGGAGTACGGATTTAGGCTCTTTAGTCAGTCCCAATAGTTTAGGTGTTTTACTGAGTGGATTCTAGCAGTAAAGGATCTCTGCACGCTCTCCAGGTCAGCAATTTCTCCAGCTTTGAAAGGGGCTGTCATTGTGCAGCAGTACTCCACTCTAGAGAGCACAAGCGTTTTGAAAAGTATCATCATCGGTATAGCATCTCTAGTGTGAAAAGTTCTTGTTATCCAACCTGTCATTTTTCTTGCAGTTGTGACGGCTACTTTATTGTGTTCTTTAAAGGTAAGGACTTCCGACATGAGTACACCCAGATCCTTTACATTGCCTTTTCTTTCTATGTTATGATTTGCCTGAGTTTTGTACGTGGTTTCCGTTTTTATATTTTCATTTTTTCCATAACGCATGAGCTGGAACTTATCTTTGTTAAACACCATATTATTTTCTGTAGCCCATAGAAAGACCTGATCTACATCTGACTGGAGGTTTGCCGTGTCTTCTATGTTGCCTACTCTCATGAAGAGCCTAGTGTCATCTGCAAAGGATGATACAGTGCTATAGATTGTGTTCTTGTCTATGTCCGATATGAGGATGAGAAAAAGTACTAGAGCAAGCACAGTACCCTGGGGGACTGAGCTCTTCACGGTTGATGGGCTGGATTTTATTTTGTTGACTATTACACATTGGGTTCTGTTGGTCAGGAAATTGTAGATCCATCTGCCTATTTTTCCGGTAATTCCTTTTGAACGCATTTTATGTGCAATAACGCCATGGTCACATTTATCAAAAGCTTTTGCGAAATCTGTGTAAATTACATCAGCGTTTTGTTTGTCTTCCATAGCATCTAATGCCATATCATAGTGGTCCAGCAACTGCGACAGGCAAGAGCGCCCTGTTCTGAAACCATGTTGTCCGGGGTTATGGAGATGCTGTGATTCCATGTATTTTCTGATCTTACTTCTTAGCACTCTCTCAAAATTTTTTATAATGTGCGATGTTAGTGCTATCGGTCTGTAATTTTTTGCCTCTGCCTTATTTCCTCCTTTATAAATAAAATAAATTAATAAATGTTTATTCAGGTAAGGTATATACATACAAGTGATGTTACATTAATGGATTGATATATAGATAGAGCTAGTACATACAATGCCTAAAGCCACTATTACGCAATGCGTTTTGGGCAAGAAGTATGAAGTGAATGCTATCATGAAGTGGTGCTATCTCTGTTGTTTTTAGTACTGTATATCAGGAATAACGCCAATATGTAGGCTTTGTCTCCACAGAATGTGGAGGGCCTGCGATAATGGTTTTTTTACAGTTCTTGATGAATATGGGGTTCCAAGAATCTGGGCCTGGTGCAGAGTGCATAGGCATACTGTTTATGGCTTCTTCAAAATCCAGTGGGGATAGGGTGACGTCTGATATATGATTTGATGTTGGTATCATATCCATGAAAAATTCATTTGGGTTATCAATCTTTAGTGCGTTTAATGGCTCACTGAAAACAGAGTCGTACTGCTTCCTCAGTAGCTCGCCCATTTCTTTGTTGTCATCGGTGAAAGTTCCATCTCCCTTTCGCAGGGGCCCGATACTAGATGTGGTTTATGATCTTGATTTTGCATAGGAGAAAAAATATTTCAAATTTCTCTCTATTTCACTGATTGCCTTTTCCTCTCTTTGCCTCTCCTGGGTTTTGTATGATTCTTGTAGCTTGAGTTCAATTGTTTCTATTTCTTTACCTAACCTTCTTCGCCATTCTTGAGATAGGGTGCGACTCTCAAGTTGTTCCGCGATTCGTTTTCTTCACCTATATAGGGAACGACGTTCCCGTTCCAATCTGCATCTCTTCCTCTTTTTTCTTAGGGGTATGCGGTTTGAACATATTTCTAGTGCTACTGAGCTTATTTTTTCCAGGCACTGGTTCAGGTTTGCATTTTCTAGCTGTTCTTCCCAGTTTATATCTGTGAAGTCCTGGTTTATTTGCTCCCAGTTTATCTGTTTATTATTGAAGTTGAATTTGCTGAAATCTCCTCCACCGGGAATCTGGACTGGTTTTGAAGGTCTACTCCCCATGGTTGTCATAACTTCAATTAAGTTGTGATCTGAGTAACAGGTATTTGTAATCATTATGTTCCTGATCAATTCATCATTATTAGTGAAAATGAGGTCCAGCGTGTTTTCCTTCCTAGTTGGTTCTACTATTTGCTACTATAGGGTAGAATATAGTTGTGTATTAATTGGCAGTTGATTGCTGGTGTTGAATTCTTAACCCTCAAACCGCGCATATCATATATAAATGATATCAGTGACAAAACCGAAACCGCACACATCACTTATATTTGATTTCGTGTCTAGCGCTATAATTTAAACGCCCCGCCTGGGATAGGGGCAGCAATAGTACAGCCATGACTGATAGTTGCCAGATGCCACCTAGAAAAAAAATCCAGGCCAACATTCTTGGGTGTTACAGCATCAGTATTGAGCAAGCCACCAAGGCTGGCGCACGCAGCACGAGCTCACAGCACCGCTGGTTCAGCTTGTGACCACAGCATCGCCTACAAATGCCATAATATATATGATACTGCTATTATTTAGCAGTGATAGTATTACTGAAGCCCCCTGACTGTGATAAAACTGACCAGGATTCTGATAATAGCAGGATTGTGGTGATATTTAGCGCTGTGCTCCATGGAGGGAGGAGTAATGCTGTAGGAGGGAGGGTGGTGGTGTTGTCTTCTGACTGTGTGTGGTCACCATTTATTGACTGCACTCACCATATCAGCTTAGTGGTTCGATATGGTGAACACAAATGTAGATACTTATATATAACGTGTGTATAGTGTGAGATAACAGCGAGAGGAGTAGGTTGGGAGCCGCCATTTTGGTGAGGGAGGAGCGTCGTTTGCACGACTTGGCATGTTGTTTACTGATTGCCACTATGGTCTTTGGGCACCATACCAGCTTATTTGTTCAGGTATGGTGAATAAAACAGGTAGATACTTATATATAATGTGTGTATATAGCGTAATAACACCACAAACTGTATTGTTGAAGGACAAATATTAGTGCGTCTGGCCTTGAGGGCGGCCACCGATCAGCTGACTGTGTGAGTAGCTACGTCTTATGGCCTTTACTCACCATACAAGCTTAGATGTACAGTTATGGTGAACAAAACATGTAAATACGTATATATAACGTCTGTGTATAGTGAATAAATACAGAAAGAGTATTGTAGAAGGTGAATGAGGGTGAGTGAGGTGGTGTTGAGGGAGGGAGTGGCAGTGAGTGGCTCGCTGGTGTTTGGTGATCACTCTTCGTTGCTTTTTGACTCACAAGACCAACTTAGTAGTTCGTTATGGTGTACAAAACATGCAAATACTTATATATAACCTGTGTATATAGTGTAACAACAGCAAAACTATTTGTTTATTGTTTTATGAACATAATAATTGAATCACTAATATGCACACCATAATTTTGAGTACAGCGATGGTTCACACATTTTATAATATAAATATACCACAATTCACTGTATGGAATAATATTACTGCAAAAAAAGTAAGAAAAAATCAATCAGAGACATTGAAATAATTAGGTAATAATATATTTGTGGCAACTGCTGTCTGACAGCTCGGGCGGAGTAGACCTCGTCTGGCGAAGGCTCTGCCAACGCCTCTTTTTTGCCACACTTCCCTACCCTATTGCGGCTAAAATATGCCACCTACGATTTTTTTGTTATTTTTTCCGTGACCAGGGAACAAAAATGAACACTTCTATAAGACGAAAGAATTTTTTGGAATTTTTTTTTTTTTGTTGCGCCTGTGGCTGTGAATTCCATTTGGGCCCCTAGCGGTTTGAGGGTTAAGGAGAGGTCACTATGGGGAATTTCGAAATTTTTTTAATGAGTGTAATTGGACAGACTTGTTCCTAGGCAGGGAAGTAAATGAAATGTATGCCAAATTTTTTAAAATATACAAGGAAGGCACACAAACATTCATACCAAAACAGAGATGCAGGGCCAGAAAACAGGATTGGTTCAACAGAAATTGTGAGAGGGCCAGAGACCAAAAGACACAAAAATGGAATCAGTATAGGAAGCGGCCAAACCCCCAAACATACCAGCGATACAAAGTTGCGAAAAATAACTATACGGCAGTAAGGAGAGAGGCCGAAAGAAATTTTGAAAAAAGGATAGCGGATAAATGTAAAACAGAACCGGGCCTTTTCTACAAATTCATAAACAACAAATTGCAGGTAAAGGATAATATCCAGAGGTTGAAAATGGGAAACAGATTCACGGAAAATGAAAAGGAAATGTGTGAAACATTAAATGAAAAATTCCAAAGTGTGTTTGTACAAAAGGAAATCTTCAGTGAACCATTCACAATAAGAATTCCAGAGAACAACATAGAGTGGATAGAGGTGGATAGATATGAAGTAGAAAATATGCTAAAGGAGCTCAGTAAGAACAAAGCAGCTGGCTCAGATGGAGTTTCACCATGGGTTCTGAGAGAATGTGCATCTGAGCTCAGAATTCCACTTCACCTGATCTTTCAGGCATCTCTGTGTACAGGAATCGTAGCAGACGTGTGGAAACAGGCTAACATAGTTCCAATCTACAAAAGTGGCAGCAAGGAAGACCCCCCTCAATTATAGACCTGTATCATTGACAAGTGTAATAGAGAAAGTATTGGAAAACTAATCAAAACTAAATGGGTAGAACACCTGGAGAGAAATGATATAATATCAGACAGTCAGTATGGTTTTTCGATTTCGGTTTTTCTACAGGAAAGAAATGGTTGGGTTGACTGCATCTATCTGGACATAAAAAAGGCTTTTGACAGAGTTCCACATAAGAGGTTGTTCTGGAAACTGGAAAATATTGGAGGGGTGACAGTTAAGTTTTTAACATGGATGAAAAATTTTCTGACTGATAGAAAAATGAGGGCTGTGATCAGAGGCAATGTATCGGACTGGAGAAATGTCACAAGTGGAGTACCACAGGGTTCAGTTCTTGCACCAGTGATGTTTATTGTCTCCAGCTCCAGTCTTGTCTCAGTGCAGTGACTTGTTTTCAGTGCTGCTCTTACGGTGGTCGTGTGAGCTGGGAGTAGCATTCTCAGATACTCGGGCTGCATGTGCTTAGGGTCACCTTCCCTGAGTGCCCTGTAAGTACCGCCCTTGGGGCTTGGGGTTGCCTTCCACAAGTCACCTTGGGTCTACCTCTGTTGGCTTTTCGCTGCTTGACATTTGGCCGCCCTAAGTGTTTTGGGGTTTTCCTCCCTTGTTTACCTTGGGGTAAGTGGTAGTTATAGCACTGGTGGGGCGCAGGGTACTGCGTAGCTAGTTTTCACCTATAACAGCGGCCGGCTCTGTTCCCTCTGGGTACGTTGTCCACTTGGGTGGTTTTCTTTTCTTTTTGGTTTTGCCTGGTGGGGGGGGGGGGGGTCTGCCTTGTTTTTCCTCCCCTTATATTCGGGTTGTTTGTGTGGTGGCACCCCCTGCTTCGTCCTGACGAGTGGACACATCCCGTGGGTTCAGTTTTTAGCAGTTTGCTTGGTAGTCTGGGACGCCGGTTAGCAGTGCCCTGCCTGGGATAACCCTTAGCAGACCCAGTCTAGAGGCCCTGGGAAACCCCGCGGGGGCTCTTGGGTCCGATGGAGGAGACCCTTGTGTCCCTTCTCGCTGTGTGCGAGTTTGAGGGTTGCTCTGTCCCCTTGTCTCAGGGTGACTCTCAATGTTTTTGCCTCCGTCATGCTGCCTGTTGGGTCGGTGACACATTCGACCCTGAGTCCTGCGAGCTGTGTTGCTTGCTTGTGATTCAATTCACCCAGTCTGCTGATGAATTACTTCGGGTGCGGGCAGCTCATGCGTTGCAAGGTAGGTTTAGGTTATTGCAACGCACGCGGGTTATTGCTTCCCCGGACGCCCCGCGGCTGCCCCGCTTTGTGTATAGGGACCCGGACTTGGGGGTGTTGGTCGTTTCGGCTTTGGTTCCGTCCGCGCCCCCTTGTTTTTCCCCTTCGGTGGTTCGTTCTGTCCTCCCCCCCCCCCCCTTCCTACCTGCTTCCGGCCCCTAAGCGTCTGAGGGCTTCGGGGTCGGGGTGGGGTTTAGAGGTTTCTGAGACTCGGGCAGTTTTGGGGGTTGCCCCGTCCGGGGAGACTGCGGAGGCATTCGAGTCTGTTCCTCCGGGCGCTGCTCAGGGGGGTCTGACCAGTGGGCCCCTTCTCTTCCAGAGCTTGCAGCTGCTCCGGCTTTTTCTTGTGAGGCCGGGGCTTTGGAGGACGGCTCGGCCCCGGGGCCTGGTGTGGAGGCTCCTGGGGTTGGGGAGGTGCTGACTTGGGGGCCTTGGGCTCCATTGGACCCCGCCTGGATTTTCTGTCCTTCTGAGCGGGGCTTACTGTTGCAAGGAGTGGGGTTTTCCTTTCCCCCCTCTGCGTACGATTTAGACTTGGGTTCTGCTCCTCCCCGGGTTCGATTCCATGTCCCTGTGGGTGCTTCGGTTCTGTCTTTCCGGAGGTTTTCGGCTTCCCGCATCTCTCCGTCTGAGGTGCGGTCGGCCTTGGCAGCTTCCCTCCTGCGTGACCCGGAGTACGCCTCCATAATGGATCCTTCTTCCTTCAGGTTTGGATCTTCGTGTCCTTACTGGATTCGTTATGAGGTTCTGGGGTCGTCCTGGCTTGCAGACTGCCCCTTGTTTTCGCTGGATGCTTGGGACTCGTTCTGTCGAACCCGCACGTTTCAGTGGCGTGAGGCGTTGACGGTGGTCCAGGTTTACCTGGGGGGCGATTTTGAGCACCTTAATGAGTGTCTTTTTGCTCCTGCCCTTTCGGCATGTTGGTGCGGTACAGCTCCATGTGCAGGTTCCTTCCCTGTCGGCTGCTCGTGGCGGAGGATTTGCGCGCTCGAGGCTTTTTAGCTTCGGTCCTTGCGTTTCTTTTCCCTCCTGGAGCTATCTTCAGACTGGCTTGCGGAGGATGTTGAGGCACTTGGGGCCGTTCCAGGGTCTGACGCCTTGGTCTCAGCAGCTCGGGCGTCGTCTGCCATGTTGAAGCTTTTTGCGCCTATCCTGCGAAGGCGTTGCTGCGGTTTTTCGCTGCGCTCTTCGCGTGTCGTCAGGTGGTCCTTGCTTCCTCTTTGGAATCCGTTTGGGCCCTGGTTCTTAGATTGTCTTCTCCCTTTTGTCCTCTGCTTTTTGAGGCTTCTGCGGTAGAACGTTATATTCAGGCGGCTTCTTTCTCTTGCCGCCCTATGTCTGAGTTGTTGGTTCTCCGGGGGACCCATTGGGTTCCTTCCCGGCAGGGTCATACCAGGGCGCGCGGTTCCATTCGTCGGAGTGGGCCGCAGGTGTCGGGTTCAGTGCCGGTGCCGCCCGCGGTCCCACCTGTGCTTGGTCGGCGCGGTGTTCGCTCTGCGCGCAGGTCAGGTTCTTGTAAGGGGCAGCGGCCCTTTCGCGGTTCGCCCCATTGATGGGGCATTGGGGGGAAGGCTGTCTCTGTTCGCTCACGCCTGGTCTCACGATTCGTGGGCTTTTCGGGTCGTTTCTTGTGGCCTGAGGTGGCGTTGGGTGGCTCCGCCTCCTGCTGGGGGTTCGGGGCTGATGGGGCAGGCTTCCTCTCCTGCGCTCCGTCAGGTCATCTTGGAGTGGGTGCGCTTGGGCGTGGTCGAAACGACTCCGTCCCTCAGGTGGGTTTCCCGCCTGTTTCCAGTTCCGAAACGGGACTGTACGGACCTGCGGTTCATTCTGGACTTGTCCCGTCTGAACCCTTGGGTTTCTTGCCCCTCGTTTCGGATGACCACTCTGTTCCAGGTCCAGCTTCTGTTGAAGCCTTGGATGGTGTCCCTGGACCTCAAGGACGCATATTGGCACGTCCCTGTTCATGTGGGGTTCCGGGACTGGCTCGGTTTTGTTGTAGGGCGTCAATGCTACCGCTTTTGTTGATCTCCCCTTCGAAGTTGAACCTGGCACCTCACGTGTTCACACGCCTTACCCGGGTCGTGGTGGCCCATCTGCGTCTCTTAGGTGTTAGCTTACCTCGACGACTGGCTGGCTTGGGCTCCCAGTCGGTCCACGTGTCTGCTTGCCAGGGATTTGGTGTGTTCCCAGCTCGCTGGGTTCGGGTTCCTAGTGAATTGGCTGAAGTCCCATCTGGTGCCCTCCCAGGTTCGGTCCTGGCTGGGTCTTGTGTGGGACTCTCGGACCGCTTCCTTGTCTCTTCCTCCGGAGTCTCTCCTTCGGCTGCGGTCTCGCCTGGGTCTGTTTCTGGGGGCTCCTGGGTCACCCTGCGGTTGCACGAGAGTTTGTGTGGCAGCCTGAACTTCACGATGTTGGTCTACCCGCTGGGTCGGGTTTGGCTTCGTCAGCTGTTCTGGTTCCTTCGGGGACATCCCTTCCGCCTCTCTCGCGATTGCTGGGTTCGACCCCCAGGGGCTTTGTGTCGGCTGCTGCGTCGCCGGCTTCCTCTTCGGATTTTTCGGGGTTCAGTGCCTTGGCGCCTACCTGAGCCCTCGCTCGATGTGTTCACGGACTCGTCGTCTTTAGGCTGGGGTTTTGTGACCAGTGCTTACCAGGCCGGTCAGGGATGGTGGGGTCCGTCCTTCCGTCGGGTCCACAGCACGGTGCGGGAGTTCGCGGCGGTATGGTTTGCGCTTCAGAGGATTCGGGTCGCCCGCGGATCGACGATCCGGCTCCATTCGGACTGCTCCCAGGTGGTTCATTGTCTGAACCGAGGGGGTTCGATGCGGTCCTTGGCTCTTTGGGGTTGGTCGCTTCGGGTGAATCATCTGCTGAGTTCTCGGAGTTTGACTCTCCTGGTGGTTCACGTCCGGGGGTGTCCAACGTCCTGCCGGACGGCCTGTCCAGGTTCGTTTCCCGTGTCCACAGAATGGACGGTCGATGCCGGCTCTTTCCGTTGGCTCTGCCGGACGTTCGGGCGCCCGGAGGTGGATCTCTTCGCGTCGGCGTGATCGAGGCGTCTTCCGGTTTACGTGGCGCCCTTCCCCGACTGCGAGGCCGTCGGGATCAACGCCTTTCGGCAGGACTGGTCGAGGTGTGGGTTCCTGTACCTCTTTCCCCCGGTTCAGCTGCTGCTCCGGGTCTTGGCTCGCTTGGAGACTTACCAGGGTCGTGTGGTCCTCTTGGCCCCTTGGTGGACGGCCGTGCCGTGGTTCAAGCACTTGCTCGGTGTCTGAACCCGGAGGTTTTTCCGCGGCTCCGCCTCTTTCAGGAGATTGGGCCGGTCCGGTACGTGACTGGTTCACTCTTCTCCGCGAGTCTTCGCGTTTGGTGTTTTCGACTCGTGTTTATCACCACCTGTATTGTGAGCAGGTGGCGTCCTTGTTGGTTTCTCACCTGCGAGTTTCCTCTCGGCGGCAGTATGAAGTTTCCTGGCGGTCCTTCCGGTTCTTTTTGACCCTTAGTCGTTGTTCCTCGCTTTCGGTTCGGGTGGTGTTGTCCTTTCTCTCTTGGTTGTTTCAGGACCGTCATCTGATGCCTAATACTGTCGCCTCGTATCGTGCGGCGCAGTGGAGTTGTTTCACCTCCGGCCTGCTCATGCGCCGCCTGAGCCGTCCTGGTCCTTGCACAGAGTGCTCTTCTATCTTTCCACTCCTCGGTTTGTTGTGGCCCCTTCAGTTCAAGATTGCTTTGCTAAGGCTCTTTTTCTGTTGGCTTTAGCCTCTGGGGGTTGCGTGGCGGAGCTTCATGCTCTTCTCTGGCGCAGAGGTTTTTGCTCCTTTGGTCGTGGTCTTCGGTTTGTTCGTTTGCAGCCGTCTCCCTCTTTTCTGGCAAAGAATGAGACTGCTGCTTTCCGGAGGGGTCCTTGGGTTGTTGATGCGTGGTTTGTCAGGCCAGGGGTTCACCATGTGTTGTGTCCGGTTGCAGCCCTCCGCCGTTATCTGCACGCCACAGCTTTTGTGTCCGGGGACGCGCTTTGGGTTGATCCGGTTTTCCTTCTTCCCTGTTCGCGGGTTCGGGTCTCTCAGGTAGTCCGCAGGGTTATTAAATCCAGCCAGCCTGCGGTCAATCCCCGTGCCCATGACGTTCGTAAGTTTGCTGCTCTTGCTGCTGTCTTCGGCAATATGTCTTGGGCTGACATTCGGGCACGGGGATTTTGGTGGTCGAACAGGGTATTGGCTGCATGCTACCTTGTTAACGTTCCTGGGCCCGGTCGAGCCTGTGTTGCCTTAGGTCGGTGGTTGCAGCCCGTTGTCTCGGCTTCGTCTTGAGGTGTGGAGCACCGACCGCCTCCCGGGTAAGTGCCCTTGGTTCTTGGTAGTTTTTGGTGAGGTAGCTCCGGGGAGCCGCAGGGGCTCCCCCCAGAAAACCAGCTTTGAATGTAATGAAACGCCATTTTCTGGGTGAGTCCCGGAGGCTCCCCGGCATACCTCCCGCCCTCCGGTCGGCGGTTTTTCGCGGTTTTTGATATCCAGCCTTAGAACTGGGGTTTGGATCGCCGGCTCGGGGGTCTGGGGCTCCCCCTTCCCCCTCCCGGGGAGGGGGGAGCTGCGCAGACATGCGGCGCGGCTCGTGTGACGTCATGCTGGTTTGCTCGTTTTTCTTTTGGGGAGTTCTGTTCACTCGTTTGTCAATTTTTGTTGTTAACCAGAATAGGGGCTTGTTTTGGGGTGCTTACCTTTCTGCGTGCCTGTGCCCGGTCGATGGCAGATATAAAATGCTCCAAATCACATGTGCATTCTATGGGCCATTGCTCCCCGTGCCTCTGTGAGGGGGGCCAGGTTCTGGCTCGTGGTCCCCGGTAGGCTAGAACTCCACCCACATTGACTGATGCAAAATAGTTAGGATATCCGTATCAGCCATGGATAGCTCCGGGGAGCCGCAGGGGCTCCCCCCAGAAAAGTGTTTTTCTATCTTATTGACACAAGCATGCTGAACAGCTACAATATGTATCTGGTGAAAACTGGATGTAAACCAAATTTCCGTTCATTTGGTTTTACACTTATGACACAGTTATTAAAAAAGTTTGGCAAAGATGTTCCTGGCATACAAAGACCCATCATGAACCCAGTATTGCAGCATGCTGCTACACCCAGGCTCACGTACATGGAGGCCTTTCAAGCACACAGACTAAAACATTTGCCACCAGCTGGAAAGCGTGCAATAGGCCAACATGATTGCTTTGTTTGTAGAACAACAAAACAGAGAGATCAGAAACGTAAACTGGTGCAAATATGGTGTGAAGTGTGTGCAATCCCATTATGTGCTGTCAACTGCTTCAACGACTACCACTCTTCTGAATGTGCAATAATAGTGCAAAAACCTTTAAATAGTGCATGGATGTGTGTAAATATAATAATGAACAATGTGAATACATATTATATTGGCATAATGGAAAACATTTGTGTGCTCTTGTGTATACTCAATGTATGCAACTTTTATTATCATTGAACATGAAGTAACATTATACGCAACACAATTAGTGAATAAAAAGTGTGATAAAATACACAAAGACACTGTAAATAATACTGCGAAAATAAATTTGTGGCAACTCTGGCTGCTTGAAGACCGAGCGCGACGCCTCCTTTACTCACCTTGCATGAGTGAGCATGCAGGGTGTGACATTGTCGCTCATCTTGTTGGCTCATTTACATCATTGGTAAGTACAATTAATTTTTTGTTTATTTTCTTGTGGTCAGGGAACACAAATTAACAGGTTAGGAAGAAATTTTTTTTTATTTTTGTTGTTGTTGTGTCTATGGGTGACAAAGGCTAATTAGCAACACAAGGGTTAAATAACTGGGCGATAATGAACAAAATTAAATGTAACAAAAACAAAGGTAAATCATTTGTAACCTTTAGTCGAGGATGTATGAAATCTAATACCAAGTCAGATAACTTTATTCCTAGACCGTTTTGCATCAAAACTTGACTTTGACTTACTTGTGGTTAACTTGAATGCTTCCATAAAGCTCATATCATAAGCATGCACAAACACATTTAAAAGCAAATAAGGTTCACAATAATCTATAACCTTGCAATATCCCCAAAAATCTTAACAGGATTAACATTTTTCTGTGAAAGTTGAATAAATGAACTTACCTCCAGTAATTTTGACTTGGAGAAAACTGATGAGCATAGTAGGCATCTCCACTGCTGTGTACCCGAATGAGCTTTGAGATGTTTGCGAAGATTATGCCTCATTTTAAAACTTTGGCCACAATCTGAACACTTGTGCGGCCTTTCAGAAGAGTGTCGTTTGTTATGGCGGTTCAATTCACTCTTGCATGTAAATGATTTTCCACATTCTCCACAGACAAATGGTTTTTCTCCTGAAATTATACAAAGCTAAAACATAAATACTGTAAAGTTAACTTTGGTCGGTGAACATAATTTATAATGAACACAATGATTTTTTATTTCCATAAAAAACCTGTATTGAATGTAATGAAACGTCATTTTCTGGGCGAGTCCCCGGAGGCTCCCCGCAGCTATCCAGGCTGAATGGATATGTATAACTTTCTAGCATCAGTCTATGTGCATGGAGTTCTTGCCTACTGGGGTCCACGAGCCAGAACCTGGCCCCCTCAGAGAGGCTCAACGAGCAATGGCCTATAGAAACCATCATGTGGTTACGAGCATTATATGTCTGCCATCAACCGGGTCTGATACCCAGAAAGGCAGACGTCCCAAAACAAACCCCTATTCTGGTGAAACTATTGCTACCAAAAGCCAAATGAGTGGACAGAACTCCCCAAATGAAAATTGGCAAATGAGCATGACGTCATTACATTGCCGCGCAGCTGAAGGCAGAACCCCTTCCCCCTCCCTCCCTGGGAGAGGGAAGGAGGAGCCCCAGACCCTCATGCCGGTGATCCAACCAGCAGTTCTTAGGCTGGATGTCAAAAACAAGCGAAAACATCGGCAACCGGAGGGAGGGAAGGATGCTGGGGAGCCTCCGGGACTCACCCAGAAAATGGCATTTCATTACATTACGCACTGTTTTTTTTGGGGCAGCCCTGCCGGCTCCCCAGAGCTACTTCACCAAAGATAAGGATAAGAGGGAAGGACCCGGGAGATAGACGCCACGTGCCCTAACCCAAAAAAAGACAACAGGCCAAACCAAAGGATCCTGCAGACAACCCGGGAGACCCAAACCCCGGAACAGGAAGGAAGGAAGGAAACCCGGGTAAACCAAAGTGCGCCCATGGCCACAGAGGCCAAGATGCGCAGAGAACAGCGAAAAGCCGCAACTGAACACAACACACGATGCAACCACTGTCTTCTCAGAAGACAGAAGAAAAAGAGGTGATATGATCACTATATACAAAATAGTAACAGGAATTGATAAAATCGATAGGGAAGATTTCCTGAGACCTGGAACTTTAAGAACAAGAGGTCATAGATATAAACTAGCTAAACACAGATGCCGAAGAAATATAAGAAAATTCACTTTCGCAAACAGAGTGGTAGACGGCTAGATCAAGTTAGGGGAGAAGGTGGTGGAGGCCAAGACCAGTCAGTAGTTTCAAAGCATTATATGACAAAAAGTGCTGGGAAGACGGGATACCACGAGTGTAGCTCTCATCCTGTAACTACACTTAGGTAATTACAGTTAGGTAATTACCCCCAGCCCAACCAACCAAGCATCAACAACCCAATGACCCCTCTGGAAAGATCAAAAGTTTGACAGCTTGCGGAACGGAGCAGAAGTAGCACCAACACCGAACGCATATATTCATATATTCGACAGTATTCAGCATAAGATGATGGTCCTGGAGAAACCACGAAAGGAAGGACAAGACAATCCTAACAGAGACCAAAGTACACCTACGCAGGAAAGGAAAACTGGAAGGACCCCCAGGAACTTCATACTGCCGCCGAAGACGAAGCACGCATGTGGGAGACCAACAACGAAGCCAGCTGCACCCATACACGGGACGAAAAACTCGACTCAGAAACTCCAGACGCGAAGACTCGAGGAGAAAAACGAACCAGCCTCGTACCGGGCTGAATCAATCTGCTGAAAGAGGCGGAGCCGCGGGAAGACCCTCAGAACCAGTCTCCATGGTGCAGTGGTAAGACACTCGCCTGGCGTTCCGCAAGCGCTTTGTCATGGGTTCGTATCCTGGCCGAGGAGGATTTACTGGGCACAAATTCTTAACTGTAGCCTTTGTTTAACTCAACAGTAAAATGAGTACTTGTTTGTAAAAACAATTCTTCGCGGCGGGGATCGTATTCCAGGGACTTGCTCGAAACGCTACTCGTACTAGTGGCTGTACAAGAATGTAGCAACTCTTGTATATATCATAAAAAAAAAAAAAAAAAAAAAAAGGTTCAGACACCGAGTAAGCAGCGCCTGACACCAAGGCTGGGCCCGGCCATCAACTCTCCATCAACATCAAGGACAACTCTCCCCTGGTAAGTCTAACCGAGCCAGGACCTAGAGCAACAGCTGAACTGAGGGAAATAGGTACAGGTAACCCCACCTCAATCAGTCCAGTCTGAAGGCATTGTTATGATCTCAGCCTGCAGGAGAAACGAGTCTCCCCTTGAGAGTTATTCTATCAGGCCTAACCTAACTAAGAGGTCAAAGAGATATAGACCAGGACTTAGATTCACAAAGCTCCATGTATTTCTTCGTAAGTAGGCTTGCTACGAAGGTTCCTAAGTATGCCCTAAGAAGATGCTTAGGTGCAATTCACGTACGTCCACTTAGGAAGAAATTTGTTGGTTCAACTGCGTGCCAATAGAAGTTACTACTGTGTTTCGTTTGGCCAATCAGAGAGCAGCAACATTCTTCATATTGAAGATTTAGCGTTGGCTTATCGGAGCTCTACTGCCTCCTATTTACGTTGAATTTTCTTATAAAATTAGTATATTTCAAAATAAAACAATGTTTTTTCAACTTCTACAGCCAGCACCGACATTGTAGTAAAGAAATACGTTACATTTGTTGCTTACCTACGTAATTCTAAGAGATACTGTGTAGCTGTCCTTGTTGCTCGGAAGATGCACTGACAATTATTGTATATATTTACTGAATTTACCAAAGGGCCACTAACTATCTAGTGGCCTCGACGAGGACAGAAAGCCGGCGGCTTGTCAATTGCCTTAATGATATTTTTTAGCTGGAATTTGGCATTTACAGCTTCAGCGGGTAGGCGGTTCCATGGGTTTATAGCCCTCTTGGTGGAAAAAAACATCTGTTTTCAGTCCTACTTGAGAGAACATACTCTCCAACACTATATCTGTGATTGTCCTGTTATCAGTGACTTCATACCAAATGGTATGAGGTATTTTGAGCTCTGTAATTACTTCATACACTCAGGAATATTGGAAGATATTCTTGTGCTACACCCAGATTTTGCCAGTGGAGGCTAATAGATCAGCCTTAAGTATTTTGTTCTCTCCTAATTCCATGTATGACTGGCCATCCTGTGAGGTGAGGATGTTGAATGAGCTTGTAGCTGGTTTTTGATCTACACTGTGTGGTCCTTTATACAGAATAGGGAAGCAGCACATTGCTGTGTATACCTAAACATGTTTAAAAATACATTGTTTGAGAGGAGTCTTATAGAAACTGGTAAGAGTAATTATAATATAATGTTTCCATGATTCAGTGCTTACCTCTAGTGAAAATCGTGAAGAGTTGTTTAGTCAGAGTTGATTTGTTTTTTGTATTGAGGCTGGTATTTCTCTACCTTGATTCCATGTATGTCTAACCATCCTGTGAGATGGGAGTTTAGATAAACTTATAGCTAGTATTTTATCTACACTGTGTAATATTCCATATAGAATAGGGTAGCAGCACATTGCTGTGTATACCTAATCTTTTTAATAAAAAAAATCAGTAATAAAGATTTTAAATTATAGTTTGTATTATTACAAATACAGTACTGTATTATCCTTATTAAATCATGTTAACCATGGATCATTAAGATCTCATGTTGATATGTAATAGTCATATTTCTTTTGAACTGCTAATCCATGCTAATCATTTTTTAATCATTCATTAAATTGTGCATTATGTCTCAATTTTTCACTTCCTTGGATATACTGTACAGTACAAAAGATAGGATAAAAATAAACCAGTAATATTTCTTTCATTATATTTTTTTATTTAAATAACTGCATCAATATTTTTACAGCTGACAGGATTTGTTTTACCATGCAGGTGCATTATTTGTTAAAAAACCAGCGTTGAATGTAATGAAACGCCTATTTTCTGGGTGAGCCCCGGAGGCTCCCTGGAGCTTATCGGGCTAATGTATGTTATATTAGACCAGGACATTAGCTAAGGAGTTCAGACCTACCAGGGACCAGCGCAGAACCTGGCCCCTTCAGAAAGGTTTTCATTTGCCTGGTGGGGATCTGCCTAGTGTGGCTATAGTTCCACTGGTAGTGTTTGGTGCACCTCTGTTAGGCATACGTGATTGTACACATCGCAGGGGTATTTAGTGTTGCATCTACCCCTTGTCTGCTTTGGTGTTAACCGGTTAGCAACTCCTTGCCCGGGCTTCGCGTAGTAGTCAGTCTACGGGCCCTGGAAAACCCTGTCAGGGCTCAGTGGACCATTGGATGTGTCTTTCGGGTTCCATCCCGTCTTGTGCAGATTCGTTGGTTGCTGTGCCCTTGTCTCAGGGTGACGGTCACCACTTTTACCATCGTCATGCTGCCTCTTAGGGCACTGACACCTTGACCCAGAGTCTTGTGAGAGGTGTTCTCTGCTTGCTCGCCAGTACTCTTCTGATGTCTTTACTATTCAGAGTACAGGCGGCATCCGTGTTGCAAGCTAGGTTTAGGTTGCTGCAACGCGCTAGGTTGGTTTTCCACCCAGATGCCCCGGAGCCGCCCCGTTTTGGGTCCTGTTGTTCTCCCCTTTCCCTCCCTGTTTTTGGCTCCTTTCCGTCTGCGGGTTTCGGGGCAGGGTTTGGTGGGTGCCAAGACTCGAGCGGCTTCGGGGGCTGTCCCGTTCTTCTCGGAGGTTTTCGAGCCTGGTAATTCCTCCTGCCAAAGCTTCTGGGTCTTACCAGCAGCCCTTTCTATGCTGCCTTTTCCCTGGACTCTTCCTTTTCTTTAAGGGCAGAGGGCATGGAGGACGGCTCTGCCCTGGGGCCTCTGTTGCGGGTTCCCGGGGCTGTGGGGGATGCCCGCTTGCAGTTCTGGGGCTGTTTGCCCCTGTCTGGGTCTTCTGCTTCTAGGCGGGGTTTTTTGTCCCTCTAGTCTGCTTGCTTCCCACACTTGCTGGCATGTTTTCGGCTCTATTGCAATGATCACAGCTCCTTGGTGTGGTAGACATTTTCTTTTCTGTGGATAACTCCCAGCTTGGCCACCAGGCTGCAGTTTGTTTACCTCGGCCGGGGTGTGGAAGCTCGCATTTTGGGCGAGTTTTTTCACTTCTTTCAGGGGTTTTATCCTCCTGTTGCCATTTCTTTACTTTTCTGGGGTTTTATGCCTGTCTTCTGTTCCTCTGGGAATGCTTGGGTGTTGGTTTTTACATTGGTTTTTGTGTTTTCTGTCTGTTTTAGGTCTGGTCCCTAGAGTTTGGGCTCAGTGTCCCTGTCTGTTATGCTTCCTCCCACACCTTGTCATTCGGTTTTCGGTCTGTTTTGGCAGTTTCCTCGGGGGTTCTGTCTGGGTGCTGTGCTTTGCCCTTCTGTGATGCAATTCCGCTGGCAAATGTGGTAGTTTGGGCTCCCCCGGGTTCGAATCTGGGTTACTTTGGGTTCTTTGGTTTCGTTCCGGAGGTTTCTTCTTCTTGGGCCCTCTTTGTGGGTACAGGGGCTTTGTTACCTTGTTTGTGACCCAGTTCTGGCTTCTGGGGTTCCAGGGTCTTCCTGGCTTGCAGGCTAATTTTTTTAGGTTTTGGCGCGTGTTGTGGTCGTGCGGGGGCCTTGGGGTTTTTGTTGTCGAGGTGGGTCTTTTGGTGCAGTTTTTGTGCTCTCTTGTTGTCTTCTTCGCCTGGCCGGCGTGGTGCTCTCTGCGCACTAGTCAGCAGCTTGTCTTTTTCTTTTTAAATTCAAATTCAAATTCAAATATTTATTCAGGTAAAGTACATACATACAAGGTGTGATACAAATATTGATTAATTTATTAGACAGAGCTAGTACATACAATGCCTAAAGCCCCGATTACGCAAACCGTTTCGGGCTTTATTTTATTTTTTCAATTTTCAATTACCTATTTACTGCTAGGTGAACAGGGGCAGAAGGGTGAAAGAAACTCTGCCCATTTGTTTCCACCTCCACCGGGGATCAAACCCGGAACCTCAGTACTACGAATCCCGAGCACTGTCCACTCAGCTGTCAGGTTCCTCATCAGTTTGCTGATAAATTTTAATAATTTCACAAATGAAATTTTAACAGGTGAAATTATCTAAATAATTGTGATGGGCTGCAAGAGTTATGTGAAGTGGTGTACGAGTGTTTGGTCAGGCTTTTCACTTGTTTATCTCTATGTGGTAACGGTTCACATTTTATATTTGGCGGCAAATCGATCCTTGGTTTTAGAGAGTTTTAGGCTTCAAATGTTGACTTATGCGCAGGCATATATGGTAAACTCTCTGCCTGTCTATTTACATCCGGACAAACCTCCAGTCATCCAGATTCTATGGACATTCATCTGGATATGGACAAAATTATCCACATGAGATTTTGTCCGGATGACCCCGATATCCGGTTTAGTGGAATCTGGATAATCGAGCTCATACAGAACTTCTGAACATCATGGGCACAAAGGTAGACTGCAGGCTAGTTCTAGACTTAATAACACTCCAGACAACCTGAGAGAGACAAGCCTTGGAACATGAGGCCAAGGTAACAGGATCAACCCACAAAGAATCCACAGAGGTAGAATCAGAACCTGAAGGTAGAGGCAGAGAGCTACCACCGGACACAGCACATGATACACCCCCAGCCAAGCCAATCAATAACCAAAGGACCTCTTTGGCAGCCAGTTGACTCATTCTTCACCAGAAAAGAAGGAGTCAGCTGCAAATGAACAAACCTCTCACCAGGTTCAAAAGAAATAAACCCACCTCCAGAAGAGAGCATGAAACTTTCCCACCCAACAGCTGGAAGCGAGAGGAAACCAAAAACAAAGATTTAAATAAACAATCTCAGACCGAATGTGACACCATAAAGCAAGCACAAGAAAGAAATGTAAGATGGCAGCCCAGAGACCAAGCAGGCTCGGGTAGCAGATGAGCAGGCTGGATGTAAAACAATACAAGATAGCCTGTGAAATGCTCTGGACCATGGAACAAGGAGGTATTGACCCCAAGCTCAAGCTACAGTGGCTCAGTCAGCACAGCACAATACAAGGCAACAGTATTCAGCATGAGATGCCAAGAAAGGAGAGCACAACACACTCAGACACTGAAGAACAATGACAAAAAGGAAGGAAGTGGTGAAAAAGAGTGCCACAAAACCTCATACTATCACTGAGAACAACACAGATGGGATACCATTAAAGAAACCGCCTACTTGCTATAGGGATGGCAATAAACATGCATAAAAAATCAGAAACAAAGAGAGAAGAATGTCAAACCAGTGAAGTACATCACTGGTGTTATGGTTTTGGTCAGACAAACAATCTTCGTCCACATGGTTTTTATTCTCCGCCAGTAACAACAACAAAAACATTATCAGGTACATGAAATATTATTAACAAGATCATAAACAAAAGAGCATCTGCTCCAAACATGCTACCTCCAACATCTGTAGTACTCAATCCCAACAACTGGGCTGACCCTCTCAAAGTGGTAGAGCTGCTGAAAACTGTAGAGCTGCTGAAAACCCCCAGGTTCGGACATCAAGCAAGCAATGCCTGAAACCGAGGCTGAGCCAGCCACCAAGGGGCCAGAAGGATTACCTTTCCGTGGTAGGACTCCAACCTGGCCAGGACCCAGAGCAACAGCCAGACCAGGGAAAAGAGGTAGAGGAAATACCAGCTTAGCCAGCGAAAGGAAGCCACTGCAGTGGCCTCTAGGTCGGGGAACGGAGCCACATAAAAGGGAAGGTACCAAGACCATGTTAGAATGTTAGATATAAACATCCTGGATATAAATGGATATAAATATATGGTGCCCTGGATATAAATAGCACAGAGAGAGCCAAACCCTGAGAACCCAGCAGAAGAGCTACCCAAAGTGTCCAGCTCCATAGAGACAGGGACCTAAGCAAACCAGGAGACGATGAACCATGGAGAACCAGTACAAATGGAGCCGGAGCACAGAACCTTTAGGAATCTGAACCCTCCACAGCACATGACACATGGCTACAAACTCATGGAACTGTACTGTGAGCCCAACGAGGGAGGGAGACCAACGACCCTCGTCGGCTTGGTGAGTCGTGGTCACAAAGTCCCAGCTCAGTACTGAGACATCCATGTCTCGGTGTTCTATCAAGCGAGGGCGGAGAAAGGTACCAGGTAACGGAACCTTGAAAAGCCCAAAGAGGAAGCTGGTGTCCCCATAAATCAGCCTAGAGCTGGGGGATGAAGATGCTACCTGTGAGCTGCCTACCCTTGACTCCCCCCCAAATGAGTGAAGGAGTTAGGGTGAATGAGCTTATGTTAGTTTCAAGAGCTTTTGATTGTTAGTTTAGATAGTTGGGTGGAGTTCTTTCGGTGGTTCTCAAGGCTATGGTCTTTACTGAAGCCAGCAGTGGTTTGTTTTGACTCGCTGAATTTCAGGTTGCTTTCCCTGGTGGTAGCATAACTGCATAAATAAATGTCACTGCTCTCTGCTCCTCTGAGAGGGGGCCAGGTTCAGGTGCTGGTTCCCAGTAGGTCTATAGAACTCTGTGGCTGATATGGCCTAGTAACTGGTACCATATCACCAAATGATAGTTTCATGGAGCCACGAGGGGTCACAAGGGGCTTCTTCCCCAAGAAACCTCCTAAATGTGCACTGCAGGCAATATGATTACAACAACGACACCAAAGCCTTAACATTCAGACTGCTTCAGAACAGGACAGAACAGCCCAACCACAGCCCAGATGCAGAAAACAAGATAAGTGACCATGAATCTCAGCAGCCGAGGCAACAGAAGCAAAAAGCAACTGTACAAGGAGCTGTCTCATACCCGCAACTTGGGGGGTAATACTGGAACAAGCAGGCAAGGGTCCAGCAGTGCAAACAAGGCACAGCTCATGAAAACTTAAAAGACAAACCCCCACTTCACACCACTCAAGCATATGATTATGAAAAAACTGAGCCAAGCCCCATCAACAAGATAAATGGGTTGTCCATAAGCCAGGATATAACAGGAATCTCAGAATCACAACCTAAAGGCGGAAGCTCATGCGTCCTCAAAGGAGGCCGGGTTAAGCAAAGAAGCAAGGGCCTGATCCCTCAGGAGGAACTAAAAAATATCCGACCAGGCATCTAACATGGTTAGTATGCAAGATGACAGAAACCTCTTGAAGTATACATCCAAGGACCCCACCGAGGTATGGAAACACCTGGAGAGGAGCAACAGCAGCCAAGGAACTAAGCTCAAATATTGATGGAGTAGTGATCTCTGTAGAAAAATAGACACCCCTGACATACAGGAAACTGGTATGGTTACTTGGAAAGATACTACAAGGGAAATCACAAGATGCAAGGAAATGTAAACAACAGATATCTCTGACTGATATCTGTGTGGAAATTCTGGCAGTTGTACCTATCCATATCTCCACAGTAGGCAGACACAGCATAATACATGCATACATACTAACTGTATTGTACATCAACTCTGCTCAACAGGCCTGCCTCTTGTCATTCAACTGGTAATTACCTAAGTAATTACCTAAGTGTAATTACCTAAGTGTAGTTACAGGATGAGAGCTACGCTCGTGGTGTCCCGTCTTCCCAGCACTCTTTGTCATATAACGCTTTGTAACTACTGACGGTCTTGGCCTCCACCACCTTCTCACCTAACTTGTTCCAACCGTCTACCACTCTGTTTGCGAAAGTGAATTTTCTTATATTTCTTCGGCACCTGTGTTTAGCTAGTTTAAATCTATGACCTCTTGTTCTTAAAGTTCCAGGTCTCAGGAAATCTTCCCTATCAATTTTATCAATTCCTGTTACTATTTTGTATGTAGTGATCATATCACCTCTTTTTCTTCTGTCTTCTAGTTTTGGCATATTTAATGCCTCTAACTTCTCCTCGTAGCTCTTGCCCTTCAGTTCTGGGAGCCACTTAGTAGCGTGTCTTTGCACCTTTTCTCTGAACTGAATTTTCCCTGAAAAAACTGAATTGTGACCAATTCCAGTTGCACTACCTGGTGCAGGATCAACTCGAAAAGAGACCTCCATCAAGGAAGAACACAAACATTCCAGAGAAAATATGTCTGATGGTTAACAATCCTTGTTAGCAATCCCAAAGAATGTAACCTTGAAATGAAAGCCGAAGCAGACTAAGTTAGGAAGACAAACATAATAACAGTAACATATGATGGCAAATACATGTGGTCTATCTTGGTAGTGGAATGCTCTCTGATCCCCCTGTGGTCTCATTTTACAGTATGAAATCTATTGTGTCAGTGACATAAGTTGAGGAAGGCTGCAAAGGGCCTTGCCAAAATCAGGGTAAGGGTAAGTGATCATGTATGAGTTTTATATGTACCAGACATAAAAATAATAAGTCCAGGAGGATAGTGTGACTCAGCCATAGATGACGTTAATCACTTTAGTTCTCATCCATATAAAGCAACAAAATTATGTCTAACCTGTGTGCTTGCGCATATGTTTTCGTAGATACTCATTTTGCTTGAAAGTCTTTGCACAAAGTGAGCAACTGTACAAATGTTCTGGATGGGACTGGTGAGTCAGGAGATGTCTCAAGTGAACACTCAGCTGACGACTCTCTAAGCCACATTCATCACACCTGAAAAGTAAGTTTTCAAGTACAATACTCAAGCAGTAAAAAAAATATTATACAGTAAGGTGGCTGGAAGAACATATAAATAAAGCATTATGTGAGGGAATGGTGTCCTCTCAGCTACTCTTGAATCCTATGGCTGAGAAAATGGGTACAAAGGAGAAAACGGGTTTAAAACAGCGAAGCTGTTGAGACAGGACGTAATAGAACCTAGTACGTAATAGCTGTCTCCTGTTAGGTTAGTTCATAAACCAAATGGTTGTTATTGCTTTTGTATGGACTACCGGAAGGTAAACGAAATAACTAAGGGTGATGTGTATTTTTTACCCCAAATTCAGGAGATAATGGATCAATTTGGAGCAGCTCAGTACTTTTCCACTCTCGATGCAAAATCGGCATATTGGCCAATACCGGTTGATGAAAAAACCAGCATTGAATGTAATGAAACGCCATTTTCTGGGTGAGCCCCGGAGGCTCCCTGGAGCTTATCGGGCTAATGTATGTTATATTAGACCCCGGACATTAGCTAAGGAGTTCAGACCTACCAGGGACCAGCACCAGAACCTGGCCCCTTCAGAGAGGTTTCAGGGAGCAATAGCCCTGGAAAACCCCTTTAAGGGGTTTTCCATATCTGCCATCGACCGGGCTTTGCACCCAGAAAGGTAGGCATAACAAAACAAACCCCACATGGTAAAAAAAACCAGCGTTGAATGTAATGAAACGCCATTTTTCTGGGTGAGCCCCAGAGGCTCCCTGGAGCTTATCGGGCTAATGTATGTTATATTAGACCCCGGACATTAGCTAAGGAGTTCAGACCTACCAGGGACCAGCGCCAGAACCTGGCCCCTTCAGAGAGGTTTCAGGGAGCAATGGCCCTGGAAAACCCCCTTTGTGGTTGGGGTTTTCCTTATCTGCCATCGACCGGGGTTAGGCACCCAGAAAGGTAGGCATAACAAAACAAATCCCACATGGTAAAATATGAAAACCAAAAATCAAACAGAGAGGTAGAAACACCCTACAATCACAAGGAAACAAGCAAACGAGCAAACATCACACTTTACTGCCGCGCCAATCGTCCGCGCAGCCCTCCCCGCTCCGAGAGGGGGAGGGGGGAACCCCAGACCTACCGCGCCGGCTGCCAAGCTTCAGTTCGGAAGCTAAGCTTCAACCAACGCGAAAAAACTGCCGACCAGTGGGAGGGAGGGTTGCCAGGGAGAATCCGGGGATTACCCAGTAAATGGCGTTTCATTACATTCAAAGCTGGTCGGCTCCTAGGAGCTTCATACCCAACGAGAAGGAAAAGAAAGGGCCAACCCGGGAGGTGGCCGCCACAAACTCTGCAACGCAAAGCCGAGACAACAGGTTGCAACCTGAGACCCAAAGCAACAAGAACGCACAGGAGCAGACGAGCATAAAGAATGGGCGGCCAAGAACCTGTGCGACCCTCAAATCCCTGCGCTCGAAATGAGCCCTAGACGTCACCAACACAGCAGCAAAAGCTGCAAACGTCTGAACGGCACAAGCGCAAAGACAGACCGCAGGCTGGAAGAATGAAAAACTCTGCGGATGACCTGGGAGACCCGAGCCCTGAAAACAGGGAACAAGGGGAACCAGATCAACCACAGTGCATCTCCAGACACTGTACGCAGGTAACAGCAAAAAGCACAACCTGACAACACAGGACGCACCCCCGGCCAAACCAATCAAGCATCAATAACCCAAGAACCCTTCCGGAAAGCAGCCGTCTCGACCGTCGCCAGAAGGATGGAGAAAGGCTGCAAACGTACAAACCTACCACCAGTACCAAAGAGCAGAAACCCCAGCACCGGAAAAGCCGGAAGCTCCCCAACCCAACCCGCAGAGGCCCATGCACACAAAATATGGCCTATGAAAACCAAACTTGAACTGAAGGGGCTACCACAAACTGAGGAGAAGATAAGAAGGCACCCTGGTCAAGGACCAGGACGGCTCAGGCGACGCATGAGCAGGACGGAGGTGAAACAAAACACGAGAAAGCGTACGAAACGTCATACTGTCCCCAAGACGAAGCTTGCAAGTGGGACACCGTCAAAAAAAGCCACCTGAACACCACAGAGATGGTGATACCCGCGTCAAAATACCAGACGCGAAGAGCCAAGGAGAAGGTCGAACCAGTCACGTACAGGACCGATTCGACCTGCCGAAAGAGGAGGAGCCGCGGGAGAACGCCCCGGGTTCGAACACCTATCAAGCAGCGTCTGAAAATAAGGCTGGGCCGGCCACCAAGGAACCATAAGGACTGCTCTCAAGGGAATGGGCTGCAACCGAGCCAGAACCCGAAGCAACAGCTGGATCGGGAGAGGAGGAACAGGTACCCCCACCTCGACCAGTCCTGCCGAAAAGCATCCACCGTGAATGTCTCGCAGGTGGAAAAGGGCGCCACATAAAATGGACGACGCCTAGACCACGCCGACTCGAAGACGTCCACGGCCAGGAGTCCATACGTCCAACAGAGCCAACAAAACGAGTCGGCGACGACTGACCAATCCGCGAACAGAGGAAAGAACAGAGACAGCTGTCCAGCTGTCCGCCAGGACGCAGGACACACCCCGGACATGAACCTCACAGTTAGCCAAACCCCTGTGGTTCTGCATTGAACCGCCAGAGAACAGTCCGAACAGAGCTGAATGGTAGAGCACCGAATGACCCAAACCCCCCGAAGCGCAAACCAGACAGCCACGAACTCCCGAACCGTGCTGTGAGCCCGACGGACGGACAGAATCCACCAACCTCGGCCGACCTGGTGAGCATTGGTCACAAAGCCCCAGCCGAGAGATGACCTGTCCGTGTACACATCGAGCGAAGGCTCGGGAGGTGCAAAGGCACGGAACCACGAAAACCCCAAAGAGGAAGCTGGTGACGCAGCACCAACACAAGATCCCCGGAGGAACGAACCCAATGAATGCAAGAGGTGGAAGAGGAGTCTTTGAAGGAACCAAACAGACGCCGACGCCAAACCCAACTTCGCGGGCAGACCAGCACGTCGAAGTTCAGAATCCCACACAACTGCTCAAGCAACTGCTGAGCAACCCGGGACCCCCTCATGTACCGCCAAAGGCGGGCCCACAGCCGCAGTAACACTTCTGGAGGGAAAGACAATGAGTGGCCCAATAGCCCTAAACAAGGCCCAGGTCCGAACCCGGGACAGAAACAGATGGAATGGCCTCCAGATCACCAGAAAACCAAACCCGGCGATCTGGAAAGAACCACACCCCTGGCGAGCAGACAAGCGGACTGACTGGGAGCCCACACCAGCCAGTTGTCGAGGTAGGCCAGACACCGAATCTCAGACTCAGACAGGGCACTAAGATCCGGTAAAAATGCAAAAAAAAATTTACCAAGTGCCCATTACAAAGTAGGGAAGGCAACAAAAGCAGCAAGCCTGAAGCCCCACCACAAACTGTGCCAGTCCCAGAAAACTGGAGAGGAACGTGCCAACAAGTGACTTGGAGGTCCAGGGCCACCATCCAGGCACCCGGCCCCAACAGAAGCCGAACAGGAGACAACAGTCTTCCAAGGAGGGCATAGAATCCAGGGCGCAGACTGAAGAAGTCCAGAAGAACTGCAGATGGGAAAGGCCCATGACTGCAAGGAGCAGATGTGAACCCCAGAAGGATGGGGTGGATCAACCACGTCCAATGCACCCACTAAGATGACATGACGAAGCGCAGGGGAAGAAGCCCACCCCGCCAGTTCTGAACCCCCCAAAGGGGGAGAAGCCGTCTACCGACGGCACCAAAGGCCGGAAGACAACCAAAAGCGCCCACCAACAGCGGGACCATGTGAGAGTCAACAGAGCAAGCTGCTCCCCCAGCGCCCCGTCATCAGAAAAGGGAACAGAACCCCTTTCCGAAAGAAAAAGTACAAATACATATACACACTATGTATATACACAAACACACAAGATATGTTACACGTGTAGTAAGGAAGTAAGTAAGTAAGTAAGGAAGTAAGGCAGGGAAGTAAATGAAATAAGTAAGAAGTAAGTAAGTAAGGAAGTAAGGCAGGGAAGTAAATGAAATGTATGCCAAATTTTTAAAACTATACGAGGAAGGCACACAAACATTCATACCAAAACAGAGATGCAGGGCCAGGAAACAGGATTGGTTCGACAGAAATTGTGAGAGGGCAAGAGACCAAAAGACACAAAAATGGAATCAGTATAGGAAGAGGCCAAACCCCCAAACATACCAGCGATACAAAGATGCAAGAAACAACTATACAGCAGTAAGGAGAGAGGCAGAAAGAAATTTTGAAAAAGGGATAGCAGATAAATGTAAAACAGAACCGGGCCTATTCTACAAATTCATAAACAACAAATTGCAGGTAAAGGATAATATCCAGAGGTTGAAAATAGGAAACAGATTCACGGAAAATGAAAAGGAAATGTGTGAAACATTAAATGAAAAGTTCCAAAGTGTGTTTGTACAAAATGAAATCTTCAGAGAACCAGACACAATAAGAATTCCAGAGAACAACATAGAGCGGATAGAGGTGTCTAGAGATGAAGTGGAAAATATGCTAAAGGAGCTCGGGAAGAACAAAGCAGCTGGCCCAGATGGCGTTTCACCATGGGTTCGGAGAGAATGTGCATCTGAACTCAGCATTCCACTTCACCTGATCTTTCAGGCATCCCTGTGTACAGGAATCGTAGCAGACGTGTGGAAACAGGCTAACATAGTTCCAATCTACAAAAGTGGCAGCAGGGAAGACCCCCTCAATTATAGATCTGTATCATTGACAAGTGTAATAGTGAAAGTATTGGAAAAGCTAATCAAAACTAAATGGGTAGAACACCTGGAGAGAAATGATATAATATCAGACAGACAGTATGGTTTTCGATCTGGAAGATCCTGTGTATCGAATTTACTCAGTTTCTATGATCGAGCCACAGAGATATTACAGGAAAGAGATGGTTGGGTTGACTGCATCTATCTGGACCTAAAAAAGGCTTTCGACAGAGTTCCACATAAGAGGTTGTTCTGGAAACTGGAAAATATTGGAGGGGTGACAGGTAAGCTTCTATCATGGATGAAAAATTTTCTGACTGATAGAAAAATGAGGGCAGTAATCAGAGGCAATGTATCGGAATGGAGAAATGTCACAAGTGGAGTACCACAGGGTTCAGTTCTTGCACCAGTGATGTTTATTGTGTACATAAATGATCTATCAGTTGGTATACAGAATTATATGAACATGTTTGCTGATGATGCTAAGATAATAGGAAGGATAAGAAATTTAGATGATTGTCATGCCCTTCAAGAAGACCTGGACAAAATAAGTATATGGAGCACCACTTGGCAAATGGAATTTAATGTTAATAAATGTCATGTTATGGAATGTGGAATAGGAGAACATAGACCCCACACAACCTATATATTATGTGAGAAATCTTTAAAGAATTCTGATAAAGAAAGAGATCTAGGAGTGGTTCTAGATAGAAAACTATCACCTGAGGACCACATAAAGAATATTGTGCAAGGAGCCTATGCAATGCTTTCTAACTTCAGAATTGCATTTAAATACATGGATGGCGATATACTAAAGAAATTGTTCATGAATTTTGTTAGGCCAAAGCTAGAATATGCAGCTGTTGTGTGGTGCCCATATCTTAAGAAGCACATCAACAAACTGGAAAAGGTGCAAAGACATGCTACTAAGTGGCTCCCAGAACTGAAGGGCAAGAGCTACGAGGAGAGGTTAGAAGCATTAAATATGCCAAAACTAGAAGACAGAAGAAAAAGAGGTGATATGATCACTACGTACAAAATAGTAACAGGAATTTATAAAATCGACAGGGAAGACTTCCTGAAACCTGGAACTTCAAGAACAAGAGGTCATAGATTTAAACTAGCTAAACACAGATGCCGAAGAAATATAAGAAAATTCACCTTCGCAAATAGAGTGGTAGACGGTTGGAACAAGTTAAGTGAGAAGGTGGTGGAGGCCAAGACCGTCAGTAGTTTCAAAGCGTTATATGACAAAGAGTGCTGGGAAGACGGGACACCACGAGCGTAGCTCTCATCCTGTAACTACACTTAGGTAATTACTTAGGTAATTACGTGTGTATACACATGTACACACACACACACAGCATACACATGTACATGTGTACACACACACGTGTGAGTTTAGGAAGTGATGTGGTAGAGGCTGACTCCATATACAGTTTCAAGTGTAGATATGATAGAGCCCAATAGGCTCAGAAATCTGTACACCTGTTGATAAACGGTTGAGAGGCGGGACCAAAGAGGCAGAGCTCAACCCCCGCAAACACAACTAGGTGAGTACAACTAGGTGAGTACATACATTGCAAAAGAAAAGTACCAGTCGCCGACCAGTGGGCAGAGAGCACCACGCTAGCCAGGCAAAGAAGGCACAAAACTGCATCAAAAAGCCCACCTCGACAGCAAAACCTCAAAGTCCCAGCATGACCACAACATGTGCCAAGACCCAAAAAGATCAGTCTGCAGGCCAGGAAGACCCCGGAACCCCAGAAGGCAGAACCGGGTTACGAGGAAACAAAGCCCCCTGAACCCACAAAAGGGGGCCCAAGAGGAAGAAACCTCCGGAACAAAACCAAAGAACCCAAAGGAACCCAGAATCGAACCAGGGGGGAGCCCAAACCACCACATTTGCCGGCGGAGAACCAGAAAGGCAAAGCACAGCCCCCAGACAGAACCCCCTGGGAAAACGGTCATAACAGACTGAAAACCGAAGGACAAGGTGTAGGAGCAAGCATACCAGCCAGGGGACACTGAGTCCGAACCCAAAGGCCCAGACCCAAAACAGACAAAATGGAAAACCGGGTGTAAAATCAACACCCAAACGTTCCCAGAGGAACAGGCAACGGGCAGAAAACACCAGAAAAGCAAAGAAACGACAACAGTAGAATAAAAACCCCTGAAAAAAGGTGGAAACTCACCCGAGAAGCTCGCTCGCACACCCAGTCGCATGTAAACAAACCGCAACGCCGCCCTGGTGGCCATGCTGGGAAATCGGCAGACGAAAGTGGCCGCCAGCAGGGGCTGTGACTGACGCTAAATACACAAAAACACGCCAGCAAAAGTGGGAAGCAAGCAGACTGGATGGGCGAAAAACGCCGCCCAACAGCAGGAAACCCAGGCAGGGGCAAATCGCCTCAGAACTGCTACCAGGCATCCCCCACAGCCCCGGGAACCTTCAACAGAGGCCCCGGGGCAGAGCCGTCCTCCAAGCCCTCCGCCCTTAAAGAAAAGGAAGAGTCCATGGGAAAGGAAGAAAGAAAGGGCCGCTGGTAAGACCCAGAAGCTTTGGCAGAAGGAACAGGCTAGAAAACCTCCGTCCCCAACCCGAACGGGGCAGCCCCCGAAAACCGCCAGAGTCTCTGCCCTAACTAAACCCCGCCCCAACCCCGAAACCCGCAGACGGTCCAGAGCGAACAGGGGGCGAACAGCACCTAATCAAAACGGGGCGGCCTCGGGGCATCCGAGTGCGAAACAACCTAGCATGTTGCAGCAATCTAACCTAGCTTGCAACACTGATGCCGCCTGTACTCTGAACAGTAATAACATCAGGAGAGTACTGGAGAACAAGCAGAGAATCTCTCTCGCAAGACTCCAGGGTCATGGTGTCAGTGACCCAACAGGCAGCATGACGGAGGTAAAAAGTGGTGACTGTCACACGGAGACAAGGGCACAGCAACCAACGATCCCGTACAAGACGGGTTGGGACCCGGAAGACACATTCAATGGCCCATCGAGCCCCGACAGGGGTTTCCAGGGCCCGTAGGAGTAACAACTACGGGAAGCCCGGGCAAGGTGTTGCTAACCTGTTAAACACCCAAAAATAACAAGGGGGTAGAGGACAACACTGAAAACCCCTGCAACGTGTACAATCACAGGGGCCTAGCAGATGGCCGCCAAACACTACCAGTGAAACGATAGCCACACTAGGCAGACCCCCACCAGGCAAATGAAAATAAAAACAAAAGAAAAACCCCACAAAAGTACACCGTCTCCAGAGGCAACAGGAATTGGCCGTCGCTTAGGTGGCAGGTCGTGCAACCAACCCGTCCTCTTAAAAATAACGTCACTTTTGGCTCGTATGCGCGCTATGGCCAAATTTGGACGTAATTTGAAATAAAATTGACTCACAAAAGTGACGTTCTGTTCCATTTTCTATTTGAGTCGTCTGGCATACGCGCAGAGGTTAGGAAAGGACACTTTAAATTAACGTTTTTCATAACGTTTTGAAACTTTATGAGAATTTCCTGCCCACCTAACCTATCAGAGGACTCTTAACTTACTGTTGTTGAAAAAAAAATCCCAAATTTATTTTCATTCTTTTCATTTTCAAATTACAGTACGTCCAAATTCGGCCATACGGGCAAATAGCCAAAAGCGAAGTTCTTTTTAAGAGGACAGGTTGGTGCAACACCTTGTTGCCCTAACCAGCACAATACCAGTCCCTTCCCAGGGCTAAACAAGGGCCCCAAGCCCCAGCTGGCCCCAAGGGCAAGGCAAATGCCGAGCAGCAAGAACCTCTACGGGAATGGTTCCCGAACACTCCAGGAAAGATAACCCTGTCACGCAAGGGCAGTACTCACAGGGCGCTTAGGGAAGGAAGCCCCTAAGCGCATGCAGCCCCAGCACTGATGAGGTACTATTGGCCACCGCACAACACAACACACGGAAGTGAACACCACACAAGGCAAACACCGCCTAGGAAACCGAGGCCAGAGAAGCGTCTATCCCGGTTGACATTAGCTTACGAACTGATGCTAGGCAGCCGGCGCAGTAGGTCCGGGGTTTCCCCCTCCCCCTCTCGAGGCGGGGAGGGCTGCGCAGACGATCGGTGCGGTAGTAAAGTGTGATGTTTGCTTGTTTGCTTGTTTCCTTGGAATTGTAGGGAGTTTCTACCTCTCTGTTCGGTTTTTTGTTTTAGTTTTTTACCATGTGGGGTTTGTTTTGTTATGCCTACCTTTCTGGGCACAAACCCCGGTCGATGGCAGATAAGGAAAACCCCAACCACAAGGGGTTTTCCAGGGCCATTGCTCCCTGAAACCTCTCTGAAGGGGCCAGGTTCTGGCGCTGGTCCCTGGTAGGTCTGAACTCCTTAGCTAATGTCCGGGTCTAATATAACATACATTAGCCCGATAAGCTCTCAGAAAACTTGAGAATTTGAAGAACTATACAATCAAGGAAGCCATCTATAACTGGGCCAAGGTGTGAAGTGAAGTAAAGGAATCGACTTTTAAGAATTCCTGGAAAAAACTCCTCACGTCTACGGTCAGCAATGAGGAGGATGAAGAAATGGATTTTCAAGGATTTACAGATGAAATCGATAGAATCTTCAGAAATGCTGGCAAAAACTTAGAAAGACAGGATGTGGTTGATTGGCTTGAAAAAGATGCCAATGACTTAGGATATGGTGTGATGAGTGAAGACGAGATTCTCCAGTCTATGACTGGTGAGGTCGACAAAGATGAGGAGGATGAAGAAGGCAGTGAAGTACCAACACCAATGACCACGAAATACAGTTTACTCATGACTTATGTTGACGGATTAATAAATTTTTCATCCAATTGTGCTCATCAAGAAGTTGGAAACATGTATCAGTATCTGAGGCGAACCAAAGAGCTGATCATACAACAGGCCAATGATCACAGAAGGCAGGCTAAACTTGATTATTATATGGTACAAAAATCAAGCCAAGCTCTGAACCATGCGCGTCAAGGCACTGAACCATAAAAAACTCTAGGAGGAAGCCGGCGACGCAGCAGCTGACACAAGGCCCCTGGAGGTCAAACCCATCGATTGGAAGAGAGGCAGAAGGGGCATCCACGAAGGAACCAGAATAGACGCCAAAGCCAAATCTGACCCAGCGGGTAAACCAACACGGTGAAGTTCAGACTCTCACACAACTGCTCGAGCAACTGTCGAGTGACCCGGGAACCCCCAGAAACAGCTGAAAGTGGGACCACAGCCACAGCAATGCCTCCGGAGGGAGAGACATGAAAGTGGTCCGAGAATCCCAAACAAGACCCAGCCAGGTCCGAACCTGGGATGGAACCAAATGGGACTTCCTCCAGTTTACCAGGAACCCGAACCCAGCGAACTGGGAAAGAACCACACCACTGGCAGGCAGACAAGCAGACCAGCTGGGAGCCCACACCAGCCAATCGTCAAGGAAGGCCAGAACCTGAACCCCTAGCAGACACAGACGGGTCACCACCACCCAGGTAAGATACAGTATTCACTCGATTTAACGGCCTATATGGGGCTGTACCCTGGTCGTCATTTCCGGAGCTCCGGTATTTCCGAAGTTAAGTGTCGGTAATTTTATCAAGTAACGTTCAGGTAAGATATATTTTATACAGACAGCCACTGGGTCCACCACTCTAGTACCTTCTACCCTGTGATGTCACAGATTCACGGCACATTGTTTTGATTTGTCATGAGGCTGGAGTATTCATTCCGTGACTTTGTTGGACATATCTGCACAATCAAGGAACATCCGTGCACCATGTTGGCTCCAAATGCACTCATTGTGTCAGTGATGGCTGACTGGTGGGTGGATGGGCAGGAAGGCAGGGATGGAGAGGCTGAAATGTAGGCAGGCAGGCAGGGAGAGGCTGGGAGATAGGCAGGGAGGGAGAGGCAAGGAGGAAGGCAGAGCTTGGGAGTGAGGCAGGCAGATGCTGGGTGGTAGGCAGGGAGGGGCAGGCAAGGAGGGAGGGAGGCAGGCAGGCAAGAGGCAGGCAGGCAGGCAGAGCTGAGTGGTAGGCATGGAGGGAGGGAGGGAGGCAGGCAGGCAGAGCTTGGGAGGGAGGCAGGCAGATGCTGGGTGGTAGGCAGGGAGGGGCAGGCAAGGAGGGAGGGAGGCAGGCAGAGCTTGGGAGGGAGGCAGGCAGGCAAGAGGCAGGCAGGCAAGAGGCAGGCAGGCAAGAGGCAGGCAGGCAGGCAAGAGGCAGGCAGGCAAGAGGCAGGCAGGCAAGAGGCAGGCAGGCAGGCAAGAGGCAGGCAGGCAGGCAGAGGCTGAGTGGTAGGCATGGAGGGAGGGAGGCAGGCAGGCAAAGCTTGGGAGGGAGGCAGGCAGGCAGAGCTTGGGAGGGAGGCAGGCAGGCAGGCAGAGGCAGGGAGGGAGGCAGGCAGGTAGAGGCAGGGAGGGAGGGAGGCAGACAGGCAGAGGCTGAGTGGTAGGCATGGAGGGAGGGAGGGAGGCAGGCAGGCAGAGCCTGAGTGGTAGGCATGGAGGGAGGGAGGGAGGCAGGCAGGCAGGCAGAGGCTGAGTGGTAGGCATGGAGGGAGGCAGGCAGAGCCTGAGTGGTAGGCATGGAGGGAGGGAGGGAGGGAGGCAGGCAGAGGCTGAGTGGTAAGCATGGAGGGAGGGAGGAAGGCAGGCAGGCAGAGCCTGAGTGGTAGGCATGGAGGGAGGGAGGAAGGCAGGCAGGCAGGCAGAGCCTGAGTGGTAGGCATGGGAGGGAGGGAGGCAGGCAGGCAGGTAGAGCCTGAGTGGTAGGCATGGGAGGGAGGGAGGGAGGCAGGCAGGCAGGCAGAGCCTGAGTGGTAGGCATGGGAGGGAGGGAGGCAGGCAGGCAGGCAGAGGCTGGGTGGTTGGCAGGGAGGGAGTGGATGGAGATGGATGGTAGGATGGAGATGGATGGAGGGATAGATTGATGGAGGGAGGGAGAGAGGGATGGAGCTATGGTTGTTGGGGTGAAGCAGAGAGAGCGTGTGTATGGGAAGTTTGGGGGGGGCGGGGTGTCGGTGGTGGGGGAAGGAACCGGCTCGCAACCAGATGTTTGGATGGAAGGAAGGAAGGAAGGAGGGAGGGAGGGATGAAGGGGAGGGAGGGATGGAGGGGAGGGAGGGATGGAGAGGTGGAGGGAGGGAGGAAGGAGAGGAGGGGAGGGAAGGAGCGAGGGAGGAAGAGATGGAGGGAGGGAGTGAAGGAGGGAGGAAGGGATGGAGGGGAGTGATGGAGGGAAGGAGGGAGGGAAGGATGGTTGGATGGAGGGAGGGAGCTGAGAAGGAAAGATGGAAGGAAGGAGGGAGGGAGGGAGGAAGAGATGGAGGGAGGGAGAGATGGAGGAAGGGAAAGAGGGACGAAGGGATGGAGGAGAGGGATGGCGGGAAGGAGGGAGGGAGGGAGAAAAGGAGGGGAGGGAAGGAGGGAGGGGGGAGGGAGAGATGGAGGAAGGGAAGGAGGGACGAAGGGATGGCGGGAAGGAGGGAGGGAGGGAGGGAGGGAGGGAGGAAAGGAGGGAGGAAAGGAGGGAGGGAGGAAAGGAGGGAGGGAGGAAAGGAGGGAAGGAGGGAGGGGAGGAGGGAGGGATGGAGGAAGGGAGAGAGGGAGGGAGGGAAGGAAGGAAGGAGGGAGGGAAGGAGGGAGGGAAGGAGGGAGGGAGGGAGGGAGGGAGGGAGGGAGGGAGGGATGGAGGGATCTTATCTTGAGGTTATCTTGAGATGATTTCGGGGCTTTTTTTTTTAGTGTCCCCGCGGCCCGGTTCTAGTCCAGACCTCCACCCCCAGGAAGCAGCCCGTGACAGCTGACTAACACCCAGGTACCTATTTTACTGCTAGGTAACAGGGGCATAGGGTGAAAGAAACTCTGCCCATTGTTTCTCGCCGGCGCCCGGGATCGAACCCGGGACCGCAGGATCACAGTCCAGCGAGCTGTCCGCTCGGCCGACCAGCTCCCTCGGGATGGTTCGATGGAGGGAGGAAAGAAGAGAGGGAAGGAGGGATGGAGCAGTGGATGTTGAGGTGAATGCAGAGACAGCATGTGTATGGGAAGTATTGGGGGGGGGGGGAGGCGGGGGGGGGGGGGGGTGGGGGGGGAAGGGAAGAGATAAGCCTAAACTCTTAACCCAGTTAACCAGATGTTTCTTAATTAATTTCTGGATGTACATCATACATATTTTTGCTTACAGATTTTGTTTAGTAATAATATTAGGATAATAAAAAGTTATAAAATACTTGTTTCATGAATGCTTTATTAGATGGAGATTCTCCAGGCTGTCTCTGGCTGGCTGGCAAGTCTACTGAAGCCATTTCCCAGAAGGGTCTTGGGAGGGGGGGGGGGGAAGCAGAAAGTGAGGGTGTGGGGGGAGAGGTTCAGTGAGGGTGAGGGAGGGGATGAAAGGGGTAGGCTGCCTTCCTTGCCATGCGAGGAACCCTCTGATGCCAAGACAAACCCAATATCGACCTTCGGTAATATCGACCGCCAGACTGTTATATGAGGCTCTAAATACAGGTCTCCCAAACCAGTCGTTATTATCGGCAGATCAGTGTAAAAGAGGCCGTTAAATTGAGTGGATACTGTACGTGTATATGCGAGGTACCAGATTCAAGCCAAATGGAAGGCCATGAAAGTGGTAAGCCTAACGCCCCACCACGAAACCTAACCAGTTCCTTAACCCCGGATGAATGGAAACGTGCCAATACGCGTCCCTGAGGTCCAGGGACAGCATTCAGGCACCCGCCTCCAAAAGAAGCCAGACCTGAGACAGAGTAGTCATCCGAAAGGAGGGGCAAGGAATCCAGGGGTTCAGACAGGACAAGTACAGAATGAACCTCAAATCTGCACAGTCCCGTTTCGGCACTGAAAAACAGGAGGGAAATCCACCTGAAGGACAGGATCATTTCGACCACGCCCACACACACCCACTCCGAGATGACCTGACGGAGCACAGGGTAAAGAAGCTTGCCTCATCATTCCCAAACCCCCGAAAGAGGAGGAACCAGCCAATGCCACCACAGTTGGCGTAGGGTGGTTCTTTATCTTTATTATCTTGTCTTTATTAACCTCACAATGAAGAGGTTAATAAAGAACTAGAAAAGTATAATGAAGAAATAAAAGAGACGTGTGCACAAATTGTAAAAGAGAAAGAGACGATTAAGGAAGTGTGTTTGGAAGTCAAAACCAGACATGATAAACAAGAAGCAGATCTTAGGCAAGCAGTTAGGAAAGAACTGGTTACCAACAGTAAACTGGTACAAAACACTGCAGATAGAAATAAGTCATAATAAATTTTGAATGTTTAGAGAAGGAAATTTAATCTAGGGTGGACCGAGCAGCAGAAGAGATAAAAAAAATATGGAAAAAAACCAGCGTTGAATGTAATGAAACGCCATTTTCTGGGTGAGTCCCGGAGGCTCCCCGGAGCTATCCCAGGCTGATATGCTAATGTCAGACTTTGGCATCAGTCATGTGTATGGAGTTCTTAGGCCTACCGGGGACCACGGCCAGAACCGGGCCCCCTCAGAGAGGCAAGGGGAGCAATGGCCTATAGAAGCCCCCGTGTAGTTGGAAGCATTCTATGTCTGCCATCGACCGGAACAGGCACCCAGAAAGGTAAGCGCCCCAAAACAAACCCCTATCCTGGTTAAAATTGCTACCTAATACCGAACTAGTGGATAGAACTCCCCAACCGAAAACAAGCAAATTAGTGTGACGTCACACACTGCCGCGCCGCTGTCTGCGCAGCTCCCCCCTCCCCGGGAGGGGGAAGGGGGAGCCCCAGACCCCCCGCGCCGGCTACCCACACCTCAGTTCTTGAGGCTGGATGTCAAAAACGCGAAAAACCGCCGACCGGAGGGAGGGAGGGATGCCGGGGAGCCTCCGGGACTCACCCAGAAAATGGCGTTTCATTACATTCAACGCTGGTTTTCTGGGGGGAGCCCCGTCGGCTCCCCGGAGCTAACTACCCACAGACAGAAAAAGAGGGACTTACCCGGGAGGCGGTCGTCGCTCACCCCTCAACTCGAAGCCGAGACAACTGGCTGCAACCGCCGACCCAAAGCAACACAGGCCCGACGAGGGCCAGGGACATTCACAAGGTAACGAGCAGCCAGGACCCTGTTCGACCGCCAAAATCCCCGCGCCCGAATATCAGACCAAGACATATTCCCAAAGACGGCAGCAAGAGCCGCGAACTTACGAACGTCATGGGCACGGGGATAGACCGCAGGCTGGCTAGACCTAATAACCCTGCGGACGACCTGAGAGACCCGAACCTGCGAACAGGGAAGAAGGGAAACCGGATCAACCCACAGCGCGTCCCCGGACACAGAAGCTGTGGCGCGCAAATAACGGCGAAGCGCCGCAACCGGACACAAAACATGATGCACCCCCGGCCTGACCAACCAAGCATCAACCACCCATGGACCCCTCCGGAACGCAGCAGTCTCATTCTTCGCCAGAAAAGAAGGAGACGGCTGCAAACGAACAAAACTATCACCACAACCAAAAGAGCAGAAACCCCTGCGCCGGAGGAGAGCATGAAGCTCCCCTACCCGACCCCCAGAGGCCAAAGCCAACAAGAAAAGTGCCTTGGAAAAACAATCCTGGACCGAAGGGGCCACAACGAAACGAGGAGATGAAAGGAAAGCGAGCACTCTGTCCAAAGACCAGGACGGCTCAGGCGACGCATGAGCAGGCCGGAGGTGAAACAATGCACGAGACAGCTTGCGAAACGGCGCAGACGTAACATCGATACCGAAAGCAAGCTGAAGCGGCTCCGCCAGCGCCGCACGATACGAAGCGACAGTGTTAGGCATAAGATGACGGTCCTGAAACAACCACGAGAGGAAGGACAAGACCACCCGAACAGACAAGGAGCTAACACGACGAAGACGCAAAAAGAAACGGAAGGACCGCCAGGAAACTTCATACTGCCGCCGAGAAGAAGCCCTCAGGTGGGACACCAACAAGGAGGCCACCTGATCACCATAGAGATGATGATAGACTCGAGTCAAAAAAACCATACGCGAAGACTCGAGGAGAAGATCGAACCAGCTACGTGACGTACCGGCCCGATCTGCTGAAAGAGGCGGAGCCGCGGGAAAACCCTCGGGTTCGGACACCGAGCAACCAGCGCCTGAAACCAAGGCTGGGCCGGCCACCAAGGGGCCAGAAGGACAACTCTCCCCCGGTAAGTCTCTAAGCGAGTCAGGACCTGGAGCAACAGCCGAACCGGGGGAAAGAGGTACAGGAACCCCCACCTCGACCAGTCGAGCCGAAAGGCATCGACCCCAACGGCCTCGCAATCGGGGAAGGGCGCCGCATAAACGGGAAGACGCCGCGACCACGCCGACGCGAAGAGGTCCACCTCGTGGCGCCCGAACGTCTGGCAAAGCCAACGGAAGGACTCGTCGTCGACCGTCCACTCCGTGGAGAGGGGAACGAAGCGAGACAGGGCGTCGGCCAAGACGTTGGACACGCCCCGTACGTGAACCGCCAGGAGAGCCAAACCCCGAGAACTCAGCAGACGAGTCACCCGAAGCGACCAACCCCAAAGAGACAAGGACCGCATCGAACCCCCGCGGTTCAGGCAATGAACCACCGGAGAGCAGTCCGAATGGAGCCGAATCGTCGATCCGCGGGCCACCCGAATCCTCCCCAGAGCAAACCACACTGCCGCGAACTCCCGCACCGTACTGTGAGCTCGACGGAAGGACGGATCCCAACGCCCCTGGCCGGCCTGGTGAGCACTGGTCACAAAACCCCAGCCGAGAGACGACGCATCCGTGTACACATCGAGCGAGGGCTCGGGTAGGCGCCAAGGCACTGAACCCCGAAAAACCCGAAGAGGAAGCCGGTGACGCAGCAACCGACGCAAGTCCCCCGGGGGTCGAACTCTGCGATCGCGAGAGAGGCGGAAGGGGGAACCCCGAAGGAACCAGAACAGCCGTCGAAGCCAAACCCGACCCAGCGGGTAGACCACCATCGCGAAGTTCAGGCTCCCGCACAGCCCCTCGAGCAACCGCCGGGTGACCCGAGGGCCCTCCAGAAACAGACGAAGGCGGGACCGCAGCCGCAGGAGAGACTCCGGAGGGAGAGACAAGGAGGTGGTCCAAGAGTCCCACACGAGACCCAGCCAAGTCCGAACCTGAGAGGGAACCAGATGGGACTTCCTCCAGTTCACCAAGAACCCGAACCCGGCGAGCTGGGAAAGAACCAAATCCCTGGCTAGCAAGCAAGCTGACTGGCTGGGAGCCCAAACCAGCCAGTCGTCGAGGTAGGCCAACACCCGAACACCTAGGAGACGCAAACGAGCCACCACAACCCGTGTAAGGCGTGTGAACACGCGAGGTGCCAGGTTCAACCCGAACGGGAGACAACGAAAGCGGTAACTCAGACGCCCCACTACAAAACCGAGCCAGTCCCTGAACCGCGGATGAATCGGGACATGCCAATAAGCGTCCCGGAGGTCCAGGGACACCATCCAAGCACCCGGCTCCAAGAGGAGCCGAACCTGAGACAGCGTAGTCATCCGAAAGGAGGGGCAATGAACCCAGGGGTTCAGACGGGACAAGTCCAGAATGAACCGCAGGTCCGCGCAGTCCCGTTTCGGAACCGGAAACAGACGGGAAACCCATCTGAGGGACGACGTCGTTTCGACGACGCCCAAGCGTACCCACTCCAAGACGACTCGACAGAGCGCAGGGGAAGAAGCCTGCCCCGCCAGCCCCGACCCCCCAAAGGGGGGAGGGGCCACCCAACGCCACCGCAAGCCGCGAGACACGACCCGAAAGGCCCACGAATCGTGGGACCAGGCGCGGGCGAACAGCGCAAGCCGCCCCCCCATCGCCCCGTCAAAGGGGCAAACCGCGAAAGGGCCGGCGACCCTTACGAGACCCAGAACCCCGCACAGCGCGAACACCGCGCTGACCAGACGAGGGAGGGTCCGCAGGAGGAGCCAACCCCAAACCTGACACCAGAGGCCTACCACGACGAGAGGAACCCCGAGCCCTGGCACGACCTTTCCGGGAAGACCCACCCCGGGACCCCCGGAAAACCAACAAGTCCGACATCGGACGACAAGCCGCCGACGCAGCCTGAATAAACTGCGCCACGGCCGACTCCCCAAACAGGAGAGGACAAAAAGGTGAAGAACGCCTAAGAGCCAGAGCCCAAGCAGATTCCACGGAGGAACCCAGCACCGCCTGCCGACACGCGAGACGGGAAGCATAGAACAGGGAAACCGCATCCCGCAAAATCGGCGTGAACAGCTTCAACAAGGCAGCCGACGAACGCGCAGCCGAGGACAAGGTGCCGGACCCCGGGACGGACCCAAGCGTCCCCACATCCTCCACGAGCCAATCCGAAGACAGCTCCAGGAGGGAAAAGAACCGCAAGGCCGAACACAAAAGGCCCCGAGCGCGCAAGTCCTCCGCCACGAGCGCCGCCGAAAGGGAGGGAACCTGCACATGGAGCTGAATAACGCCCATATCGCGGGGAAGGGCAGGGGCAAACAAGCACTCATTCAGGTACTCAAGTTCACCCCCCAGGAAAACCTGAAGCACCGTGGAAGCTTCCCGCCACTCCAGCGTGCGGGAACGACAGAAGGAATGCCAGGAATCCAGACCAAACAAGGGGCAGTCTGCTAGCCAGGACGACTCCGGAACCTCGTAACGGAGCCAGAAAGGGAACGAAGTCCCAAACCTGAAAGTGGACGGATCCATTTCCGAGGCATAATCCGGGTCACGCAGGAGGTAAGCTGCAAAGGCCGCTCGCACCACACCAGGTTGGATGCGATAAGCCGAAAACCTCCGGAAGGACGGAACCGACGTACCCGGGGGAACACGGAACCGTACCCGGGGAGGGGCCGACACCAAATCCAACTCGTACGCAGAGGGGGGGAAAGAAAACCCCACTCCTTGTAACAATAAGCCCCGCTCAGTGGGAAGAAAAACCCAGGCGGGGTCCAGCGGGGCCCAAGGCCCCCAAGTCAGCCCCTCCCCAGCCTCGAGGTCTGTCACCACAGGACCCGAGGCCGAGTCCTCTCCCCAAGCCCCGACCCCACAAGACAAGGACGGAGCAGCCGGAAAAGCTGGAGGAAGGGGGGCCCACTGGTCAGACCCTGAAGCTTCGGCCGGGAGACAAGACTCGAATGCCTCTGCCGCCCCCCCGGAAGGGGCAACCCCCGAAGCTGCCCGAGTCTCGAGATCAAGTAACCCCTGCTCCGACCCCGAAACCCTCAGACGCTTCGGGGCCGGAAGCAGGGGCGGGGGACCAGAACGAACAGAAGGGGAAGGACGAGGAGGTGCGGACTGAACCAGGATCGAAGCGACCCCCACCCCCAAGTCCGGGTCTCGAAAAGCAAAGCGGGGCAGCCCCGGGGCATCCGGGGAAGCAACCAACCGAGCGCGTTGCAACAGACGAAACCTAGACTGCAACGCACGTGCCGCCTGTACCCGAATAGAATCAGAGGATTGGGTAAATTGAGTCACAAGCAAGCAGCAACACTCACAGGACTCAGGGTCGAAAGTATCACCGACCCAACAGGCAGCGTGGCAGAGGCAAAAACAATGAGGGTCACCCTGAGACAAGGGGACCGAGCAACCCTCAAACTCGCACACAGCGAGTGGGGACTCCGGGGTCACATCCATCGGACCCACGCGCCCCCTAGGGGATTCCCAGGGTCCTGAGCGTTTACTTTAAGAGGACTCGCGCTCAGGTAGTCCCAGGCAGGGTGCTGCAAACCGGCGCCCAAAACTACCAAGCAAACTTCTAAAGCTGAACCCCAGGGACGTGTACACTCACGGGGACCTAGCAGGGGGCGCCACCGAGGAGAACAGTGGAAGGGCAAAAACAAACTGAATAAAATGACAGAACCCCCCACCAGGCAAAAACAAAAAGAAAAACAAAACCCCGCAAGAGGACAGCGAACCCCAAGGAACAGAGCCGGCCGCGATGTCGGGAAATACAAGCTGAGCAGCACCCTGCGCCCCTACCAGTGCAAACTGCCTCTTACCTGCCGGTAACAAGGGAGAACAGAACACCCAAGAGCCCAACAGGCGGCCGAAAAACCGAAAGGTAAAACGGACCAGCAGAGGCAGACCCCGAGGAGCCTGTGGAAGGCGGCCCCAAGCCCCAAGGGCAGTACTTACAGGGCACCTAGGGAAGGCAGCCCTAGGCGCATGCAGCCCGAGTACTGAAGATAACTCCTGGCTCTCGCACCCACAAAACTAACACCACACTCAAAGCACAGTGCAGTAGCGACACCGGAGCCAGAGCACACGACCATCGCCTATAGCATCAGCCTCAAGAACTGAGGTGTGGGTAGCCGGCGCGGGGGGTCTGGGGCTCCCCCTTCCCCCTCCCGGGGAGGGGGGAGCTGCGCAGACAGCGGCGCGGCAGTGTGTGACGTCACACTAATTTGCTTGTTTTCGGTTGGGGAGTTCTATCCACTAGTTCGGTATTAGGTAGCAATTTTAACCAGGATAGGGGTTTGTTTTGGGGCGCTTACCTTTCTGGGTGCCTGTTCCGGTCGATGGCAGACATAGAATGCTTCCAACTACACGGGGGCTTCTATAGGCCATTGCTCCCCTTGCCTCTCTGAGGGGGCCCGGTTCTGGCCGTGGTCCCCGGTAGGCCTAAGAACTCCATACACATGACTGATGCCAAAGTCTGACATTAGCATATCAGCCTGGGATAGCTCCGGGGAGCCGACGGGGCTCCCCCCAGAAAATAGTAGATTAGGAGAAGGCTTTAATTTAAAGGAGCATGTCAGTGATTTTAGGAAGATAGGTAAATATGAGAAAGACAAGAACCGCCCCTTAAGGGTGACGTTGAATGGAGTGAAGAATATGACAGAAGTGCTTCGGAATACCAGAAAATGGCAGTGTGACGCGGATGGAAAACTTTGGTCAATAAGACAGGACCTCTCAAGGAGGACAGAGAAGAGGTGAAAATGAACTTCATTGGAGCGAAATGTCTAAATTGGGATAGAAATGAAAAAGAAAGGAATTCTTTTTTCTACAAAGTGTCAGGGACTAGAAAGCTTGTGAAATGGTACATAAAGACAAAGCTACAAAATCATTAAAGGAAGGGGGTTTAAAGAACAAAGGGAAGGGGAACATGTTCTTGAAAATAGTATATACCAACATAGATGGAGATAGAGAAGAAATATTGAAGTTGAAGGATATAATTCACCTCATCTTGGAGACATTTATGTATCAACACGTCAAGCAGGCCACAAGAATGAGGGAAGGGGATGTTCTGTCAGTACTGGATCTAGTATTCACCAGGAAAGAAAAAGAGTTACTTGACATCCAGTACCTTCCTCCCTTGGGAAAGAGTGATCACATCCTCTTGGACATAAAATATGCTATAAAATATGCCATAGCATTTTACAGGAAAGAGATGGTTGGGTTGACTGCATCTATTTGGACCTAAAAAAGTTTTTTTTCCTGTTCTGGAAACAGGAACACATTGGAAGGGCGACAGGTAAGCTGCTAACATGGCTGAAAAAGTTTCTGACTGATAGAAAAATGAAGGCAGTAATAAGAGGAAGTGTATCGGACTGGAGAAATATCAGAAGCGGAGTACCACAGGGTTCAGTTCTTGCACTGGTAATGTTCATTGTCTACATAAACGATATACCAGATGGAATACAGAATTATATGAACATGTTTGCCGATGATGCTAAGATAATAGGAAGGATAAGTAACTTAGATGATTGTAATGCCCATCAAGAAGACCTGGAAAAATAAGTATATGGAGCACCACTTGGCAAATGGAATTTAGTGTTAATAAATGCCATGTTATGGAATGTGGAATAGGAGAACATAGACCCCACACAACCCCTATATATTATGTGAGAAATCTTTAAAGAATTCTGATAAAGAAATAGATCTAGGGGTGTTTCTAGATAGAAAACTATCACCTGAGGACCACATTAAGAACATTGTGCGAGGAGCCTATGCCAAGCTTTCTAGCTTCAGAATCGCTTTTAAATACATGTATGGTGATATACTAAAGAAATTGTTCACAACTTTTGTTAGGTCAAAGCTAGAATATGCAGCAGTTATGTGGTGCCCATATCTTAAGAAGCACATCAACAAACTGGAAAAGGTGCAAAGACATGCTACTAAGTGGCTCCCAGAACTGAAGGGCAAGAGCTACGAGGAGAGGTTAGAGGCATTAAATAGGTCAAAACTAGAAGACAGAAGAAAAAGAGGTGATATGATCACTACGTACAAAATAGTAACAGGAATTGATAAAATCAATAGGGAAGATTTCCTGAGACCTGGAACTTCAAGAACAAGAGGTCATAGATTTAAACTAGCTAAACACAGATGCCGAAGAAATATAAGAAAATTCACTTTCGCAAACAGTGGTAGACGGTTGGAACAAGTCAGGTGAGAAGGTGGAGGAGGCCAAGACCGTCAGTAGTTTCAAAGCAATATGTGACAAAGAGTGCTGGGAAGATGGGACACCACGAGTGTAGCTCTCATCCTGTAACTACACTTAGAATTACATTTAGGTCGAGACCGCTTAGGTTACACCGGGGGAGCCGGTCGGCCGAGCGGACAGCACGCTGGTCTTGTGATCCTGTGGTCCTGGGTTCGATCCCAGGCACCGGCAAGAAACAATGGGCAGAGTTTCTTTCACCCTATGCCCCTGTTACCTAGCAGTAAAATAGGTACCTGGGTGTTAGTCAGCTGTCACAGGCTGCTTCCTGGGGGTGGAGGCCTGGTCAAGGACCAGGCCGTGGGGACACCAAAAAGCCCCGAAATCATCTCAAGATAACCTCAAGATAGGTAATTACAGGGATGCCTGAAAGATCAGGTGCAGTGGAATGCTGAGCTCAGATGCACATTCTCTCAGAACCCATGGTGAAACTCCATTTGGACCAACTGCTTTGTTCTTACTTAGCTTTTTTAGCATATTTTCCACTTCATCTCTAGACACCTTTATACGCTCTATGTAGTTCTCTGAAATTCTTATTGTGGCTGGTTCTCTGAAGATCTCATTTTGTACAAACACACTTTGGAACTTTTCGTTTAATGTTTCACACATTTCTTTTTAATTTTCCGTGTATCTGTCCCCCATTTTCAACCCCTGAATATTATCCTTTACCTGCAGCTTGCTTTTAATGAATTTATAGAAAAGGCCTGGGTCTGATTTACATTTGTCTGCTATACCGTTCTCAAAGTTCCTCTCTGCTTCTCTCCTTACTGACGTGTAGTTATTTCTTGCATCTTTGTATCACTGGTATGTTTGGGGGTTTGGCCTCTTTCTATAACGATTCCATGCATATGTCTTTTGATCTCTGGCCCTCTCGCAATTTCTGTTGAACCAACCCTGTTTCCTAGGTCTGCATGTCTGTTTTGTTATGAATGTTTGTGTGCCTTCCTCATATACTGTGCAAAATTTGGTATACATCTCATTTACTTCTTTGCCTAGCAACAAGTCTGTCCAATTATACCCAAGAAAAATACCAGTGTTGAATGTAATGAAACGCCATTTTCTGGGTGAGACCCGGAGGCTCCCCGGAGCTATACCGGGCTGATGTGTATATCTTAGACCGTGGCAACAGTCAATCAAAGGAGTTCTAGGCCTACCGGGGACCAGAGCCAGAACCTGGCCCCCCTCAAGAGAGGCACGAGGAGCAATGGTCTAAAGACACCCCTGTGTAATTGGAAACAGTCTTTGTCTACCAACTACCAGGTCAGGCACCCAGAAAGGTAGGAATTCCAAAACTACTGCTGATTAATTAATTGCAAGCCAAAAGCCGAACTAGCAACAGAACTCTCCCATCAAAACCAAGGAAGCCAGTATGACATCACCACAAACACCGCACATCTGTCTGCACAACTCCCCCCTCCCCTTCTGGGGAGGGGGGGGATTGCGGGGGTCCCCGGTATCCCTCCCAGAGAGAGGGAGGGAGCGATTTCGAGGAGCCTCCGGGTCTCACCCAGAAAATGGGGTTTCATTATATTCAACGCTGGTTTTCTATGGAGAGCCCCTTCGGCTCCCCAGAGCTACCTAACCAAAAAAAAAAGAAAAAGGGACTTACCTGGGAGGCGGTCGACATTCGCTCCTCAACTCGAAGTCGAGACAACTGGCTGCAACCTGCGACCCAAGGTTACACACGCCAGAGAAGGGCAAGGAACATTAACATGATACTGTGCGGCCAGGACCCTGTTCGACCTCCAAAAGCCCCATGCCTGAATGTCAGCCCAGGACATATTCCAAAAAATAGCAGCCAAAGCCGCGAACTTACGAACGTCATGGGCACGGGGATAGACCGCAGGCTGGCTGGAACGAATAATCCTGCGGATGACCTGGGAGACCCGCATCCTGGAACAGGGAAAAAGGGAAACCGGGTCCACCCAAAGCGCATCCCCTGCTACGGAGGCCGTGGCGAGCAGATAATGGCGAAAAGCCGCAACCGGACATAAAACATGATGCACCCCGGACAAACCAACCAAGCATCAACAACCCAAGGACCCCTTCAGAAAGCAGCAGACTCATTCTTCGCCAGAAAAGAAGGAGAAGGCTGCAAACGAACGAAACGACCACCAGAACCATAGGAGCAGAAACTCTTTTGCCGGAGGAGAGCGTGAAGCTCCCCGACCCGACCCCCAGAGCCCCATGCCAACAAGAAAAGAGCCTTAGAAAAACAATCCTGAACCGAGGGGGGGCCACCACAAACCGAGGAGAAGAGAGAGCACCCGGTCCAACGACCAGGACGGCTCAGATGGCACATGAGCAGGCCGGAGGTGAAAAAACGCCTGAGAAAGCTTGCGGAACGGAGCAGAAGTGACATCCACCCTGAAAGCAAGCTGCAGCGGCTCTGCCAGCGCCACACGATACGAGGCGACAGTATTTGGCATAAGATGACGGTCCTGAAACAACCAAGAGAGAAAGGACAAAACAACCCAATCAGAAATCGAAGACAACCGACGTAGAGACAAAAAATGCCGAAAGGATCGCCAGGAAATTTCATACTGCCATCTAGACGAAACTCGCAGGTGGGACACCATCAAAGAAGCCACTTGATCACCATACAAGTGGTGATACACCCGCGTCAAAAAGACCAGATGCGGAGAGTGGAAGAGAAGATCGAACCAGCCACGTACCAGACTGGACCGATCTGCTTAAAGAGGCGGAGCTGCAGGAAGACCCTCGGGTTCGGACATCGAGCAAGAAGCTCTTGAAACCAAGGCTGGGCCAGCCACCAAGGAGCCAGAAGGACTATTCTTCCCAGGTAAGTCTCCAACCGCGCCAGGATCCGGAGCAACAACCGGACCGGTGAGAAGAGGTACAGGTAACTCCACCTCGACCAGTCCAGTCGAAAGGTGTCGACCCCTACGACTTCGCAGTCTGGGAATGGCATTACATAAACTGGAAGACGCCTTGACCATGCCGATGCGAAGAGGTCCACCTCTGGGCGCCCGTACTTCTGGCAGAGCCAACTGGATGAGTCGGCGTCGACTGTCCATTACGTGGAAAGGGGAATGAACCGAGACAGGCTGTCCGCCAGGACGTTTGTCCTGAACATGAACGTTTATGAGAGCCAAACCCCGAGAACTCAACAGACGAGTCACCCGAAGCGACCAGCCCCAAAGAACTAAGGACCACATCGAACCCCCACGGTTCAAGTAATGAACCATCAGGGAGCAGAACGAATGGAACCGGATCATTGCTCCTCGAGTGACCCGAATCCTCTGAAGCGAATGCCATACCGCCGCAAACTCCCGCACCATGCTGTGAGCTCGACAGAAGGACGGATCCCAAAGGCCCTGGCCGGCTTGGTGAGCACTTGTCACAAAACCCCAGTTGAGAGATGAGGCATCCGTGAACACATCACGCGAGGGCTCGGGGAGGCGCCCGGCACATAACCCCGAAAAACCCGCAGAGGAAGCCGGCGATGCAGAAGCAGACGTAAGGCTCCCGAGATCCGAACCCATCGATGGTGAGAGTGGCGGAAGGGATGACCCCGCAGAAACCAGAACATCCACCGAAGCCAGATCCGACTCGATGGGTAGACCATCACGGCAAAGTTCAGGCTCCCGCACAACCGCTCAAACAACCGACGTGTGACCCGGGTGCCCTCCAAAAACAGCCGGAGGCGGGACCGCAGCCGTAACAGCGTCTCAAGAGGGAGAGACAAGGAAACGGTCCAAGAGTCCCACACAAGAAACAGCCTAGTTCAAACCTGAGAGGGAACCAAATGGGACATTCTCCAGTTCACCAAGAGCCCGAACCCGGCGAGCTTCTTGTTTATCATTTCTAGTTTTGACTTCCAAACACACTTCCTTCATTGTATCTCTCTCTTTTACAATTTAGGCATACGTCTCTTTTATTTCTTCTTTATACTTTTCTAGTTCTTTATTAACCTCCTCTATGTGAGTTGTCAATAAAGTTTCCAGTTGCAGATCCTTGCCTAACTCTATATTAGCCCCCAGGCTCCCTTGGAGTTGCTCACCATATGAGTCTATTTTCTTGTTTATTACTTCAAAGTCACCACACTTCACTTTCCACACCTCATTTTCTTTCACTAGTTCCTTGATTTGCTCCTCCTGATTTGTTACCATGTCCATTAATGCAGAAATAATCTTTCCTTGCTGAAGAATACTCCCTTTTGGAGTGAAAAATTAAAAATAATGTAATGAGTGTGTAATAGTGTGTTGCTGTGTAAATAGTGTGTGAAACTGTACATATTGTAGTTTTAGTGAATTTTTAACAAGTAATATTACGACAATAAACATTTATTGTGGATACATTACTGACATATGTATCACAGTTCCATGGAACATTATGAACATTCTACTGTATACATATTGTAAAGAACACAAATATGCATCATATATGATAAAAAACAAATAAAACCACATTGGATATACATAGAACAAATAACATGTTCAGGGATGGGAATTTATCATTTTACAAAGAAAATTGAATTTTTTGGGAACACTTTATTTCATGCGCACAGGGGGAATTTCACAATAAACTTGGCGCAGCACGGTGGTTAATAAAAAAAAATAATATTTGTTGTTGCTCCTGTGGGTGTTGAAGCCAATAAGACCCTTAGTGGCCCAAGGGTTAAGGTGCTCAAGAAACCCCCCCCCCCAAGCAGACCTGCAGAATGGTAGAAGTTTCTTGCCATTCAAGCATGCGGGTCTGATAGAACCCATGCCACACCCCAATGAAAATAACGGGCACCTCCAAACACACCCAATTCAGGGAAGAAGAACCGAACTCAAACAAAGACGAATCCATGACAGAGGCAGACGCCAGGTCTCGCTTACCCAGGAAGCGCCTCATGAACTTCCTTAAGTGAGACCTGAGAAGCAGAAAACCTCCAGAAAGAGCCAAGGAATCCAAGGGCATCCACAACCGAACTTGGACTGAGCTGACCCCAAATCATACTCATACAGGAAAGGGGGGGTAAGAAACCCCTCCCCCTGCAACAACAGGCCCGGCAAAGAGGACACTAACACCCAAGCGGGGTCAAAGGGGCCCAACCCTGGAAATACAAACCAAAACAGTTTCTATTTTCCGTGTACAATTACGGGGGCCTAGAAGAGGGCCACCAAAATATTATAACAGGTCCAACAGCCACACCAGACAGACCCCCACCAGACAAACAAACAAAAAAGTACGTCATCTCTGTACTCTGTACCAGAGTACAGAGGAAACAGGAATCGGCCGCTGCATAGGTAAGCTGGCTGCAAAACACCTTGATGCCCCAACCAGCAACAATACCATTCCTACCCAAGGCGAAACAAAGGCCACGAAACCCCAGCTAGCCCCAAGGGCAAGGTAGATGCTGAGCACCAAAATCCCCTACGAAAATGGTGTCCCGAACGCGCCAGGGAAGATAGCCCCGACATGCAAGGGTAGTATTCACAGGGCACTTAGGGAAGGCTGTCCTAAGCACATGCAGCCCCAGTAAACATCAGATACACCTGGACACCACGCCACGAACTGCAGAGGACATCACGAAGGCAAAACACTGCGTAGGAAACCGAGGCCAGAGATGACGACCTCCCTGGATTGCATCAGCCAATGAACTGAAATGGCTGGGTTGGTGGCATGGGGCCCGGAGTAGACATCTGAAAGGAAGAGCAATAGACCCAGGATTTCAGATGGGACAAGTCCAGAATGAACCAAAGGTCCATGCAGTCCCGTTTCGGAATCAGAAACAGATGGGAAACCCACCTGAGGGACAAACACATTTTGACTACTGCCCAAGCAAACCCTACTCCAAGATGACCCAACAAAGCTCAGAAGAAGAGGCCTGCATCACCATCCCCAAACCCTCCTGTAGGAGAAGATGCCACCCAATGCCACTGCAGGCCGCAAGAAACTACCCAAAAAGCTCACAAATCATGGGACCAGGCATGAGCAAAGGTCACGCGCATTCTCCCCCCCCCCCCCATCGCCCCGTCAAAGGAACGAACCGCAAAAGGGCCGACGCCCCTTAGGAGAAGCCAACTTATGGTCAGGGCAGGTCAGTGCGCCGACCAGTCATCGTCGGTTCCAAAGGTTGCGCTGGCTCCGAAACTGGCATCACTTGCCTATCAGAATGGGAGCAACCCCGAGCCCTGGCATGACCCTTCCAGGAAGACCACCACAGTTCCCCCCCCCCCCCTTCCCGGAGAACCAACAAGTCCAACATGGGACGACAACTAGAAGAAGCCGTGTGCAGATACTGCACCACCACAGACTCTGCAAACAGCAAATGACAAAAAAGCGTAGAGAACCTAAGAGCCATGGGCCCAAGCGGATTCCAAGGGTTGAGCGAGCACCGCCTGCCGGCAAACGAGATGAGAAGCAAAGAACAAAGACACCACCTCCTGCAGGATCGGCACAAACAGCTTCAACAGAACAGCCGACACCCGTACCGCCGAGACCAGCACACCACACCCAGGATCGGCCCCGAGCACCTCCATGTAACCCTCAAGCCAATCCAAAGACAGCTAGAGAAGGAAAAAAAAACGCAAGACCGAAGCCAAATCGCCTCGGGCGTATAAGTCCTCAGCAACCAGTGTAGCCGAAAGGGAGGGAACCTGCACGTGAAGCTGTACCAGGCCGACATCCCGAGGAAGGGCAGGGGCAAACAAACACACATTGAGGCGCTGAAACTCGCCCCCCAGGTAAACCTGAACAATCATAAGGGCCTCTCGCCACTCAAGCGTGCAGGGCTGATAGAATGTATGCCCCCAACGAAAAGATAGGACAGTCTGCCAACCAAGACGAATCCAGAACCTTGTAACACATCCGGTAAAGCAAGGAAGAATTGAACTCAAAAGGGACAGAATCCATTATTGAGGTGTAATCTGGGTCGCGCAGGAGATAAGCCGCAATGGCCTCCTGCACCTCATGAGGTGGGATGCGGAAGGCCAAAAACCTCTGAAAGGAAGGAACCAAAGTACCCAATGGAACCCAGAACCAAACTCAGGGAGGGGTTTATGCCATATCAAATTTGTATAAGGAGTGGGGAATGAGGTTAAGAAAACCCCACTTCCTGCAGCAACAAGCCCCGTTCAGAGGGTACCAAAATCCAAGCGGGGTCAAACAGGGCCCAAGCCCCTCAAGTCAGCCTCTCCCCTGCCCCAGGAACCTCCATATCAGGACCCGGGGGGAGAGCCATCCTCCAAACCACCCCCCCCCCCTTTCCCCAAAAGAAAAGGCAGAAGCCGCCGGAAAAACTGGAACAAAGGGGGGTCCACTGGTCAGACCCAGAAGCACCAGATGGAGGAACGGGCTCGAATGCCTCCGTTGCCACACCAGATGGGGCATCCTCTGAAACTGCCTGAGTCTCATAACCATCTAAACCTTGCGCAACGCGCCTGCAGGCCCAGGTTTCAGGTGTGCAACGCACCTCCGGGTGTTTTTATTTTTCACGTAACATTCAAAACTCCAGCGGCTACATGGGGTTCACATCAGCTTCCTCAGGGCTCTTGTAAACAGGCGCCATCTTTAAAAAAAATCATGGTCCACATTGCTGGGTGTCAGAGCCTCAGTAGTGAGTGAGCAACCAAGGCTGGCGCTCGCAGCATGAGCGCACAGCATTGCTGTTCAGCGTGTGACCACAGCATAACCTAATATTGTCAAAATATATATATAATCTGTTTTATTTAGCCATGATAGTATTATAGAAGAGACCGAGTGTGATAATGACTGGGTACAATGTTCAAATATCAGTGATTCAATGCTGTTCACGATGTTCACAGCGCTAGCCACAGCACCACAGCATTATTTCATCCATCTAGGAATCTTCAAACGACTTTTTAGGTTCCTTTTCAAAATAAACTTGTGGTCAATTATTCATTTACAGGTATTAGTGACCAGGATTGTGGTTATAATTAGCGTTGTGCGTAGGAAGGAGGAATTTTGGTGAGGGAGGGAGGAAGGGAGAGAATTGAGGTAGCGTCTCTGTGTGGCAGTAACTCTTTGTTTTGTTCACCATACTAGCTTCGTGGTTCGCTATGGGGAACACACATGTACATGGGTATATACAGTGTGTGTGGAATAGTGTAATAACAGCACCAGGAGTATGTTGTGAGGAGCTATTTTGGTGACGGGGGTGATGTCATAATCGTGGCGTCGTCTGCTGTCTGCTTTGTGATTTGTCATGCAGTGTATGGTGGCAACTGTACTGTTTGGACACAATACCGGCTTACTTGCATAGTTCTGGTAAATAAAACATGTAGAAAGGTATATATAACATGTGTAATTAGTGTAATAAGAACAATAACAGAATGGTGGGAGGAGCAATGTTGGCAAGCAAGATGTTGGAGTGAGGGAGACTGGTTGGGTGTGGCTGCTCTCACTCTAGGTGTTCTGAGCGTGTTGATGGTGAATGTATATAGTGTGTGACAGTGTATAGTCTGTAAATAGATTGTATATATACATAAATTAGCATGATACATGGTAAATATGTGCAACATATGTGTACACAAGTATCATGCACGTAACACAGTGTCTTCAGACAGTACAGGTGTTTTACTGCCATAATGTAGTGTACATGTTCATTATACATAGGATTAGCACGTAAAAACAAATAAAATGTATTTGGAACTGTGTGCAAAAAATGAACAAAAATATATTCACGGCAACTCGCGCGCCCCGCCCTGGGCACCCCACCAGCCCCAGGAGCATACTGCTCTGGCGCACGGGGAATGATGGCGTCACGCCCCACCTTTCGGACCCCATAGCAGCCAAAGCAAGTACAATTTCGAACTTCTGTTGCTATACCCATATACAGGGAGGGGTTTTTGACACTTTCAGAAGAAAAAGTAATTTTTTCCCGAGGTTTCATTTCTTGTCATATTTATGACAAGAAATAGTGTCATATTGTGACACTATTGTGACACTGTGGGGGGGTGTCATATTTATAGGCCGCGCAGTTAAAGGGTTAAATATGTCACTAAAGCTAGAAAATAAAAGAAAAATAGGTGATACGATCACCACTTACAAAATAATAACAGGAATCAACCAAATTGACAAAGAGAAATTCCTGAAACCAGTAATTTCAAGAACAAGAGGACACACATGAGAGTGGTAGATGGTTGGAACAAGCTAAGTGAGAAGGTGGTGAAGGCCAAAACCATCAGTAGTTTCAAAGCATATGTCATGGTGTCATGTCTATTTCATGGGTTCGTATCCTGGTCGGGGAGGATTTACTGGGCGCAATTCCTTAACTGTAGCCTCTGTTTAACGCAACAGTAAAATGTGTACTTGGATGAAAAAACGATTCTTCGCGGCAGGGGATCGTATTCCAGGGACCTGCCCGAAATGCTACGCGTACTAGTGGCTGTACAAGAATGTAACAACTCTTGTATATATCTCAAAAAAAAAAAAAAAAAAAAAAAAAAATATATAGGACAAAGAGTACTGGGAAGACAGGACTCTATGAGCATAGCTCTCATCCTGTAACGACACTTCAGTAATTACAGATTCAAGCTAGGGAAACAAAGGTGCCAAAAAAACAGCGTTGAATGTAATGAAATGCCATTTTCTGGGTGAGTCCTGGAGGCTCCCCGGAGCTATCCAGGCTGAATGAATATGTACAACTTTCTGGCATCAGTCAAAGTGCTAGGAGTTCTTGCCTACCGGGGACCACGAGCCAGAACCTGGCCCCCTCAGAGAGGCACGAGGAGCAATGGCCTATAGAAACCCCTTTGTGATTTGGAGCATTCTATGTCTGCCATCGACCGGGACAGGCACCCAGAAAGGTAGGCGCCCCAAAACAAACCCCTATTCTGGTGAAATTATTGCTACCGAAAGCCAAACGAGTGGTAAAACTCCCCAAACAAAATTATCAAACTAGCATGACATCATCACGTCGCCGCGCCACCGTCTGCGCAACCCCTCCCTCCCCGAGAGGGGGAAGGGGGAGCCCCAGACCCTCCACGCCGACGATCCAACTGGCAGTTCTTAGGCTGAATGTCAAATACGCGAAAAACGCCGCCGACCGGAGGGAGGGCGGGATGCCGGGGAGCCTCCGGGACTCACCCAGAAAATGGCGTTTCATTACATTCAACGCTGGTTTTTTTGGGGGAGTTTCGTCGGCTCCCCGGAGCTACCTCCCCAAAGATAAGTAAAACAGGGAAGGAACCGGGAGGCGGATACCACACGTCCTAACTGAAGAACCAAAACCAGAGACAAAACAAAGACCAAAACGAGAAGAAAAAGACCACCCAGGCCAACGACCAGGACGGCCCCAAAACTCAAGAGCAGGCCAGAGGGGAAAAACGCCCAGGACAGCAAGTGCAATGGAGCAGAAAGAACCGCAACACTGAACGCAAGCAGGAGTGGCTCTGCCAGCACCACCCAACATGAGGTGACAGGACAATCCCAGACAATGGTCCCAGAACAACCCTGAAGGGAAGACAAGCCAACCCTATCGAGTATCCCAAGAAGATACTCGCTCCAAACGCATGAGCCTAACCAGAGAAGCAAAGCTCTCCAAAGTACCAACGATGGAACTCAAACCATTCCGTACGTCCAAGGAAAAGTCCTGCCAACCTGTGTAGAACTGTTAGGCGGCGCCCAAGCATATAACCAGCAGAGTAGCAAAGAATAACTAAACTACCTGCAAGTGTGGTCTAGAACAGACATGCGAGACACCGTACCGACACTCAGAGCACCCAACCCGCACCATTGCCCGCCAAAATATCACCCGCAACTACTGAATACGCAACAAAAGATAAGTAGTTCCTTAGTGTTTGTGTTTATTGACCAATAACCACAAAACAATAGAAACTGGGATAGTGGCACAAGCCACCCTTGCGGCACATTGTGGGCACGAAACAACGGGCATAAAAGGGATAAGCGCAGAATCAGGAAAGACCGGAGGAATGACCTGCACTGTAATAGGCCCGGTGATGCGCGGAACCAATTACCATGTAACGTGGTGGTGGGGCCCAACGATTGGTGCAAGGGCGGGTTGGACATGTACATGAGTGGGAATGGATGGTAAGAAACAGTAGCTACCTCGCATGGGCCAATAGGCCCTCCGCAGGTCCACTGTACTTATGTCCGTATGTTTGTACGCACAAGGGGACACAGGAGGTAGTGTGCACCCAAAGGAGCCACAGACACTAAAAGAACCTGATTAATGTCAGAGGGGAAAGGAAGCGAAAAGCACCAAAAAGCCATGTGGAGGAGGCAGACGCCACCCACAGGAGCAAACGTGAAGACAGAGCCCAGAAGGCTCAGGAAACTGCACAATCGTCAACTGACAGGAGAAGCGGGGCCCAAGAGCCAGAGTCAACCCCGCAAGCACAACTAGGAAAGCACCCCACCAAAAGTGAGAACCAGCACTAGGCCGGACAAGACAACCTCACCTGCAGAGCAGACACACGACTGTGCCACAACACAGGCGAGCCAAGTAACATACCAGGAGCAGCGCTAAAGGTGTGCCCGAAAGCCATGCATACTCGAGGCAGTAGGCATAGTATGTACCCTTACCTGAATAAAATGCGAGGTTGAAGGAGAAATATGGCCAGAGGTGCGCGCCCTGCAGAAGACGAAGCAGTACAGAGGGTGAGGCAGCACCACACCAAACCATCCCACACCAAGAAGCAGAGGAAGTGACACCCCCAGATATAAATCCAAAACACCCTCAGCATCCAGAGGGCCACGACTGGAGGGAGAAATGAGCAAGAAGCCACAGAAAACCACGAGAAACGATACGAACACACGAGCATACCGCCCCTAAACAAAACGCACACCGCGGCCCCAGCACACGAGGTACAAACGCACCACCCGTCCACCGGGAGGCGTGGGTCGTACACCAGGCAGACACACAAATCGTACACACAACGTACTGACATCGTACAAACACCAGGAAGGCGTGCAGAACGAAGACAAAGAACGCCGAAACTGGAAGTAGAGATGACGCGAAAACAAAACAAGGCGAAAACGAAGCGAAAGAAAACAGATGATAGAAGGGAACCAACAAGGCTGACAAAAGACTCGATGGAAATCACATCGAAAATCAACAGACGTTCCAATAATATTGGAAGGTATGAAGAGACTCGCGAACCAACGAGAACCATGACAAGCACCCCTGACCAATTAACATGCAGGGACAACGATACGAAGCAGTTTAGGCACTATGTACTAGGTCAATATAGAAATCCATCAATGTTTGTTTCACACCTTGAATGGATGTACCTTACCTGAACACTTTTTTTTTTTTTTTGTGAACAGCATCGCGACATAAGAGCGAAAAGGGTAAGGAAAAGGGGGTGAAACACACCCCCAGGAACGACGGGACCGACGAACCCGAAGGAACATGGAACCCAGGGAGGGGTATACCCGAAAACAACAGGAACACAGAGGGAAGGAACAACCCCACCGAGGAACTGCCAGCCCCACACCTAAGGTACAAGGACCCAAGAGGGGCAAACGAGGCCGAGGCCCCCCAGGCAACCCATCCCTAACCCCGGGAACCTCTACGGCATGACCCAGGGCCGAGCCGCACCCCCAAAGCCCCAGCTTAACAAGGAAAAGCCGGGGCAGCCGTGCAAACACTAATGAAGGGAGCCCACTGGTCAGACCCATACAGCACGGCTGGAGGAACCGACTCGAATGCCTCCGCCGGCACCCCAGAAGAGGAAAACCCCCGAGACCACCCGAGTCTCAAGCGAACCAGACCCCGCCCCAACCCCAAAACCCGCCTATGGTTCGGAGCAGGAAGCAAGGGAGGAAGTGAGTAGAACAGAAGGGGAGGAACAAGAAGCGGAAGGAGCCAGAGCCGAAGCGACCCCCACCCCCAAGTCCAGACCCCAACCACTAAAACGGGGCAGCCTCAGGGCATCCGGGACCGCAAACCAAGAGCGTTGCAGCAACACACCCAGCAAGCAACGCCGCAGCCGCCTGCACCCGATTATCAAGACCAGTGGCCTGGGTGAAGGAGAGCGCGTACCGACAACAATCATCGGACGACTCCGGGTCACAAGAACAAGGACCCAACAGGCAGCATGGCGGAGGCACAACCGGTGAGTGTCACCCTGAGACAAGGGGACAGATCAACCGTCAAACTCGCAGGACACGAGGGGGACTCCGGGGACACACCTAGAAGATCACGGAGCCCCCGTGGGGTTTCTCAGGGCCCTTAGCCTTTGGTACACGCTAAGGGAAGCCCAGGCAGGGTACCGCGAACCAGCGCCCAAATCTACCAACAAACTGCTAAAGCTGAACCCCCGGGACATGTCCACTCACGGGGGCCAAGCGGGGAGTACCGCCAACAGAAGAATTCGAAAGAAATTCACCTAGAACAGGAAAGGGGGACCATAGTAAAAGCAGACCCCCACCAGGCAACAACAAAAACAAAAGAAAAACCCCGCGTGAGGACAACGTACCCAGGCGGAACAGAGCCGGCCGCTGTTAATGGTGAAAACTAGCTGTGCATTACCCCGCGCCCCTACCAGTGGCGAAAACTACCATCTACCCAGAGATAAACCAGGGCAACAAAACCCCAGCCGACTCCAAGGGCGGCCCAGTACCGAGCAGTAAAGGACACTGCAGGAGGCAGAACCCAAGGTGACTTGTGGAAGGGTGGCCCCAAGCCCCAAGGGCAGTACTTACAGGGCACCTAGGGAAGATAGCCCTAGGCACATGCAGCCCGAGTACCGTGGAATCTTACTCCTGGCTCACACCCCACCAGTAGAGACAGTCCACACCACAAGGCACAGAACTGAAACAAAAACCGGAGCCAGAGGCACTCGACCAGCCAGTAAGCCCATCAGCCAAGAACTGCCAGTTGGATCGCCGGCGTGGAGGGTCTGGGGCTCCCCCTTGCCCCTCTCGGGAAGGGGGGGTTGCGCAGACGGTGGTGCGGCGACGTGATGACATCATGCTAGTTTGATAATTTTGTTTGGGGAGTTTTGTCCACTCGTTCGGCTTTCGGTAGCAATAATTTCACCAGAACAGGGGTTTGTTTTGGGGCGCCTACCTTTCTGGGTGCCTGTCCCGGTCGATGGCAGATATAGAATGCTCCCAATCACAAAGGGGTTTCTATAGGCCATTGCTCCTCGTACCTCTCTGAGGGGGCTCAGATGCTTTCGGCACTTCGCGCGCCTACGCGGTAAGACCGAAAAAGTGTACACTCTTTTGCCTGTCCTGACAATAATTGAAGGCGCACGTATTTAAATTTGGTATCACTGTGTTCGCAATGAAATTGTCTATCAAAGCATACCTATAAAATGCCGCCCAAGCATAAGGAGTATCAACACCAAATAAAAAACTATGCAGATCACTCGCCGAGAGCGCCAAACAGCAACAAAATGTTTCCACTTTCTTAATGGTTGCGAAGCCTACAGTTGTCCTACATCGCTAATTTTGGTATCATTGGAATCGCAATAAAATTCTCTACACGGACATATGCATATGGATGTTTAATATAGGTAATTGCCCACCCGCAAGAGTGTGTGAAGTGGAGAGTAGTTAGCCGCGAGCACACTGGCGAAAACACAGGGGGGAAATCATGCTTGGAAAGTTTATACGTTTCCTGACCCTACTTTTCTATGTACGTATTTCTTTTTTATACCAATGTGTTCGCAATAAAATTTCCTATAAGATGAACTGTATAACATTGGTACACAGCATGTGTAAGAGAAGCGCCAAATATAGAACCACGTCGCTCAGTATGCGTTCGCGGCAGAAACGAACGCATTGTTTTCGTTCGTTTGATGTTTGTCATGTTTATACTTGTTGAAACATTTTATAATTTGTATGACAGTGATCGCAGTAAAATTCCCTACACAGACATATACATAACACATACAAATATTTCCCACGTGTTGGATATATCAACGGCTAAAGGGAACCCACTGCCACACGCTCGCCACACCCCCAAACATACTTTGTGTATTTTTTTTTTTACTCATAGAAGTTTATGTGATATAATATTCATTCTGGTACCAAAAAATTCGCAAATAAATTCTCTACAAAACAAAAGTATCCCCATCCATTTCGGTTAAAAAATGGAATTTATAGAAATATTTTTTCGATTGACGAGAAAAGTAGGCAGTTATGCGGAATCGTAAGAAAAACCAGTGACGAGTTATCTCTAATATAAAGCGCGAAAGTGTTAAGTGAGAAGGTGGTGGAGGACAAAACTGTCAGTAGTTTCAAAATGTTATAGGACGAAGAGTGCTGGGAAGACGAGACACCACGAGCGTAGCTCTCATCCTGTAACTACACTTAGGTAATTACAGACACACATGTTTGTGTGTGCATGTAGGTGTTACTATTGATGAGACATAACATTATTGAGTACTTATATGCAAAAAAAACATTATGCTACTCTGCAAACATCTCATCTTAACATTATTTACCTGTGAGGTCTATTGTTTGTGTGAATATTCATATGCTCTGAGAGGGAGCACTGACTTGAGAGTCCCTTCCCACACTCACAGCAGACAAAGGGCTTGTCACCTGGAAATATCCAATTTGGATAATGAATTATTCCAACATTAAATTTTTTTCAAACATTACAACAATTAATTTCCCTCAATCCCTTTGTTTTGAAAAGGTCAGCCACATTTTGTAAAAATTTGTTTATAAACCAGAACCGATTATAATGAAACACTTTTTTCTGGACAAGTCCCGGTGGCTGACAGAAGCTATCTCGCCAAGATGGCTCCCAACTACAGTGGTACCTTGTTTACAAATTTAACCTTTGTGCTGAGCTGCTTTTATTGTGACATTCTGGTGGTGCACATAAAGTGTTTCCAAAAATTTATGTTTTCTTTATAAATTGTTAAAATCCCTTTCCTGAACATGTACATGTAAAAATAAATATTAAAAACAACTTACTTTGGCTGTGGCAACGTAGAGATGTGATGTGACATCACCGATACGTGTTCGCCCGTGCAGGAAGCTCCTGGAGGCAGTTGTGTGGGTGATTCAAGACTCGTGAGTTGCCACAAATATATTTTCATTAATTTTTCAATACATTTTCAATGCTTTTTTATTACTTTTTTATTGTATATGATACACATTTGTGTCCTTTGCAATATGTACACAGTAGAACATTCATAATGTTCCAAGGAACCGTGATACAAGTGTCACTAATATGGCCACAAAAAATCTTTGTTGCAATATTACTCGTTCAATATTAAATTTATTTAAACTATGTACACTCACACAAACACTATTTACACAGTCATGCACTGTATTACATACCCAGTTCTTCAGAAGTCTATGGTACATAGTGCGATCTTGCATTCGATGCACCAGGTACACACAGATTTCCATTTCCTATTTCTTCGTTCTGTGTGCTTGCAAACAATGCACTCACGTATACCTTTGGCTTTAGTTCCTGTGGGTGGTATGTAGTCATGCTTGTGAAGAGTAAAAAAGTCTTGAAAAAGATCTAGGAAAAGATCAATGACAAAATTCTGTCCGGGTACAAAGCAATCGCTAAATGTTTATCTGATATCTTGAGAGGTTATCTTGAGATGATTTCGGGGTTTTTAGTGTCCCCGTGGCCCGGTCCTCGACCAGGCCTCCACCCCCAGGAAGCAGCCTGTGACAGCTGACTAAAACTCAGGTACCTATTTTACTGCTAGGTAACAGGGGCATAGGGTGAAAGAAACTCTGCCCATTGTTTCTCGCCGGTGCCCGGGATCGACCCCAGGACCACAAGTCCAGCGTGCTGTCCACTCGGCTGACCGGCTCCATCGCTGAACACTTTTCGCACTTTCCAAAGTCGATAATTTCTATCAACATTTTCAGTGTTTTCAAAGTTTAGGTACTGTAGAAATATTAGGAACCTATCATATGACATGTACTTGTTGAACACTGGGATTGGAGCAGCGCAGTCTTTGTTCCAATAATCTTGTATTACGTATTTCATGGAAAGTTTCATAAGCAGACACAGAGGTAAGAACACATACAATTCAGCCACAGTGATATCCTATCATCGTGTCATACGTGAAGCAGGTAATAAGACACTTGTAATAAGTTGCAGTTGCAATGCACACCTGTTGGTTTCGTCAACAAGATGTTGCATGAATGGCTCATCAAAATTACCCATAAAATATTCACTTTCACTCATATCTTCACCTGTACGGTATATGGGAAAGTGGGTGCAACATCAGTATCATCAAATTGTGGTTTGTGTGGTACAAAATTATCACGGTCCTCTCTCGCGAATTCACCCATGCTCCTTGTACTAGCACCATCACCACTAGCATAGCAAGACCACCATGGAAGCCGTTAACACACTGTTCATCTATGCTACTTATATCAGAAGCATCATCACTGAACCCAGAAAGCGATTCATCTATAGTATCACTTTAAAAAAAAAATTGGAGATCTATCAATTGTATCCGACACTTGTATTCACCTAGTTGTGTTTGCGGGGGTTGAGCTTTGCTCTTTCGGCCCGCCATTCAACTGTTTACTAACTACTTTTTTTTTCACTCCACACATACACACACACCCCAGGAAGCAGCCTGTGACAGCTGACTAGCTCCCAGGTACCTATTTACTGCTAGGTAACAGGGGCATCCGGGGTGAAAGAAACGTTGTCCATTTGTTTCTGCCTGGTGCGGGAATCGAACCAACGCAACAGAATTACGAGTCCTGCACGCTATCCACCAGGCTACCAGGCCCCTGTGTTAGGTCTTTATTGTGCCTTGCTTCAATATCACTACCCTTATCTTCTTCAAACAATAAGGTCTGAATTTCACCATCAGAGAGCGATCTTTTAACACCACATCCCACAGGGAATTGGGAGTGGGACGTGCGTGCATCAATCATGGTTACTCGATCAGAACTGTGGCTACCCATGGCCCTGGGGCATTCTGGGAATTTAAAAAAAAAATGGCTGCTGCTCACTGGAGGCCTCAGGCCTCCATCTCGTACCCAACCTACCGCGCGCGCATTTTAAATCTTACGATATATTAAAATTGGATTTCCTCGGCTTGTGCAACACCTACCTCAAGTAATGTTGGGTGGTGCAGTACAGTGGTTAATGATACAGGTCTATAATTTAGAGGGTCTTCTCTTCTACCATTTTTGTAGATTGGAACTGTGTAATTACCTAAGTGTAGTTACAGGATGAGAGCTACGCTCGTGGTGTCCCGTCTTCCCAGCACTCTTTGTCATATAACGCTTTGAAACTACTGACGGTCTTGGCCTCCACCACCTTCTCACTTAACTTGTTCCAACCGTCTACCACTCTATTTGCGAAGGTGAATTTTCTTATATTTCTTCGGCATCTGTGTTTAGCTAGTTTAAATCTATGACCTCTCGTTCTTGAAGTGCTAGGTCTCAGGAAATCTTCCCTGTCGACTTTATCAATTCCTGTTACTATTTTGTATGTAGTGATCATATCACCTCTTTTTCTTCTGTCTTCTAGTTTTGGCATGTTTAATGCTTCTAACCTCTCCTCGTAGCTCTTGCCCTTCAGTTCTGGGAGCCACTTAGTAGCATGTCTTTGCACCTTTTCCAGTTTGTTGATGTGCTTCTTAAGATATGGGCACCACACAACAGCTGCATATTCTAGCTTTGGCCTAACAAAAGTCATGAACAATTTCTTTAGTATATCGCCATCCATGTATTTAAATGCAATTCTGAAGTTAGAAAGCATAGCATAGGCTCCTTGCACAATATTCTTTATGTGGTCCTCAGGTGATAGTTTTCTATCTAGAGCCCCCCCTAGATCTCTTTCTTTATCAGAATTCTTTAAAGATTTCTCCCATAATATATAGGTTGTGTGGGGTCTATGTTCTCCTATTCCACATTCCATAACATGACATTTATTAACATTAAATTCCATTTGCCAAGTGGTGCTCCATATACTTATTTTGTCCAGGTCTTCTTGAAGGGCATGGCAATCATCTAAATTTCTTATCCTTCCTATTATCTTAGCATCATCAGCAAACATGTTCATATAATTCTGTTTACCAACTGGTAGATCATTTATGTAGACAATAAACATCACTGGTGCAAGAACTGATCCCTGTGTACTCCACTTGTGACATTTCTCCAGTCCGATACATTGCCTCTGATCACAACCCTCATTTTTCTATCAGTCAGAAAATTTTTCATCCATGTTAGAAGCGTACCTGTCACTCCTCCAATATTTTCCAGTTTCCAGAACAACCTCTTATGTGGAACTCTGTCGAAAGCCTTTTTTAGGTCCAGATAGTTGCAGTCAACCCAACCATCTCTTTCCTGTAATATCTCTGTTGCTAGATCATAGAATCTGAGTAAATTCGATACACAGGATCTTCCAGATCGAAAACCATACTGTCTGTCTGATATTATATCATTTCTCTCCAGGTGTTCTACCCATTTAGTTTTGATTAGTTTTTCCAATACTTTCACTATTACACTTGTCAATGATACAGGTCTATAATTGAGGGGGTCTTCCCTGCTTCCACTTTTGTAGATTGGAACTATGTTAGCCTTTTTCCACACATCAGCTACAACTCCTGTACACAGGTATGTGCGGCTGTTGTGGTGATGTCATGTTTGTTTCCTTGTTTTTGATTGGGGAGTTCTGTTTGTTAGTTCGGTTTTCAGTTTGCAATTTTTGACCAGCAGTAGTTTCTTTTGAAATTCCTACCTTCCTGGGTGCCTGACCTGGTAGATGGCAAACAAAGACTGCTTCCAATTACACGGGGGTGTCTTTAGGCCATTGCTCCTCGTGCTTTTCTTGAGGGGGCCAGGTTCTGGCTCTGGTCCCCGATAGGCTTAGAACTTCGATTGACTGTTACCACGGTCTAATATATACATATCAGCCCGGTATAGCTCCAGGGAGCCGAAGGGGCTCTCTATAGAAAACATATGTGCAAGTTGTAAAAGAGAATGAAACAATCATGAAAGTGTTTTTCAAAGTTAAAAACACAAATGCATAAGAAGTAGATAATAGACAAGCAATTAGGAAAAAAATGGTTTCCAACAGTAAATTAATACAAAACACTGCAGATAGAATAATGTGTATAATAATTTTTGTGTGTTTAGGAAATGATATACCATCTAGGATAGAGAAAGAGCAGCAGAAGAGGAAAAAATAGAGAAAATAATAAGTTTGGGAAAAGTACCCATGACAAAGGAAAATATCAATGATTTTAGGAGGATAGGCAAATATGAGAAAGACAAGAATCCTCCCTTAACCCTTAAAGGGTGCAATACATTTATAGCTGGAGTGAGTAACTATTGTGGGATGGTGCACCACAGCTATGAATGGTTGGGAATAATGTAATTACCTAAGTAATTACCTAAGTGTAGTTACAGGATGAGAGCTAAGCTCGTGGTGTCCCGTCTTCCCAGCACTCTTTGTCATATAACGCTTTGAAACTACTGACGGTCTTGGCCTCCACCACCTTCTCACTTAACTTGTTCCAACCGTCTACCACTCTATTTGCGAAGGTGAATTTTCTTATATTTCTTCGGCATCTGTGTTTAGCTAGTTTATATCTATGACCTCTTGTTCTTGAAGTGCCAGGTCTCAGGAAATCTTCCCTGTCGATTTTATCAATTCCTGTTACTATTTTGTATGTAGTGATCATATCACCTCTTTTTCTTCTGTCTTCTAGTTTTGGCATGTTTAATGCTTCTAACCTCTCCTCGTAGCTCGTACCCTTCAGTTCTGGGAGCCACTTAGTAGCATGTCTTTGCACCTTTTCCAGTTTGTTGATGTGCTTCTTAAGATATGGGCACCACACAACAGCTGCATATTCTAGCTTTGGCCTAACAAAAGTCATGAACAATTTCTTTAGTATATCGCCATCCATGTATTTAAATGCAATTCTGAAGTTAGAAAGCATTGCATAGGCTCCTTGCACAATATTCTTTATGTGGTCCTCAGGTGATAGTTTTTTATCTAGAACCACCCCTAGATCTCTTTCTTTATCAGAATTCTTTAAAGATTTCTCACATAATATATAGGTTGTGTGGGGTCTATGTTCTCCTATTCCACATTCCATAACATGACATTTATTAACATTAAATTCCATTTGCCAAGTGGTGCTCCATCTACTTATTTTGTCCAGGTCTTCTTGAAGGGCATGACAATCATCTAAATTTCTTATCCTTCCTATTATCTTAGCATCATCAGCAAACATGTTCATATAATTCTGTATACCAACTGGTATACAGTTTTTTATGTAGACAATAAACATCACTGGTGCAAGAACTGAACCCTGTGGTACTCCACTTGTGACATCTCTCCATTCCGATACATTGCCTCTGATTACTGCCCTCATTTTTCTATCAGTCAGAAAACTTTTCATCCATGATAGAAGCTTATCTGTCACCCCTCCAATATTTTCCAGTTTCCAGAACAACCTCTTATGTGGAACTCTGTCGAAATCCTTTTTTAGGTCCAGATAGATGCAGTCAACCCAACCATCTCTTTCCTGTAATATCTCTGTGGCTCGATCATAGAAACTGAGTAAATTCGATACACAGGATCTTCCAGATCGAAAGCCATACTGTCTGTCTGATATTATATCATTTCTCTCTAGGTGTTCTACCCATTTAGTTTTGATTAGTTTTTCCAATACTTTCACTATTACACTTGTCAATGATACAGGTCTATAATTGAGGGGGTCTTCCCTGCTGCCACTTTTGTAGATTGGAACTATGTTAGCCTGTTTCCACACGTCTGCTACGATTCCTGTACACAGGGATGCCTGAAAGATCAGGTGAA